>NC_080173.1:69089726-69405726 GCF_950295315.1 Erinaceus europaeus
TAAGGCAAAAGGCACTGGGTCTGACCTGGAGGGAGAGGCTGTGCTTCAGCCTTCTGTGTATGCAACTGGCCAAGTGAGGCGATGGACTGGAAAGACTGAAAAGGCTGGGAAGTGGAAGAGGGCCCACATGTGGGAACTTCAACAGGTCCCTGCATAAAATCACTGAATTCTTCTTCATCAAGAAAGGTAGGTGATGGGGAGACAGTTTTAGTAGAATGAGATGATGTAGGATAATCTGCAAAATGGAAAATGGCAATGAAACACACAAGAGATGAAAATCAACAGGGAAAATGAAATTTAGATCTAGTACAATCCCAAAATAATATACTGACCATGAACTGTGGAGATGAATAGGAAGTAACATGTTGTAACAGGCAAACAGAATTATGTAAAGAATGTGAGAACACTTTGATGTCTATATATATATATATATACACATACACATATATATAGGACTGTCAGAAAAGTCATGATGTTACTTTTCTATGCAAAAATGAGTTGTGATTTTTCTGACAACATAATACCTTTGATTCAAAAATAGAAAAATGTTTAATTTTTTTTCCTTCTCTTATTTGGTTAATTTAATTTTTTTTTCTAAGACCACTAACAATTTGTATCAAAATGGTGATTACTGCAGCACTACTTCAGCAATTGTGAAGCTTTCCCACTGCAGGTGGGGATCAGGGGGTTGAATCTGGGTCCTTGTGCATAATAACATGTGTGCTGTACTGAGTATGCCACTACTCAGCCCCCATTTCAATATGTGCTACTTTAGTATTAAATATGAGATCCAAGGGGCTGGGCGGTAGCACAGTGGGTTAAGCGCAGATAGCGCAAAGCGCAGGACCAATGTAAGGATCCCAGTTTGAGCTCTGGCTCTCCACCTGCAGGGGCGTCCGTCACTTCACAGGTGGTGAAGCAGGTCTGCAGGTGTCTATCTCTCCTCTCTGATTTCTCTCTGTCCAGTAACAACAACAAGGGTGACAAAGGCAACAAAAATGGGAAAAAAATGGCCTCCAGGAGCAGTGGATTCGTGGTGCAGGCACTGAGCCCCAGCAATAACCTGGGAGGCAAAAAAAAAAAAAAGTATAATGCTGATGTGAAGATGCAGCTTGTATTTCAATCTTTTATTTTATTTACTTTTAAATTTCTTTATTTAATTTTTATTGAGGGGGGAGAGAAGTTGAGGAGGGAGAGGAGACAGAGAAGGAGAGAGAGAGACCTGCAGCACTCCTTTAGCAACTGTGAAGCTTTCCTGCTGCAGGTAGAGACTAGGGGCTTGAACCTGGGTCCTTGTGCATTGTAACGTGTGCTGTACTAAGCGTGCCACTATTCAGCCCCCATATTTCAATATTTTAAAGTAAATGGAGGGGGATTCAAGGAACTTTTGATAAGAAATGCTAGGGGCTCCCTTTACATACTTTAGGCCTAAGGACAAGAATAACTGAAGAGGATTCTGGAAACTCCTTTGGCTTGCTTCAAGAAAATAATTAACAGGAAATTGCTAACTGTATTTCTTTTGATTGAATGCAAAAGATTATCTGAACAACAAAATACCAATCTATTATTCAACAACGATGCTTGAATATATGGGTGTCCAAACAAAACACAGTCTATCTGATCTCATGTGAAATACAACATTTCATGAGAGAAGCCAGAGCACCAGTCCTGTATATGCAGTGCTAGGGACTGAACAGGGCACCTCAGGCATGCCAAGTCCTATGTTCTACCAGTTGAGCAATTTCCCAAACTGTACTCATTCATCTGGTCTTCCTCCCCCCCTTTTATATGAAACTAGGGCCTAGTGCATGATTTCACCACTCCTGGGCCACTTTTTCATTTAGATACAGAAACAAACACAGAGACACGAAAGCATCAGTACTTACCCCAGTTCCATGGCACCTCTCATGTAGTGCTGGGGTTCAAACCTGGGATGTGCACATGGCAAGGCATGAACCCTACCTGGTGAGCTATTTTCTTAGTACCTAATGTCTATTAAAATTACTTTTGGGGTTAGCTTATTAAGCTTATATTGACTTTTAAAACAGACTTCCCCTTTCTCAGATGTGGTTACTAAAACCCATTCTCTCTTTTCAAACTTGATGTGTATTTTACTTTGGGGCATTTGTGGATTTTGAGTTTCAGTATATAATTTAACAAGTAAAAGTAATCGGAGAGAGTCAAAGTAAAAGTAATAGGAGAGAGTCAAAGTTATCCTAGAAAGTCAAGAATGGACCAAAGTGCTAATATTATTTCCTCCTGATTTCACAAGTAGAGATTATAATGTATGAGTTTAAAGTAAAATTTATCATTGTAATATACATCAGGAGAAAATAATATTTTCTTGGCTGGCTAAACAACTTATGAAATCAGTTCATCTATATTTGAAATTAGTTGAGAATAAAATATCAAAAAAAGATGGTGGCCCAGGAGGTAGCACAGTGACTAGAGTATGCCTGAAGTCAATATTCAGCATCACATGTACCATAGTGATACTCTGGCTCTCTTGTCTCTATCATTAATAGATATTTAAAAAAGAAATGTAGGGGGTTGGGCAGTAGCACAGTAGGTTAAGCGCACATGGCACAAAGTGCAAGGACTAGAGTAAGGATCCTGGTTTGAGCCCTAGGCTCCCCACCTGCAGGGGGGTTGCTTCACGGGTGGTGAAGCAGGTCTGCAGGTGTCTTTCTCTTCCCTTCTGTCTTTCCCTCCTCTAGATTTCTCTCTGTCCTATCCGACAACAATGACACCAATAACAACAATAATAACCACAACAAAGATTAAAAAAAAAAAAAAAAAGGGCAACAAAAGGGGAAAAAATAGTCTCTAGGAGCAGTGGATTCATAGTGCAGGCACCGAGCCCCAGCAATAACCATGGAGGCAAAAATAAATAAATAAAATAAAATAAAATAGATGTTACATTTATGTATATACAGAAGAACATTTCAACTAATTCCAACATGCATACAAATATCCCTTCATGCTGCTCTGAATAAGCACTTTCTTTTGCCTATCTGCTGATAAATGATAAAATCCTTAAAGAAATATATTAAAGAAGATTGGGGAGGTGGTCTGGTGGTAGAGAGTGTCTTTTATGTGCATAAGGCCTGAATTTGATTCCCTGTACCACATGAGAGCCACAAAAACAAATGAATTCCATGAATGATAGAACAGGGCTTTGGCCTTATGAAAAATCAAAAGTAAAAATTAAAATAAAATAATGGGCTAAGAGGTGGCTCAGTGGTAGAGTTCATGTGTGAGGTTCTGGGTTTGATCTCTTATACTGAAAGAAAAAACAATCAGTGGTCTGGGAGGTGGCACAATGGATAAAGCACTGGACTCTCAACCATGAGATCCTGAGTTCAATCCCTGACAGCGTATGTACTAGAGTGATATCTGGTTCTTTCTCTCATTCCCTATCTTTCTTAGTTAAAAAAAAAAAAAAAAAATATATATATATATATATATATATATATATATATATATATCACACAGACAAAAGGACTATATCAAATAAATTAAGATTTCATAAGGAGAATTATTAAGCCTATGCTTTTAAAAAGAGACATTTTAAAAATTACCAGGCCTAATCACATTAAGTGTGAACACATATACATTTGTTATTATTTAATAATATGAAGTCTCATGTGTGTGTGATACCACTGGCCCAGGTGTAAAGTTTCAATCTTTAACTTAGGGGGTGGCAAGGTATGCACTCGATCCAGTGAGCTATCTCCCAACCCCAAGCTATTTCTAAACAATGAGAATGAAATGATATTCTGCAGCCAGCCAACCCTGAAGGTTCATGATCTCTTGTAAATAATAATTTCCTTTCAACATCTGCTCTTAATGAATGGATTTTGCTAATGTTAACATGGTCATAAATACAGGCTTATAAGTCAAGTTGCTATAATGGCATTTACAAGAAGACAGATTTTTTTTTTCCCTTTCCAAGACGGTTAACAAAATCAGAAACTCTAATCACTGAAAAATTTAAATTATTATTATTTTTTTCTTTTTGTCGTCACCAGAGCTTTATCACACTGGGTTGAAATGTTCAGACAGAGAGAGACAGAAATGGAGAGACAGGAAGAGAGAGGGAAAGACTTCACAGCACTAAAACTTCCTTCAGTGTGGTAGGGGCTGGATTCAAACCTGGACTGCATACACAGCAAACAGGTTCCCTCCCAGGAGAGGTATCTTGCACACTTGTTAAAATACTATAATTTTTTTTTTAAGCATCCAGGTCTGTACATAGTTTAGAGGAAGAGGTCAGCACTGACTTGTCACATACACACTGTAGTCAATTAAACAAAGACTAAGTAACCTTCTGGCAAAAGATGCATTTTAAGTTAAAAATACCTGGTTTCTTAGGGTGCGATGCTGGAGTAGGGTGCATCTTAGCATCTCTGGAAAATCCATCTAAGTTTCCTTTTATAGCTTCCAAAGCATCATCTCGACTCTTCTCTCCTGCCTAAGAGACAACAAATGTAGTTTTGCTCTTTCACTTCATCCTAAATTCTCTCAAATTAAAAGAATTGTTCTGCCCAGTATTTCTACTTCATACTAGCGAGAAATCAAGAAGGAAGGGGGAGACAGGGAGAGAGAAGAGAGACACCTGCAGCCCTGCTTCACTACTCATGAAGCTTTCCCCCTGAAGGTGGGGACTAGGGGCTTGAACTGGGCCCTGGTGCACTTAACATGTGCACTCAATCTGATGCACTACCACTTGGCCCCAACATCAATGCTTTTCAAGAACAGATTATAGGGTCTGAGAGACAGTTCACTGGGTAGGGGCATACCTTGCCATGCATGCGGCTCAGGTTTGAGACTTAGCTCCATGTGGGAGGTGCTATTTATATTGGAGGGAATTGGTACTGTGGTGTCTTTCCCTCCCACCTCCTAAGAAAAAGTGACCCAAAGTGGTGAAACAGTGCATGCCCAAGGCCCTAGTTTAAGAAAAAAAAAAGAGAGAGAGTGAGAGTGAATGAGAGAGAGAGAGAGAGAGAGAGAGAGATGGAGAAATGGTTATAACACCAACACTGTAGTCAAAAAAATTGTCTGGCATCTTATGCTTTTCAACAATAAGTGTGCTTTCCAAAAAAAGAAAAATTTAACCAACCATAGTCTCCAGCTGAACTCATGCCTCAGTGACAAAACCCAGAATGAGAGAGAAAAGGCATGTTTGCCATGTTACCGTGCAGAGGTGCATTGAGGAGCAGTGTATATGTATGTTATATGTATGTACACTGTGGGGGGGGGATATGTATACCTTGGGTTTCACACTACTCAGAAGTCTGAGTTTTTGCTTCTGTTCTTCAAACTGACGTCTTTTTCTTTCTTCTTCTAAGAGTTTCTGTTGTTGTTCAAATCGTTTTCTGAAGGAAAAACAATCCAGTGAAGAACCAGCTTCATGAAGTATCAATTGTGCTTTACTCAAGTTTCTATCAACACTTTCAGCAATGCTATCTTGCATTTCTAGAACTAGAAACTTCAACAACTAATTTTCTTATAACTATCCTGTTTTCATTATTTCAAAATACATCACTTTAGTCTAAAGATTATTTACTTATATTATAAACTTATTTCCTAATAAGCCAGGTGACATGCTTTTGATGCAAAAACAATTCAAAAGATGAATAGGGAGGCAGACAAAATAAAGACACTCTGTTCTGCACATAACGAAGAAACTTTATAAATAAAAGAAAAAAAAACGGGGGTGGGGGGGAAATGGCATCATGGCTACACAAAAAGATTTTCAAGCCTGTAGACTGTCAAGTTCCAGGTTCAATCCTCAGGCACTATCATAAGCCAGAGCTAAGCAGTGTTCTGGGAACACACACACACACTACTGTAGCACTGGTCAGCTCTGGCTTACGGTGGTGGGGGACTGAACCTGTGACTTTGGAGCCTCAAGCGTGAGAGTCTCTTTGCATAACCATTATGCTATCTACCTTTGCCCAAAATTAAAAATATTTATGGAAAGATAAAAGATAAAGAAACTTACACCAGGGAAGGCACTGCCACCTGGGAAGACTAATGTTCTCAGAATCACAGGCATGCATGTAGATCCAAACCGCTAAAGGTTGTGACAACTGGACTGGCAAATAGCTTCTCTGGGTCTCTCTTTTCAGAAATGCAAAAACAGAGGACTGAATCAAAGAATCTCTTAAGGTCCTTGCTGATAAAAGTAATTATTTTATTTATTGCATATCAAAGAGTTTCACATAAGAGAGGGAAGCCAGAGCACCACTTTGGCACATGCAGCTCTGGGAATCAAAGAGACTCAGTTATGCAAGTCCTGTGAACAACCAAGTGATTTCTTCCTTCCTCTCTTCCTCTCTTCCTCCCTTCCTTCCTTCCTCTCTCCCTCACTCAATGGTAATCGCTGGGGCTTGGTGCCTGCACTATGAATCCACTGCTCCTGTGGCCATGTTTTCTTGGATAGGACAGAGAGGAAGGGAAGACAGAGAGGGGAGAGAAAGACAGACATCTGCAGGCCTGCTTCACCACTTGTGAAGTGACGCCCCCTCCCCCGCAGGTGGGGAGCTGGGGGCTCGAACCAGGATCCTTGCACTTCATCTTATGTGTGCTTAATCCAGTATGCCACTGCCCAATCCCCTCAAATCAACTATTTTCTAGGCCACGTCCCCTGCTAGATTTGAAACTTAAAAAAGCATTTTAGGGAGTTGGGCGGTAGCGCAGTGGGTTAAGCACACATAGTGCAAAGTGCAAAGGACTGGCATAAGGATCCTGGGTTCGAACTCCCAGCTCCCCACCTGCAGGGGAGTCACTTCACAGGCAATCTTTCTCTCCCCTTGTCTTCCCCTCTCCATTTCTCCTCCTTTCTCCATTTCTCTCTGTCTTATCCAACAATGACATCAACAACAACAACTACAACAACAATAAAAAACAAGGGCAACAAAAGGGAAAATAAATAAAAAATATATAAAGCATTTTAAAGAATTTTAAGGTGGGCAGGGGTAGGTAGCATAATGGTTATGCAAAGAAACTCTCATGCCTGAGGCTCCAAAGTCCCAGGTTCAGTCCCTGCACCACCATAAGCCAGAGCTGGTTAAAAAAAAAAAAAAAAAAGAATTTTTAAGGTGAAGTGATTGCTTTGACTTTAAATATGCACCAAAAATTATCAATTTTTTTTTTTTAAATAACTGCTGTCATATATCTTAGTTTTGCTTGGATTCTGGAGGTCTCTTACTGTTGTTCTTCAGCAAACTGCTTCTGCATGTCTGGAGTGTACTGTGGGCCTGCTGGGCGCATTCCCAGGAATGATGCTTGGCCCAGGTAAGGCATTCCTGCCGCTGGCATTGGTCCCATTGGTATCCCTGCCTAGAAGAAATAGAAAAGGCTTTAATATAACTTCTTTGTTTTTCTTTTTAATATTTTATTTATTTTGAACAGAGACAGACAGAAATTGAGAGAAGGGAAGGGGGGAGGAGGAGGAGAGAGAGACTTTTAGCACTGTTTTACCATTTGTAAAGCTTCTCTCCTGCAGGTAGAGACTAGGGGCTTGAACCTGGGTCCTTACATAACGTCATGTGTGCACTCAACTGGGTGTGCCACCACCTGGTCCATTTATTTATTTATCTACCTATATATTTATTATTTATTTATTATCTCCAGTGTAATCACTGGGGCTAGGTGCCTGCACTACAAATCCAGTGCTCCTGGTGGCCACTTCCCCCACTTTGTATTGGCTAGAACAGAGAGAAATTGAGAGGGGACAGGAGATAAGGAGAAAGAAAGACACCTGCAGACCTGCTTCACTGCTTGTGAAGCAACCCCCTTGCAGGTACGGAGCCGGGGGCTCAAACCAGGATCCTTGTATGGGTTCTTGCATGAGTTAAGTGCACTTAACTCAGTGTGCTATTGCCCAGCCCCCTTTTTTTCCTTTACTGACAGGACTTCTTGCCTGCATGATTCCACTGTTTGTTCTTTTTACAGGTTGAGACAGAGGAGAGATACCACAGCACTGCTTCACTACTAGAAGCTTCCTCTTTGCATGGTGCTTCCACATGGTGGTAAGGGGTTCAAATCTGGATCTTGCACATGAAAAACTATCCATGCCAGGTGAACCATTTTTTGGCTTTAATTTAACTTTTTTCTTTCCTTTCCTAATTTAATCTTTTGTTATAAAGAAAAACTAACTTCTATAAAGTATCTCATGCTTATTGAGGTATATAAATATATTTTAATAAATGTTTTAAAAAAACAAGACTAAAAATAGGCATTTTTTTCAATATCTTGTCCCTCTCAATCCTTCACTGTCTTATCAGTACCCATGCTAACAGTCTGAAGGCGTATGCATATAAATTCTTTCAGGTCATGTGCACATGAAGCCATGCTTCAAGGAGCACACTTTTCTCTTTGAGAAAAGATACCATATCTTTATATTTCCAGCAATGGACAACAGTTTTATAAGTGAAATCAAGCCTGTTTTCCCAATATGTCTAGTAGGATAAGAACTACTTTGATGTTCATTAGTATAGGCTTACATATAGATTTTTATTTTTAAAAATTTTATTTATTTTTTATTATTTTAATGAGATAGACCAGAGCACTGCTTAGCTCTGGCTCATAGTGGTGCTGGGGATTGAACCTGGAACTTCAGAGCCTCAGGCAAGAGAGCTTTTTTTTTTCTCTTGTGATCACTTAATAGCACAATTCCAATTTTCTCTTCTTCCTTGTTTTTTTATTTATAAAAAGGAGATAATGACAAAACCATAGGATAAGAGGGGTACAACTCCACACAATTCCCACCACCAGCTCTCCGTATCCCATCTCCTCCCCTGATAGCTTTCCTACTCTTTTTAAAAAAATTAAAAAAATATATTTATTTATTTTCCCTTTTTGTTGCCCTTGTTGTTTTTTTGTTGTAGTTATTATTGTTGTTGTTATTGATGTCATTGTTCTTGGGAGCTTTCCTATTCTTTATTCCTCTGGGAGTATGGGCCCAGGGTCATTATGGGCTTCTGTAATTGCTTCCCTGCTGAACATGGGTGTTGACTGGTCAATCCATACTCCCAGCCTGCCTAAGAAAGCCTTTTTATAACCATTATACTGTCTTCTCAGCCCTACATAATTTTATAGAAAACATTTAAGGCAGAGGATAGATAGCATAATGGTTATGCAAAAAGACTCTCATGCCTGAGGCTCCAAAGTTCCAGGTTCAAGCTCCCGCACCACCATAAGCCAGAGCTGAATAGTGATCTTGTAAAAAAAAACCAAAACATTTAATAAGTAATTATTTTTCAATGCAACAAAATAAGGTTTGGGGAGATAGCACAGCCTGTTAGAGACTTGCAAGACTCAGGTGCAATAGGTCACAGGTTCAATCCCTGGCACCACCTAGCCAAGAACTAAGCAGTGGTACTTAACCCGGTGTGCCACTACCCAGCCCCTGAGGCCCTGATTTTGAACCCTGGTACCACAGAGAACTGTCAAGGATGGTAAAATGTGATCATCTCTCTTAAATATCTTTCTCTCCCTCTCACCTTTCTCTAAATGAAAAATTAAAAATTTTTGACACAAGATGTAGTTTAGTGGTAATAATTGTGTCAAGTCCTGAGTTCATTCCCCAGTAAGTCATTTAAAAAAAAAAAAAAGGTACTGAAGAACCTTTTACCACCCTGAACCCATCCATTGTTTCATTATCCTACCTCTTAAAAAAAAAAAAAAAAAAGCAACCCTCCTGTCTCATCCTTTGAGTCTACATGTGTACCTTTTAAGACTTTTCTTTACTTGCACAACTGTATTAACATCTAATTGTGGAAAAGTTCCTTGGAGAAACAATTTTTGTAGTTTGGCTCTTCAACACATTTTAAAAAAATCCATTTTATCTACTTTAAAGTTTTAGCTTTACGTTACTTTAGTTCAATTTTCCTACTCACTATAATAGGAGGATTAGTTCTGCTATAGGAGATGAAGAATTTGTAAGAAAGTTTAAGTTATCACTTGAATGAATTTAAAAGTAAAGTAACTAATGTTAATTTATATTAAAGTTGAAGATCGTATTCATACTATTAGATTCAATAATCACATTTTCATCAATTCATGTTTAACAAAATTTTTTAGTGGCACTGAGGCACTACATATGTGTTATTCCTTCACAGCTGAGCTGTTTATTCATATTGCTTTCATTTCAGATAGATACACAGAAATAAAGAGAAAGACACCTCAAAAATGAGGTTCTCAAGGGCCGGGCAGTGGCACACCTGGTTAACACATAGTACTAAGTGCAAGGATCCAGGTTTGAACCCCTACTTCTCCACCTGCAGGGAAGACAGTTCACAAACTGTGAAGCAGGTCTGTAGGTATTTCTCTTTTCCTCTTTCAATTTCTCTCTGTCCTCTACAATGGAAAAGAAAAAAATCTGCCAGGAGCAGTAGATTCACAGTGGAAGTTCCAAGTCCCAGTGGAAAGTCTGGAGGCAAAAAAAAAAAAAGAGGTTCTCTCATGTCCCACACATGGCAAGGCATATAGCCTAGTAGCTGAGTTCTCGGAATATAGCCCCTTGGTAAAAGTGTGCAGTCTATTGAATTAGGTCCAAGCTTCTGTCTCATCAATAACTAGAGGTAAGCAGTACTCTGGTCAAGAAAATATAAACAGAGAGATCAAGAACTTAAAAACTAAATCAGTTAATATGAATCAAAGCTTACAAATCTTAATTTAAAATGCAACGTCCTCTAAGGTAGACTGTTTATAGTTCTTTGCTATTCTTACTCTAAAAGAATTACACATGTATCACAATAACTTATGCAACATTTGCTTTAGTCTACAATTCTTTTTTGTTGTTGTTGTTGCCCTTGTTGTTTTATCATTGTTGTTCTTGTTGCTATCCTTGTTGGATAGAACACAGAGAAATTGACAGAGGAGGGGAAGACAGAGAGGGGGAGAGAAAGATAGACACCTGCAGTCCTGCTTCAATGCTTCTGAAGCGACTCCCCTCCAGGTTGGGAGCTGGAGACTCGAACCAGGATCTCTACCCCAGTCCTTGAGCTTTGCACCATGTGCACTTAACCCACTACGCTATCGCCCGGCCCCTTTAGTCTACAATTCTATCTGTGATTATGACACAGGGACTTATGTTTAATACAACTGCAGGATAATCAATGCTCAATTCTTCAGTTCTCCCTCACAATCTTTTTTTTTTCCAAAAGTGTTTTTTTTTTATTTTAATTTTTTTTTAATTTCCTTATTGGGAAATTAATGTTTCACATTCAACAGTAAATACAATAGTTTGTACATGCATAATATTCCCCAGTTTCCCATATAACAATACAACCCCCACTAGGTCCTCTGTCATCCTTCTTGGACCTGTATTCTCCTGGTGCAATACGCCAATTCCAGTTCAGGTTCTACTTGTGTTTTCTCTTCTGATCCTGTTTTTCAACTTCGGCCTGAGAGTGAGATCATCCCATATTCATCCTTCTGTTTCTGACTTATTTCACTCAACAAGATTTTTTCACGGTCCATCCAAGATCGGCTGAAAACAGTGAAGTCACCATTTTTTACAGCTGAGTAGTATTCCATTGTGTATATATATACCACAACTTGCTCAGCCACTCATCTGTTGTTGGACACCTGGGTTGCTTCCAGGTTTTGGCTATTACAAATTGTGCTGCCGAGAACATATGTGTACACAGATCTTTTTGGATGGATGTGTTGAGTTCCTTAGGATATATCCCCAGGAGAGGAATTGCAGGGTCATAGGGTAGGTCCATTTCTAGCCTTCTGAGAGTTCTCCAGACTGTTCTCCACAGAGGTTAGACCAATTGACATTCCCACCAGCAGTGTAGGAGGGTTCCTTTGACCCCACACCCTCTCCAGCATTTGCTGCTGTTACCTTTTCTGATGTATGACATTCTCACAGGAGTGAAGTGGTATCTCGTTGTTGTCTTTATTTGCATTTCTCTGACAATCAGAGACTTGGAGCATTTTTTTCACGTGTTTCTCAGCCTTCTGAATCTCTTCTGTGGTGAATATTCTGTCCATGTCCTCCCCCCATTTTTGGATGGGGTTATTTGTTGTCTTGTTGTTGAATTTGGCAAGCTCTTTATATATGTTGGTTATTAAACTCTTGTCTGATGTACGGCATGTAAAGATCTTCTCCCATTCTGTGAGGGGTCTCTTGGTTTGGGCAATGGTTTCTTTTGCTGTGAAGAAGCTTTTTAAGTTGATGTAGTCCCATAAGTTTATACTTGCCTTAGTCTTCTTTGTAATTGGATTCATTTCATTGAAGATGTCTTTAAAATTTATGCGGAAAAGAGTTCTGTCAATATTTTCCTCTAAGTATCTGATAGCTGTAGTCTAACATCCAAGTCCTTGATCCACTTGGAATTTATATTTGCATTTGGTGAAATATAGTGGTTCAGTTTCATTCTTCTGCATGTTTCAACCCATTGTTTCCAACACCATTTGTTGAAGAGACTCTGTTTTCCCCATTGAATAGTCTCGGCCCCTTTGTCAAAGATTAGATGTCCATAGGTGTAGGGGCTCCCTCACAATCTTTTTAATGTCTAATTTTATTATTTAATAACATATTTATTTTTGTGTATTGCACCAAAGCAAAGGACTCTGGGGAAGGAGGGAGAGGGACAGGATGAAAAAATATTGTATCCCGGTGTGTCTCCTAGACACCACTCAAGGGGAGATGAGAGGTTGTACCTCTGTGTTCAAAGAGAAACCATAAACTTGTAAAAAAAACATTAAATTGTAAAAAAAAAAAAAAAAAAAATTATGAATGAAAAAGTGGGGGAAGGAGAGAATTCTGGCTTCTGGGGATCTAACTTAGGACCTCATGTTTGAGAGTCAATGCTTTATTCATTGCATCACTTTCTGGACAATCATCTCATTTTATAGGTTTAAATTATGTAAGTTTCAGGTGTGAGTCATTATGGTAATGTTATGACTGATCCTACTGGATTGTTGGGAAGTCATGATCACTTATTTAATCTATTCCTTTCTAATTTTTAAACTATCTTTATTTATTTATTGGATAGAGACAACCAGAAATTGAGAAGGAAGGAGGTGACAGAGAGTGAGAAAAAGGAGCTGGGTGGTGGCACACCTGGTTGAGTACACTTTACAATGCATAACTACCTGGTCCCCGCCTGCAAGTGGTGAAGCAGGGCTGCAGGTCTCTCTCTGCTAATCTGCTAATCTCCCTTTCTATCTCCCACTTCCCTCTTGATTTCTGGCTGCCTTTATCTAATAAACAAATCATCCAGGTGTGCCACCACTTGACTCCAGTTATTGATCTTTTAATTGAATCCTCCTTTCCAAAAAATAAAGCATATCTAAGATTTGGAAGAACACTTTTTTTTTTTTTGCTATCTCTATATACAGATTAGTTTTTTCTTAACTCACTTGCAGGTAAATTGAAGACTTTTTTAGGCAAACAAAAAGAAAAGAAAATGCTTATAAAATCCAAAAGGTAACAATATGTAGCTGGAATTTGGTAATAATGCTCTTTTTAATATCATAGCTTAATAGTCCTTAATTTTTTTTCTCCAAAAGTGAATTTTAAAATACTTTTTAAACTGACATTTCAAACTGAATTGATATAACACTGCATAACATTATGTAAGTTTCTGGTGTGAGTCATTATGGTAATAATGTTGTGACTGATCCTACTGGATTGTTGGAAAGTCATAATGTAGTCTACACAAAAATGCACCAGGTCTATTATGACAATCCAGTATTTATCTGATAACCCTATGTTCAGAACACAAGTAAATTCTTTTACTTAGCTTAGCAATATAAAGATTACTTTTAGATTTAAAAAAAAATAACAATAAACGCATATACATTAAAAAACAAAAGTTTCTACTCAAATGCCAAAGTCTGGGAAACACTGGCTACTAAGAGGAAGAGTGCGCTCTCCCGCTGACTCAACTACTACACCTCCATGCTTTTTGTTTCTCTGCTCCCCCCACCCCCACCCCCGCTCCCAGTTCTGTAGCTGTTCTTCTTTATCTGCTGGCAATTAGTCCTCTCAGATTTAGACACTGAAATGCTGATGGCTTTACCCTGGACTATTTATTTTATCCATCTGTTGTTAAAATTTTCGGAGGTGAGGCTCTTGCCGGCCTGGCTTGTTTCACGGCGGGTAACAGAGATGCGGAGACAACGGCTGGGCAGGGAAGCTGTATTTCTTTATTCAGGAACAACGATTCATAAACTAAGACAAACTAATCACCAAACAGAACTCCGCTGTCTCTTTGCGGCGGCACAAGCATTCTCCCTTACTCTCGAACTCAGAAACCGTCTCTTACTCTGGAACTCAGGAACCCAGGAACTCTGTCTCTCTGGCACTCTCTCTTACTCTGAAACCCTGAAACTCTCGAACTCAGGAACTCTCGGACTCAGGAACCCTCTCGGGGTTCCTTCGGGCGGGGCCAAGCAGGCCCACGAAATTAACAGGACTCATCCAATTCTCTTGGCGGGGGAGGGCTAGAACAAACCAATGTAAAGCATACGACATCCATCTGGAGTGTTCTTGGATGCTCTAGTTCATCCTGATGGCACTGAATACCTTCTATAATGTGGATGACTCCCACACCATGTAGTTTTCAACCCAGAGAGGAAAGTTTTAATGTTTTAAGTCTCATGTCAGTCCATAAAGTCGTCTCTGGATTCCTTCATTTGAATGTTTCAAGGATTATTCAAAGTGAACAATCTGTACCATCAATATCCCCCAGTGCTTCTTTTACTATTAGTAAATGTAAAGTGAAAGTAAAGTAAATGGTACCACCAGTTATTTTGTGCAGAAAACAGGTAATTGAAATTTTATTTAATGTATAATACTAGGCTCTCACACATAAGATACCATTGAGCAACCTCCCCAGTCCAATCCTAAGTCTATAAATTGAGAGACAGAGACAGAGAGAATCAGAGAGAGAAGGACCACTGTTCTATCCTTCCTGGACTTTCCTCGGTGTTGTCTATAGGATCAAATCCAGAATCTCACACAGGGTAAGGTCTATGCTTTACCTTCTGAATCATCTGCTGGGCCTGAAGAGTATGTTTGATATCATCTTCTTTGTTTTTGACATTTAATCATTCACCAAGCACTACTGATTTAATTTCATATGTAAAAATTTCTCAAAAACAACTTTCCAGTCCTATGCTACCACCGTTTTAAGCCAGCATCTTGCTAATCTTTAATGATTCTCTGTACATGCATATTCTTGCTCTCCTCTCTAATTAGCAGTCAGAATGATCTTTTTGAAATATAAAACTGATTGTGCCATTCTACTGCTATAAACAAATCAATGGCTCCCTAATACAAATATATATTATGTACAATATAGTTAAGTACGGGCATATTAAAGACTCAAGGTCAAAATCTGGCTTACTATATATAATCGTTGAGTACTCTCAAAAAGTTTCAGTTTCCTCATCAGACTATGGAGCTACCATCTCTTTAAAAAATTTTTATAGGAGGCCAGGTGGTGGTGCACCTGGTTAAAGGCTCACATCATAGTGAACAAGGACCCAGGTTTAAGCCCCTGGTCCCCACCTGCAGGGGGAAAGCTTCATGAGTGGTGAAACAGGGCTGTAGGTGTCTCTCTGTCTCTCTCACCATCTCCCCCATCCTCTCTCAATTTCTCTGTCTTTATCCAATAATATAAGTAAATAAAAATTAGGACAAAGTTTTTATAGGAGTTAGATGAGATAATTCAGTAAGAAACCTCTGAGCCTTCATCTCATGCCATTAAGTACACAAATAAATTCTTTAAGTGGTTTATCTTGCTTTTCCTCCACTCTAATGAATGAGTTTCAGAATAAGTCTTCTTTTAAAAATACTTACTGGGTATATATAGAGAAATTGGAGAGGGGGAGATTACACACACACACACACACACACACACACACACAGGAGAGGGGAAGGGAGAGAGAAACTTGCAGCACTGTTTCACTACTCATGAAGCTTTGTCCCTGCAGGTGGGGACCAGGGGCCTGAGACCACATTCTTACCCATGGCAACATAAGCTCTTTTTAAAAATTTTTTCCTTTATTGGGGGATTAATGTTTTACATTTGACAGTAAATACAATAGTTCATATATGTATAACATCTCTCAGTTTTCCACATAACAATACAACCCCCACTAGGTCCTCTGTCATCCTTGTCTAGGACCTGTACTCTCCCACCCACCCACCCCAGAGTCTTGTACTTTGGTGCAATACACCAGGAACATATGTTCTCTATAAGGTGTGCCATCACCTGGACCCCGAAAAAAGTCTTGAAACATACAGGTTACACTCATTTCTAAATATAACCTAAGCTACTAGCACATGATTCTTAGTTAACACATATAAACTTTGTAAATTAACTAAAGAGACATGTACCTGCATAGCGATAGGTCCTTGGGACATTTGAGAGCTGTAATTCATTCCTATCATGCCTTGCATATTAGGCTGCATGACAGAAACCATAGGAAATCCTTGCTGTTGCATTGGTATCAGGCCTGCCGGGGAGAGAAAAAAAAGGCATTACTAAAGTCAGTATGTTTTTCAAAATGAATTTGTTAATGAGGGGGAGAGGGAACAAGAGCATCACTTTGGCACATGGGATGCAGGGATTGATATTGGTCCTGACATCATGCCTGAGAAACCAGTGCTTTATCCACTGTGTTACCTTCTGGTGCCAGTGTGTTTTAAAATTTATTTCCTTAAAAGCACATATTTCTAAGGGACTTGAGAGGCATCACAGTATAGTTGGAAAAACACAATCTGACAAGCTGCAGGATAAGGCAGACTATCATTAATTTAACTGCATAATTTTAGGATGTGTATGTGTATATAAATATTCTTTGTTTTTAAATAGAGAAGGGGGAGAAGGTAAGAAGAGAAAAAGAGACCACAGCACTAAAGCTCCTTCAATACAGTGGGGGCTGGGTTCAAACCTGGGTCATGCACATGGCCAAGTGGTACATTGTCCAAGTGAGCTATTCTGTCAGCCTAGCACGTTATATATCTTCATCTCATCTGTAAAATGTAGGTGACAAAACCTGTTCTACAGGGTTCTTTAAAAAAAAAATATATATATATGATAGAGATGGAGAAATTAAGGGGGAATAAGAAAGGGAGAGACATCTGTAGTACTGCTTCGCCACTCATGAAGCTTCCCTCCTGAAGTTGTCTTGAGGGGCTTGGACCCAGATCCTTGTACACTGTAACACATGCACTCAACTGCCTGGCCCCTCTACAGAATTTTTGTACATGCTTAATAGTATGACCAAATTATGTTGTTTGGTTCCAGTGATCTCTGCTTCATAGTGTCCATGCTTTTTTCATTCCTTCCCACTCTAAGCAGGGTTGTACATATAACCAATAGGGTAAGACAGAAACAACAGTGTAATTTCTAGAGTTACTTTTTTTTTTTTTGCCTCCAGGATTATTGCTCACAAATCCACTGCTCCTGGAGGCTACTGTTGGATAGGACAGAGAGAAATCGAGGGAGGAAGGGAAGACAGAGAGGGGTAGAGAAAGACAGATACCTGCTGACCTACTTCACCACTGGAGAGGCGACCTGCGGCTTGAACTGGGATCCTTACACCGGTCCGTGTGCTTTGCGCTATGTATGCTTAACCCGCTGCACTATCACCCCCCATCCCCCAAGTTACTTAAGAGCCTCTGTAGCTTCCTCCTCACTTTCTTGGGTCACTTGCTTTAAATGGCTACACAAGCAGTTCCATGATGATTACATAGGGCAGGGAACTAAAATACAGTCTTTTGCCAAAAGGCAAAACATTTGCCACCTATGTGAATGAACTATCTTGGAAACAGATCATCTAGCTCCATCAAACCTTCAGATGACTGCAGCCCTGGATGACACATTTAACAAAATCTTTGTGGCCCTTAGCCCAAACCGCCCACTTGAAGGACTCCTAGATTCCTAACCTTGACACAGTGTGAAACAAAAAATGTTAACCAAGGTCTCAGTTTCTCACGTACAAAGTTGCTTAATACCTAATACGTTTGAAAAGATTGCCATAGTTTCCTTGCATGAATAGTTAACATTCACTATAAACAGACATCGATATGAAAAGTATAGAATATAATGGTAAGGCAGCTATCATGAAAGTATCATTATATTCCAAACTTTAAAAAATATATATTTATTTACTCCCTTTGTTGCCTTTGTTGTTTTATTGTTGCAGTTATGGTTGTTATTGATGTTGTTGTTGTTAGATAGGACAAAGCCCCTGGCTCCCCACCTGCAGGGGAGTCACTTCACAGGCGGTGAAGCAGGTCTGCAGGTGTCTATCTTTCTTTCCCCGTCTTCCCCTCCTCTCTCCATTTCTCTCTGTCCTATCCAACAATGACATCAATAACAACAACAATAACAACAACAAGGGCAATAGAAGGGAAAATAAATAAAAAAAATATTTTAAAAATTAAAAAAAAAATTCCAAAGTATTAGGCCACTTTTTTTTTTTTGCTGCTGTTGTGTCTTAGTTTCATATATAGATTTCTCACTTGAAATTTCACTAAAATGCAAAATAACAAGGCACAATAATGAGCATGTAACTCTGTAAGGCCTTTCTAAAGAATAAAAGATCTCAAACCATTTGATCTAAATCTGGGACACATCTAATTACAGATAGCCTAAATAATGCATAAATGTAAGCACAATGAAAAGAATACAACTGACCCATGGAAAAATTTACCTGAAATGAAACCTCCACCGATTATAAATTGGGACAAAGTCATCAGTATGAGCCACTGACCATCGGATACTGAGCTGTTGCTCTTTCATCTCTAATGATGACCTAGGAGACTACCATATCCCATCAGCAGCAGCTTTGTGAAAAGGGAAAACTTTCAGAGGCAGCTTGGTGTGTGTGGGTAGGGGAGGGAGCAGGGGCGTGGTCATATGTCAGTAGGGGGAGTTAATAGAAACAGCAAGAGAGGGGGGCTAGGCAGTAGTGCACTGGGTTAAGTGCACACATGGTGGGAAGCACAAGACTGGGGTAAGGAAACTGGGTTGAACCCCCCAGCTCCTCACCTGTGTGTGTGGGGTTGCTTCACAAGTGGTAAAGCAGGTTTTTGGGTGTCTAACCTTCTCTGCCCCCTCTATCTTCCCCCTCCTCTCTAAATTTCTCTCTTCCCTATCCAATAAAAATGGCTGCCAGGAGCAATGGATTCACAGTGCAGGCACCAAGCCCCAGTGATAACCCTGGAATCAAAAAAAAAAAAAAAAAGAGATATTCCTTCTTCTATGTTACAGCCAGTGGCAAGGCTATATCCCTGCATTACTATTTCCTTAACGACAAAGTTAGAAATTGATATTGGTGGTCCAGGAGGTGGCACAATGGATAAAATGCTAGACTCTCAAGTGTGAGGTCCTGAGTTCAAGCCCTGGCAGCACATGTACCAGAGCGATGTCTGGTTCTTTCTCTCTCTCCTCCTCCTCCTATCTTTTTCATCAATCAATAAATAAAATCTTTTTTTTTTTTAAAAAGAAATTGATATTGGTGAACTCCTCTATGAAACCAAGAGAGAGAAGGGAAATACATAGTGGAGAAAATCCTTAAATAAAACTGAGACTTATTAGTTTAAACTAAGTCAGAATAGATTATCTGTTTTCTGTATGTGATTATTAAGACCAAATTCAGAGAGATACCCCGGTAGCATAAGATAACTAAAAAAGTTCATTTATTCACTCAGTTATCATCCATGTTTTGTCAGCAAGCTGGGAGCTGGGGATATTGATAACTGCAAGGCAGAGATGACATCTGAACTGTGACACTATTAATTTATCAGATCCAAAGAGAAAGATGCCAATCAGATTACTACAGTTCATTTCATTTTTGTCATTTGTTCTTTAATATTCTTATACAGAGAGTCCTTTATGAGGTTAAGTAACATCTGTCAACATAATAAGAGGGGTGATCCTTACTAATTCCTAATTTACACACACTGAGAAATTTAAAGGATAACTGCACAGGTTCAAGCCTATAGGAAAAATTTAACTCTAAAAAATATCACTTATGTTTACCCATTAAGTCTCCAAGTTTCAAACCATAAGAGAAAAATTAATGTTCAGGGCAGAGGGTAGATAGCAAAGAGACTCTCATGCCTGAGGCTCCAAAGTCCCAGGTTCAATCCCCCTGCCACCATAAGCCAGACCTGAACAGTGCTCTGGTTAAAAAAAAAAAAAAAAAGAGAGAGAGAGAGAGAGAAAAAAAAAACTAATGTTCAAAACTTAAGTTTTCACATACCTTGAGGGGGTCTTATTCCACTTGCAACAGGAAACATGAAGCTGAAAACAGAACAGACATACATTGGGATCTTCAGAAACACAAATATTTCAGATAACAAATGTCATTTGCTTTATCTTAAAGAACTGTAGACAAAGCCCTGGTCTTTGTTCTGCAGTACAATTCTGAAGTACCCGATATCAATATATTGAATATCTACAGGATGCATGACAGTCAACATGTTAATTTAGGGCAAATTTTAAAGAAACTTTTTTATTATTATCTTTATTGGATACAGATAGTCAGAAATTGAGAGGGAAGGGGTAGACAGAGGGAAACAGAGATACTTTCAGCCCTGCTTCACCACTTGTGAAGCTTTCCCCCTGCAGGTGGGAACCAGGGGCTTGAACCTACCTATATCCATGTGCACTGTGATATGTGCTTAACCTGGTCCACTACAGTTTGGCCCCCTGTGGTGTTTCTCTATCTCAAAAAGTTGGCTTGGAGTGGTGAACCCACCAGTGGTGACTGTGAATATATGATTAGAAAAGTAAACAGATTGACCCTGGAGGTGGCATATGGGCTAGCATGAGGTTTGGAGATCGATCCCAGAATCACATGTACCAGAATGATGTGCTGGGTCTCTCTATCCTAAGCAAATCTTTTTTTTTTTTTTTTAAGAGAAAAGGAAACAGATTAATAAAGTTGTTAAAATGTTTAACTTAAAATGTTTTATTTTTTAATATTTTGAGCTGTGAGAGATTTTTCTAATGCAGTAAAATGTATATAAAACTCTGCCACTTTAAAGAATATAGCTTAATAGCATTATCTTCACAATGTTGTACAAGTATCATCACTTCCAAAATCTAGAGTGTTTTCGTTATCTCAAATCAAAATATTGTGTTCACAAAAAAAAAAAACATACTTCTGGGTCTGAGTGGTGGTCCACTTGGTTGAGTGCCTGTGTTACAATGTGCAAGGACCCAGGTGAGTTCCTGGTCCTCACCTGCAGATGGAAAGCTTTGCAAGTGGTGAAGTGGTGCTGCAGATGTCTCTGTCTCTCTTCCTATCTCCCCTTCCATCTCTATTTCTGGCTATCTCTATCCAATACATAATTAAAGAAAATTTAAAAAATTACTCATGGGACTAGGAGATAGTATAATGGTTATGCACAAAGCCTTTCATATCTGAGACTCCAAAGTCCCAGGTTCAATCCCTGGCACCACCATGAGCCAGAACTGAGCATTGCTCGGGTATCTCTCTCTCATTAAAATGAAATAAAATATTTTCTGAAAGTTTTGTACAGTGACATGTAAAGTTTTAGCTGCACCTTTATCTGGACCATTAAAATGTGACTGCTAATAAACAAGCTTCACCCAAAAAGAAGCCTAAATAGTGAACAAACTTTCCAAATTGCATGCAAGATATATTAGCAAAGTAATGGTAACTGAATAAAATATTTAAATACAAACAAAAAATTGCTAATACTTTTTTTTTTTAAATCACATAGATTTATAAACACATTTTCAATGAATTTAAGTCATCAAATGGGAGAGACTTTTCAAAATCAGTCTTCAAGACCATAATTACCAATATGGCTTAATGGCTAAGTAAAAGCTGGAAACTTGAGTAATATTTTCTGTTTGCCAGTTTTGTCATAAGGTAACTAACTATAAAGTGCTATACAATATTCCCCTTACCTCCCTGGCTGGCTTCCCCCTTGTGAAAATGGACACAGAACCACAAGTCTGCCAAGGTCCCATTTAAGACAACCAAATAGAGAATAGATTAATAAAAGTTACTTCAAAAATAGAACTAAATTAAGAGCACTACTGACAGTTTAACTTCAGTGATTATTTTCCGACTCAAATTACTCAGTAACCTATGTATAATTCTCTGCAATTTTAGGCAATTAACATCAACATCCACAAGCTTAACAAGTGGACAGATAGGCAACCAAGATGCTAAGACAGGAAAATGTCTAGCAAAAAAAAAAAAAAATCAGACAACGAGATGAGCAACAATTTGATTTCAAAGGTAAAACCACTATTACTTATGTGCTAGTGTGAAAGCAGAACTGAGAGTTTTACTTATCACATGCCCATCTATCTTTTTCATCCTTCCTTGGTTACATTTTGCTACTTCGATCAGCATTCACTTGGCTTGCCTTGGACTCCAAGATAACGAATCTGTCCACCTGCAGACTATGACTTCTAAAACAGCTCATAGAACACAGGTGAAGTACATCTTGCTCAAGGACCATGGGGTAATGCCATTGGTGGAATTAAAGCTATGTACTAATTCCTCTGAATTAAACTGAATTTCCTTAATTTATATTATCCAACTTTAGCCCGATTTTCCATTTCAGTTTTAGTTCACACAACTATCTCACACTCAGAGTCACAGCTCACCTGGCCTGCCCGCTGCTCCCTAGTTGTTCACCAGGCTGTCCCACTCAGTGGGCTCTTAATGGCTTCCTCCTAACAAGGCCAAGCTGAAATACTTCTTTACCATCAAAATAGCCTGATTCTACAAATATCTACATTGTTTGTGCTAGAATGTACTGGAAGCAGAGAAAGATGAATAGAAAAGGACTTTTTTTTCTTTGCCTCCAGGGTTATTGCTGGGTTCGGTGCCCCACGAATCCACTGCTCCTGGAGGCCATTTTTTCCCCTTTTGTTGCTCTCGTTGCTTTATCGGTGTAGTTATTATTATCGCTGTCATTGATGTCGTTGTTGGATAGGACAGAGAGAAATGGAGAGAGGAGGGGAAGACAGAGAGGAGGAAAGACAGACACCTGCAGACCTGCTTCACCGCCTGCAAGCGACTCCCCTGGAGGTCTGGAGCCCGGGGCTCGAACGGGGATCCTTATGCCGGTCCTTGCGCTTTGCGCCACGTGCGCTTAACCCACGCTACCGCCGAACCCCCTATGTTTTTAATAAGAGTAAGAACAAATACACACAGCTCACAAATTGTAATATTCCTGAAAGCTACAGAATGATGAAAATCTTTTTATTTTCTGCCATAATTAACAAATACTTATTCTTGAGCAAATTTTGTCTCTTATGCAAATCTATCATTAGTCTAAAGTAGCCCACTCAAGATACTGGTTAAATGTAGGCTAGTATTAAGAATGCTTGAAAATATGGCTTTTTGGTTAATCTCTTAGAACAAAGGCAAGTATCTGAGAAATGTGGTAGGCTATAATTCATTGATTTTTCCTTCATAAAAGCTGAGAAATTTCTTGGTTCTCTTTTTCCCTAAAGTATAACCTTATAATATAACTTCAGACTTTATTTATTACTCCTCTCTAAAAACTACAATATCCTTTTCTTTTCTCTTTCTTTTTTATCAGAGGACTATTCAACTCTGGCTTATGCTCACAGGGGACTGGGATCTTAAGAGCCTCAGGCACTAAGGTTAAATTTCTATAACCATGTGCTATATCCCTGTCCCAAACCCATATATATATATATATATATATTTTATTGATCATGCAGTAGAATCTCAACCTCAGAGTTTCTATCACATAACAAAGTTAGCACACATTTTTGAAGGCAAGGGTCATTTAAATCACTTTTCTCTCTCATATATTCTCTAGAGTTTTAGAATGCAGGTATTGCTACAATTAGAGGAAAAGATTTTGAAAACCAAACATTCTACTATCACAATTCAAGCCATATTTATCTCATGTTCATGAATCAGTGATGTTAAAGATCAGTAAACTAGGAGGGAAGATCCACTGAATTTTCTGTATTTGAGGTTCTTCCTAGTCAAAAAGCTAAGCAAATTTAAATCTCAGCATAGAATAGCAAATTCTAAGGTTTATTTTCCCAGGATTTAGTATCATGATTAATCAAATACTTTATCAAATTAATGCCACTCAAGAACTTTTTTTGGCCAGGTGGTGGCACACCTGGTTAAACGCTCACATTACAGTGCACAAGGACGCAGGTTCAAGCCCCTGGTCCCCACCTGCAGGCGGAAAGCTTCACGAGTGCTGAAGCAGGGCTGTAGGTGTCTCTCTCCCCGTCTCTATCGCACCCCCCCCATTTCTGTCGCTGTCCAGTAATAAATACTTTTTAAAAAATTAATTTCTTTTGTTTTCTTTTTATTTATTTTCCCTTTTGTTGCCCTTGCTTGGCGCCACCTGCGCTTAAACCCGCTGCGCTACCAACCAACTCCCACATTTAAAATTTTTTAAAAAGAACATTTTAAGCCATCATCACATACACATACAAAATAGATCATCTATTTTTCATCTCAAGACAGAAACAAACTTGCGTCGAGTATTCATGAAAAAAGTCTAAAGAAACAGTGGAAACTCTAAACCAAATCTAAAGTCAAAGATACATAGAGGAAATGAAAAATAGAGCTGCATACAGGTGGTTAATGATCAGGACTGCTCTTTCTTCCTAGCACATTTGTAAGTACCTGAAGGAGGCCATAACTTTTAAACACTACATCTCTGCAAATGGCTCCAAAATGAAAACATTGTATATCAAAACTAACACTTTGCTTCTCCAAAAAAAAAAAAATTAAGGATACTCAAAAGCTAATTTTATCTCCAGACGAGTATACAGTATGTAATTGCTCACAGAAGAAAAACCAGACTAGGACATTATAGAAAGGGAAAGGCGAACACTTCCCGGAATAAGATCTTTCTTTTAATGCTGAGTTTGTCGAGCTGCAACGGACCCGGTCCCGTTTCCCTTACTGTTCTGGGGAAGAAAACCATGAGCAGCTACCAGCCGAAATAAGACCGAACGGTTAAGTAAAAAGTCTGTGAGCTTTGTTCTAATAGCTGCATAACCGCTAGTAGTGCATTTTGTTTGTTTTGCTTTTGCTGCTTTTTGATAAGGAGATACATCTTTAGAGATAAGTGTATGAGAACCTTACGTCATGATTTTTCTGCCGTTTTTCATCTGTTACAGAAACAAAGTCAAAGACAATTACCACAACATACGGCTATCTTGGAAACAGTCGTTTCTGCTTTGTGACCAATTTTTTATTTTTTTTTTTTAGTTCTCGGCACGATATCCCTGGTTTTGACCGGTGTACCCTGGGAAGAGGTCAGTCGCTGGTCATCTCAGAGGCGGCCAGGGCAAGAAGCTAGGTGTCGGGGTGCCTCCTCCGCTGCTCCCGCCGGGGACCCTCACTCGGCGCTGCTCCCCCGCCCCGAGGCGCGAGTGAGCTCGCAGCTCGGCCGGGCAGGCAGAGCCTCGGAGCCTTGAACCCCGGAGTCGGACGCCCGGGCTCACCCGCCGCCACCCCCCCCCCCCGACCTAGGCCCCAGGAGGACGACCCCGCAGCTCCGTTCAAAGAGAAAGGGGGTTTCAATGGGTAAAAACCGCCATAACCGCCAACACCCTCACCGCCGCCGGAGACTTTCTGCGTCAGCCGGATCGAGCGGGCATGTAGGCGCAAGCTCAGCAATTCATACCCACCTGCTTCCCCCGGTGCCAGCGGCTCCCGTGCCAGCAGCTCCTGCAGCCCCGCCGCCGGCAGCTCCGGTTCCCGGCCGCAACGCCATCTTGCTGGGGGCCTGCCGCCGCCGCCACCTTGCAAGCAGCTGTCAGCTGAAGACAGCCACTTCCGGGGCAAACGCCAGGCCCCACCTCGCCGCCGGAGGGGCGGGGCTACGCGCCCACGTGACGCCGCGCAGGGTGGGGGAGACACCGGTCACGCACTCTACTTGTGCCAGGTGCTCTGCAGATGCGAAGTTTGTTCAGTGACTGGTTTTGGGCCCCAAGACGTGGGCGCTATTTTGCTGTTACTTTCTGCACGAGAATGAATAGGATGGATGCTGGGTTCCTTTCATACCATCAGCTGGCATTGAACTCTGCAGCTTCCTTTTAGTACCGACTCTTGGTTAAAGGTATTTGTCAGTCTAGTAAGCCAACCCTACCCTCAGAAAACCCAGTTTATTTATTGTACTGGAGCACTGCTCAGCTCTGGTTTATGGTGGTGCGGGGGATTGAACCTGGGACTTTGGAAGCTAAGGCACGAGGGTCTTTTTGCATAACCATTATGCTATTTACCCCCTTCCCGAAAAGCCAATTTATTTATAAAATTTTCACACTATTTGGTTCTTCCATTGTGCCATTCAACTCATTTCCCCATGCTCACAGAAGCTTAAAAGAGGGGGGAGGGGAAATGTATTTGGGAAAGTTCACAATGACTTAGAAGCTACCTGGACTGTGACTTTCCTGATTATTTTTTTAACCAGAACTGTTCAGCTCTGGGTTATCATGGTGTGGGGGACTGAACGTGGGACTTTAGAGCCTCAGGCATGACTGTCTGTTTGCATAACCGTTATGCTATTTACCCTTTGCCCGACTTTCCTAATTAAACTGTAAGTAAAATATAGAAATCGAATATAAACTTTCCCAAGACTTCAAGTAGTAGATGTAAATGTTTCCAAGCTGCTAAGTAGTCTGCTTATTAGCACATGGCGGACTTTCACTTGCCTCAGGACTCTACGTAAACAATTTGTAATAAATTACTTTTTATTGGGCACAAATCACTGGTCAGGAAGAACTACACTATTTTTTTCAAATACTCAGTGTCCCTCACAGGTGGTACTGACATTTACAAATGAGGAACTCCACAGCTAAAAGAAGTTAATGCAGTTTGTTCAAGTCATGCAAAACATCAAGGTCAGGATTCAAACTCATGGTGGCCTAACTCCAAAGTCCTTGTTCACATCACTATATACAGCAATCCAATCATTGTGTATAAGAAAGAAGGAAAAAGAAACATCCACTTACTGAGAGGCCAGAGCACCTCTTGGGCATGTGTATTTGCCAAGGAATGAATTTGGGGATATCAAACATGCAAATCCTACACTCTACCATTAATTAACCTTCCCAAACTGCTTTTAAAAATGTCTATTAGTTTAACTCCTTTAAATGAACCTTCAAATGTGTGTGGCAGCAGTCTGGGAGTTGGCACAGTGGATACTCAATTTAGTATGTCAGCCTAACCAAATACATAAGATTGTGAATTTACATTGTTAAGTCAGGTGTTAGCTACTAGTCTTGACATACAGATACCCCAACTTCATAAATGAAAAAAGGCACAAGATCTGAGAAATTCAAGAACTTAAAAGTCACAGAGCTGGCAAATAGCTGGGGGTTGGCTGGGGCCGGGGGGGGGGGGGGCACCAGTTCAAGTACCTACAGAATATATGAGTCATGGATCTGTTTGAAACAACAAAATCACATGCTTGTATTTTCTGCATTTTGTAATAACAGGTTCAAGTTACATAAATTAGCAGGATGAACAATTTTGGTCCTATCTAAAATACTCAGGTGGGAAAAGTCCAAGGTTTAATATTCTACACTACCATAAGCCAGAACTGAGCAGTGCACTGGTAAAATCTACATACCTGCCCTGACTTTAGAATAAAAGAGACTAAAGGAAATTAGCTGAATTTAAATGTTGCTGAGAAAAATGTTGTAGTAATATTGGTAACTATCATTTTTTTTGGTAACTATCATTTATATCAAGTGTAATTCTAAGAACTTTACATGTCTGTGGTATTTTTATCCCATAAGTAGCAATTAGGAAAAAAAAAATCTACTTGATAGTTTACAGTGTACTATCATCACTTATAACCCTGTATTTTGGTAAAGACCCTGCCTACTAAATGAACAGAGGGTCATTTAGTCTCACGGAAGATAAGAGGTAAAAGAATGAAGCCAGAGATATATCAGGTAACAGGAACACTCTTCCTTACCAGCATAAAGTATTTATCAGTTTTTCAAGTAGTTATCTTGAATGGAAAGAGACAGGAAAGAGTATGCTTAAATGATGGATGGAAAATTAATTAAGGAGAAGCCAACATAATCTTGGAGTTGCAACATTATGGAAAGTAAAGTATAAGCCATCTTATCAGTGAGATATAAGGGCTTAATAAACCAAATAAATTAAAATTCTAGGTGGGCTAGGAAAATAGCATAATGGTTATGTAAACAACTTTCATGTTGGAGGGCTAGGCTACAATGGTGCAGGTTCAGTCTGCAGCACCATCATAAGCTAGAGTTGAACAGCATTCTGGTAACAACAAAACAAACAAAAAAGTTACAGAACTGAATAACCAGTCTTTATTGTGGCACATCCCACAAACGACCATCAACAAATAGCTTGTATCACTCTTTCCCTTACACTTGAAGAGAAAAACCTTATTAATAATTCACCACATCTGGGTGTTATTTTTTAGCACAAGGTTTTGTTCTTCTATAAGAAGTATTTCTCTAGACACAAACCACTGAAAATATCAATGAACGTTATTCCCAATATATAAACATGGAAAAGCACCCACAAATCAAAATTTGATGTGAAATACTGATGATTTACAATCTTATTTAGTAGTCCCATGTTCTTGTTGTATATTTCAAATATCAGACTGTAAGACCATTGAAGAATTACAAAGAAAACAACATTTATGCCAGAATCAAACAACTGTACTTCATAGTCTTTTGAGAAGCCTTATTTTTAGCTTTTGTCTGGAAGAGCTACTTTCTTCTTGTTCTTATCAGTGGCCTTCTTCCTGTGAAGTTAAGGAGAGCTAAATCAGAAATTCTAGATATATTACTTTAAAATACCACAATTTAATATTTACTGAAATCTATCACATAATCAATATACATATAGTATTAAGAATACAAATATGCACTGACAGGATCTCCACTCTTTAGAAAACTATTATCTATGTGAAGAAGCATCACAATAAACTATACCATGGCATGGTATGAAAGACAGTTTTGAACTTGACCTAATAACTGTCCATATAGTTAGATATTGTCTGTCTGTCTCCCCCCTTATATATAACTTCCTAACTTATGAAAATTCTATTCATATTATTCTCATTTTATAGATGAGGAAAATGAAGCAGAGTGACTGATTTGCTGATCACCACTAGTAATAAATAATATAATAATAGTTTAAGGGTTAACTATAAACCCTGACAGTTTTAGAGTTTGAATGCTGAATGCCATCAACTGTTAATATCGAAAGTAAAATTTTGAGAAGACAAATGTTTGAACACTATAGTATAGAAATAGTTCTGTGTGGGGTAGATTGTATAATGGTTATTCAAAGAGATTGTCATGCCTAAGGCTCCAAAGTCCTAGGTTCAATCCCCTGCACCACCATAAAGCAGAGCTGAGCAGTGCTCTGGTATTTAAAAAAAAAAAAAATTCTTAGATGTATACTAAGTCATGATGAATCCTGAGTAGCAGAATGATTTCCAAAATGCATAGGGGAAAAGTGACGTGGAGTGACTTGTCTATGCTCATACAGAACAGGTGATATACTGGATTGTCAGAAAAGTCATGACATGTTTTTCTATGAAAAAAATGTGTCATGGCTTTTCCAACAACCTAATATCACAACCAGTTTTTCTAGCTCCTAATCCAAGTTTTCCCTCTAATAAACTTGGTTGAGTTTGTAGTCCCTGAAGTAACAAAATTCAGATTGATAGTTTAGCTGAGAAGCTGGGGCTGAAAGTAGCATGGAAGTTATCAGACGAGAGGTATGAGAAGAGGCTATAAAATAGGACCATCAAAGGAACATCTATAATGGAGAGGTAAGCCAGAACCAGATTAAATTTTTTATTAACAAGTATGGTTTTCGTGGTCCGGAAGGTGGTGCAATGGATAAAGCATTAGACTCTCAAGCATGAGGTCCTGAGTTCAATCCCCAGCAGCACATGTACTAGAGTGATGTCTGGTTCTTTCTCTCTCCTCCTATATTTCTCATTGATAAATAAATAAAATCTTAAAAAAAAAAAAAAAAAAGTATGGTTTTGGAGCCGGGTGGTGGCGTACCTGGTTGAGCGCACACATCACAGTGCACAAGGACTGGGTTCAAGCCCCCGTCCCCACCTGCAGGGGGAAAAGCCTTGCGAGTGGTGTAGCAGGGCTATAGTTTTTTTTTTTTCTCTCTCTCCCTCTGTCTCTCCCGTCCCTCTAAAAGTCTGACTGTCTCTGTCAAATAAAGATAACAAACAAAAAAAACCTTTAAAAAAAATGTGTGTTTTTTAATTTTATTTTTTACCAGAGCACTGCTCAGCTCTGGTTTATGGTGATGCGGGGGATCCTGGGATTTTATAGCCTCAGTCTCTTTGCATAGCCATTATGCTATCTACCCCTACCCCAAAAGTATGTTTTTTATATGTGGGGAGAAAAATAACAGAGACAAACAGCTTAACTAGAAGGCTGAAAGATGATTTATAATCAAATGTCCCACAGTCAGTATAGCTTTCAGTTTTAGTAACCTCAGAAGTATAAATATTATTAAAAAATTAACATTTAAAGTATAACTATTTAAAACATTGATGCTTCTTATTCAACATAGCAACCATGTTATGGTCCGATTGACTTTTAAAATTATTTATTATTATTGCCACCAGGGTTATCCCTGGGGCTGGGTGTCTGCACAATGGATAAGTCCATTGCTTCTGGTGGTCATTCTTTTCTCCTCCTCCTCCTCCTCCTCCTCCTCTCCCCCTTCCTCTTCCTCCTCTTTTTTTTTTTTGTAGAGAGAAATTAAAAGAAAGAGGTAGTATAGAGGGACAGAGAGAAAAAGAGACACTTCCAGGACTGCTTCACCACTCGTGAAGCTTCCCCACCTATAGGTGGGAAGCATAGACTTGAACCCTGGTCCCATTTTTTGTCTTTTTTTAAATAGAGATAGAAATTGAGAGGGAATATGGTGATAGAAAGAAAGACACCTGAAGCATTGCTTGACGGTTCATGACACTTCCCTGCCCACCCCTTGCAGGTGGGAACCAAGGGCTTAAATCCAGGTCCGTGTACGTGGTAACGTGCACTTTACTAGGTGCTCCACTGTCTCACAGCTTTAAAATTCACATAAAACTCACTAAATGACCACAAGTGTACCCAAATGATACTTTTTAAAGGTTACTACAATGTACATCAATCTAAGTCTAAGATCACATTGAAGTCCTGCCCAGAATATGAAGCTTCATTCAAGAAGTGTAAGTCAGTAGTCTTAAGTTAGTAGTGGCTTTAGTGGTATGTCCTGATACAAACTAAGGAAATGGTGGGCAATGCAATTCTGACTCACAATGAATTAATATTCTATTTCCAACGATAGCTTATTATATACAGAATAACTCCAAGATTGAATCATCAAAGTTTTCAAATCATAGCCAACCTATGATAACTATTTTTATTGTTTTTTTATATAATGGAGTACAGGTCTATCAATTCTAATTCTAAAAATGTATCCTAAGAAACTTGAGTAATACATACTACATCTATGCAACAGTCAAGCAGTAGCTTTTTTTTTTTTTTTTAAGATTTTACTTATTTATTAATGAGAAATATAGGAGAGAAAGAACCAGACATCACTCTGGTACATGTGCTGCTGGGGATTGAACTTGGGACCTCATGCTTGAGAGTCCCATGCTTTATCTACTGTGCCACCTCCCAGACCAGGCAAGCAGTAACTCTTCTCATCACAGTCTTACCGTTTATCCTTAGCTTTTTCTAAGAAATATTTTGGTGTTGTACTAATGCTCTCTCTTTCCAGTGGCTTCTTAATCATCTTTTTCTTTTGTTTGCTAAAAGTTACAAAATAAAGGGAAAAAAAATCAGGTGTCACTTTAGTTATTATTTCTTTAAAATAACATTTATCTGAATGAAAAAAGCAGAGTGGTGAAATGCACATGTATAAAAGCCTAGCTATGCAAAATTAATAGAACTATGATTAAAATATCCTGTGTCAATCTTATAAACTATGCCAGCATGTATTAGTGTCTGATTGGGTAATTAACTGCTTTCTTGTTGTTCTGACTAGTGCTGATTTTTTAAAATAGAGATAGAGAAAGAAGAGAGAGAAAATGAAAAAGACCATAGCACTGAAGCTTCCTTCTGTGCAGTGCAGGCTGGGCTCAAACGTAGGTTGCACACATAGCAAAGCAGCACATTATGCAAGTGTGCTATTTCACCTTGCTTTCATTAGACTTATTAACTAGAACACATTCTAAGCAGATTTCACAGCAGATTTCACTTACAGTGCAGAGTTAAATATGAATATTTAAAACTTCAAGGATAAAAAATGGTAAAGAAAGAATATACACATTTTAAAGAAAAATGTTTAAGATGTTCTAGAAGTAGCAGTAGAACTATAATGTGTGAAAGTAAGAATGCTTCTGTAAAAAGGAGGTGTAAGTAAATTTAAGACTGTACCTTAGTAGTTTTTGGAATCCTTTTATGTATTCTGGTACAGGACATCCGGCTTGCTGTATAACATTTGCAACACTGAAAAAGATACCCATAAACATAAATTTGTATTTTGTCTGGTATTTATGTATTTAAGTGGTATGCACAATACAAGGAATTAAAACTAAACCAACAAGAGAGGGCCAGATGGTAGCACACTGGGTTAAACGCAGATTGTGCAAAGTGCAAGGACCTGTGTAAGGATCCCAGTTTGAGCCCCTGTTCCCCACATGCAGGCAGGGCTGCTTCACCGGTGGGGAAGCAGGTCTGCAGGTGTCTATCTTTGTCTTCCCCTCTCTGACCTATACAACAACAGCAACAACAAAATACATTAACGACAATAACAGCAAAATGGAAAAAAAAATGGCCTCCAGGAGCAGTGGATTCCTAGTGCAGGCACTAGGATAACCATTGATGACCCTGGGGGCAAACAAAAAAACTGTATGAATAAGAATTCAGTAAAGTTTTAAAATATTACTGAGAAAATTGCTAAAATAAGCTTGACTGGAAAACACAAAGCAGAACTTGGACTACTACAGTTGGTGTACTGCAACAAAGTAAAAAATTCTGGGGTTGGGGGGAGGTTCAGGTTCTGGGCCATGATGGCAGAGGAGGACTATCAATCTACTGCTCCTAGCAGCCATTTTTCTCCATTTGTTGTTGTTGGATAGGGCAGAGAGAAATTTAGAGAGGAGGGGAAGATACAGGGGGAGAGAAAGACACCTGCAGACCTGCTCCACCACTTGTGAAGCGACTCCCCTGCAGTTAGGGAGCTGGGGGCTCGAACCAGGATCCTAGTGCCAGTCCTTGGGCTTCGTACCATGTGCGCTTAACCTGATGCACCACTGCCCAGCCTCCTCCTTGCCTTAGATTCGACATTAACTGAAACAGATTCAATATTATAGATTATATTATATAGTGCTTGGTATTATCTTGATCTTTTCGTGCATTATAACTTAGATTCAATCCTTACAACAACCATTTGTAGTAAATAATATCATACCCCCATTTCCTAGATGGAAAAATGAGATGCATGGTCATTCTGATATGGAGTCATTAGATTCCCATGTTTGGAGCTGAAGAGACTCTGGGTGAATATAGGATATATATATTCTCACAAACATGCATATGTGGAAGTCTACTCAAGCTATGAAGTACTTACTATCAATTATCATCAGCCTAAAATAAATGTAAACAGCCAAGATGCAGGGAACTCAGCTTTTTTTTTTTTAATTTCTTTATTGGGGAATTAATGTTTTACATTCAACAGTAAATACAATAGTTTGTACATGCATAACATTCCCCAGTTTTCCATATAACAATACAACCCCCACTAGGTCCTCTGTCATCCTTCTTGGATCTGTATTCTCCTCACACACCCACTCCAGAGTCTTTTACTTTGGTGCAATTCCAGTTCAGGTTCTACTTGTGTTTTCTCTTCTGATCTTGTTTTTCAATTTCTGCCTGAGAGTGAGATCATCCCATATTGGGAACTCAGCTTCTATATAAAAATCTATTATGATGGGAGGTTGGGTGGTAGTGTGCCCAATTGAGTACACTTAACACCATGAGCAAGGACCCAGGTTCAAGCTCCTGGTCCCCTCCTGCAGGGGGGAAGCTTCATGAGTGGTGAAACAGTGCTGCAGGTGTCTGTCTCTCCCCATCTACTCCTTCTTTCAGTTTGTCTCTACCCAAAATAAATAAAATACTGTTAAAATTTATGGTGACGGGAGTCGGGTGGTAGTTCAGTGGGTTAAGCGCATGTGGCGCCAAGTGCAAGGACCAGCTTAAGAATCCTAGTTTGAGCCCCCGGCTCCACACCTGAAGGGAGTCGCTTCACAGGTGGCGAAACAGGTCTGCAGGTGTCTACTTTCTCTCCCTCTGTCTTCCCCTCCTCTCTCCATTTCTCTCTATCCTATCCAACAACGATGACATTAATAACAGCAACAATAATAATTACAACAATAAAACAACAAGGGCAACAAAAGGGAATAAATAAAAAAAAATTATGGTCATAGGTTAAGACATAAGATTCCAAAAGTATTCACTAAAATAGTTTTTCCTGAAATTAAATATGAAATTTTATCTGTCCCTAAAAGCAATAGGAAGGAAGCATCATGGTCAGGGTTAATTTTGACTGTGTAATAGAAACTCAGGAGTTAGGGGCCAGGTGGTGATGCACCTGGTTGAGTGCACATATTACAATGTGCAAGGACCCGGGTTCAAACCCCCAGCCCCCACCTGTAGGGGGAAAGCTTTGTGAGTGGTGAAGCAGTGCTGCAGGTGTCTCTCTGTCTCTCTATCACCTCCTTCCCTCTTGATTTCTGTCTCTATCTAATAAATAAAGATTAAAAAATTTTAAAAAAATTAAAAGAAGAAACTTCAAAGCACGCATTAATATAATAAGCTTACAATTACATTGTGAATACTATTCATTAGTGAATACCAAGCTATAAGTATTCTGTGAGTCTGAAACATCACAATGGATATTTGGGTTAGAAAAATAGCTCACTTGGACGGTGTGCCTACTATGTCATGCACACAATCCAAGTATAAGCGCAGCCTCCACTGCACTGGAGGAATATTTGGTGCTGTGGTATCTTTTCCTCATTCTCTCTCTCTTTGTACTTGAAAAAAGTCCACCTGGAGTGACGACATTCTGGCAACAACAAAAACAAAAAATCTTGCATAAAAATAAACATTCCCGGAGGTGGGTGGTAGCGCACTGGGTTAAGTGCACATAGCGCAAAGTGCAAGGACTGGTGCAAGGATTCTGGTTTGAGCCCCGGATCCCCACCTGCAGGAGGGTTGCTTTACAAGCAGTGAAGCAGGTCTGCAGGTGTCTACCTTTCTCTCTCCCTCCTTTCTCAATTTCTCTGTGTACTATCCATTAATAATAAAAAAAGTAAAAAAGATGGCAGCCAGGAGCAGTGGATTCATAGTGTAGACACCAAGCCCCAGCAATAACCCCGGAGGCAAAAAAAAAAAAAAGAACATTCCTTTATGAATATTTTCAAATTTTATCCTAATAAAGCAAAAGCAAAGTCCTTTGATCATTCAAGGTTCTTATAGTTGACTAAAACTATAACAAAATCTAGAGCATAATCACTTTGTACTTATCTGATAATTGTGTGTACATATAATAATAAAGCAATCTTGCCAACTTATTCTTCCCAATTTACCTTCTTAATAATGGTTTATCATCTTCAGTAAAGAATGTAATAGCTTTTCCTTTATGTCCTGCTCTTCCAGTTCGACCTAAGAGGAATTAAGACCACAAAGAAAATAAAAAAGATTATCATATAAAAGTCACTGGATTTTTCATAGCATTTTAAAAGAAAATGATCATTTTTGAAAGACATAATAGAAACAGAAGATATAATGGGAGAGCAGAGAAAAAAACCTACCTATCCTGTGGATATATTCAACTGAGCTGGTTGGAAAATCATAGTTGATCACCAAGTTCACGCCTTTGAAGTCAATTCCTCTGGCTAGCAATGCTGTACAAATAAGAACCCAAATCTTTCCAGCTCTGAAGCTGTGGACTGTGTTATCTCTCTGGTTAAAAGAACATATGTTAAATGTTTTTTAGTATCACTCTAGGAATGGAAAACAAGCACTTTAAAAGTGTCAAACACAAAATCATTTTGGAAGTACATTTGACTTTACCTGTTGTTGTGTTCTATCTGCATGAATAACATCCACATTAATACCTTCATAGATGAGCTCATGAAAAAGTTCTTTAGCCCTTTCAATGGACTGAACAAAAACAAGAACAGGTGGATTGAAACCCTGGAGCAAAGAAAGCAACATCTCAGTATATACAATCCATAATCAAGAATACAATTTTGTAGTACCTCATGATTTTAGTTGAATAAAAAATGAATTGAACTTACTGTATTTTTCATTGCTAAAATTTTCAAACTGGTGGTCAAAGTCTGCCTCCATCTTTCTGACCATCCACTCTCTCTCTCTCTCTTTTCTTTACATTATCTTTTATTTCTAAGCTTTCGTCCTGCATGTGGGGAGTGGGGGCTTGAATCTGGACCCTTGTTCATTGCAGTACGTGTGTTTGTAATGTGTGACACTTTGGAATCTCAAGAGTCTCTTTGCATAACCATCATGCTATCTACCCCTACCCCTAATATCTTTGAGATATTTATTACTGAAATTAGGATTTGTGCCTAACAAAATTATGTTGACTGCATTTGAAGTGATCAATAATTCAACTGGGAAGAGATTTTAAAATCTACATAACTGTGGTGTGTACTGAAAAAAATGATGACCAATCTTCATATTTATTAATAAAATAGGATATGCTTCAACAAGTTTAACAGGAATCTTAATTTCTCTTTTTCTTTACCAGAGTACTGCTCAGTCCTGGCTTACGGTGGTGTGAAGGATTGAACTGGGACTTTGGAGCCTCAGGCAAGAGACTCTTTTTTTGCATAACCATTATGCTATCTACCTCCACCCCTTAATTTCTTATTCATGGCCTTAAGAGTGAGATTTTAACTTAAAAGTCATAGAGGTGAATCTATAAATCTGAGTGGAAATTCTCTATAGATATGCACTTAGTTCATTATTAATATGTCACAACAATCATGGTAGTAAACTACACAGATAATCTAATACTCTGTTTTTGATAAGTTTTAAAAATTTCATATCCTGAAGGGGGAGGGTGGTGGCACACCTGGCTGAGCATACATGTTACAATGCACAAAGATCCAGGTTCGGGGCTCGGGCGGTAGCACAACGGGTTAAGCGCATGTGGCTCGAAGTGCAAGGACCTGCATAAAGATCCCGGTTCTAGCCCCCAGCTCCCCACCTGCAGGGGAGTCACTTCACAGGTGGTGAAGCAGGTCTGCAGGTGTCTATCTTTCTCTCCCCATCTCTGTCTTCCCCTCCTCTCTCCATTTCTCTCTGTCCTATCCAACAACAACAATAATAACTACAACAACAATAAGACAATAAGGGCAACAAAAGGGAAAATAAATAATAATAATAAATAAATAAATAAATAAAAACAAAGATCCAGGTTCGAGTCCCCGGTCCCCACCTGCAGGGGGGAAGCTTCACTAGTAGTGAAGCAGTGCTGCAGGTGTCTCTCTTCTTCCCTATCCCCCCTTCCCTCTTTATTTCTGGCTGTCTCTATCCAATAAATAAATATTTATTTTTTAACTGTTAATGTCTAATGTTCACCATCAACAATTTTATGGAAAATACAACTCACTGTACAAAGAAAAGTGCTTATCTCTGGGCACTCATTGTATTAGAGAAGCAAGTCAGGCAGTAAAACTGTTTTGTTATATCCTTAAAGCTAATCTTGAGAAACTTAATCAGTGTATTTACTTTATAAGTTTATAAGACCTATTCATTTAAAGAACTCATGTAAAGAAGATGTGAAGAATCTGTATTGCATTATTGCTAAAGAAGATATAATTAAAGGCTTTTATTTTTTCTTGATTTTTCTTTCTAGAGAGTAACATCTTAGCAACTGACAATTTAAAAGCCTAATTGCTGGGAAATGATTGAGGCAGACAGAAGTATGAATATCCACTATTTACCACAATGTTAAAGAAAAACAGTTGCTTAAAGTCTTCCTTGACAAAAGCAGTCTGTTGTTTGCAAATATTCTTAATTCTAAAGAAAGTAGCTATGTTCCACAGATACAAATTATGTAAATAAGTTATTACAGACTACAAAAGCAGTCCATTGGTTTCTCAACTGGACCAACTCTCCTGTCAAACCTGGTCTTTTTTAATTCTCAATGTAAATTCTTTGCCTTAGGTAATCTACTTATAGGCCTTTCAAACACACTTCTACCTCTTAGATCTTATTTCAGTAGTTTCTCCAATTAATGCTTTCCCTCTCTCTATCTTTTTAATCCCCAAATTCATCAAGGCTCAGATTAGGTGAATGTCTTCTATAAGGCTTTTTCCAGGGACTGGGCAGTGGTGCACCCAATTGAGTGAACAAGTCAACTTGCATGCAGACCTGGGTTCAAGACCCTGTTCCCTATCTGCAGGGGAGAAACTTCACAAGCAGTGAAGTAGTGTTGCAGGTGTCTTTCTCTCCCTCTCAACGTCTCTTCCCCTCTCAATTTCTGTTCTATCAAGGAAAAAAATAAAATAAAATAAAACTTTCTCCAGTTGGGTCCAGGTAGTGGTGCACTTGGTAGAATATACATTACTGTACACAAAGCCCTGGAATCAAGATCCCAGTTCCTCCCCTGCATGGGAGAAGCTTCATGAGTGGTAAAGCAGTGATGGAGATGCTTTTTCTCATTACCTCTCTACTCCTCCTTCCCTCTGATTCCTACTTTTCCCTCTCAACATATAACTTTCCCCAACTAATTCAACTCACATTGATGGTCGTCCCATCACGACTATATGGATGCTTAAGTACATTCTGTAAAGTTTATTTATTTATTCATTCCCTTTTGTTGCCCTTGTTTTATTGTTGTAGTTATTGACGTCGTTGTTGTTGGATAGAACAGAGAAAAATGGGAGAGAGGTGGGGAAGACAGAGAGGAGAGAAAGACACCTGCAGACTTGCTTCACCACCTGTGAAGCAACTCCTCTGCAGGTGGGGAGCCGGGGGGCTCGAACCAGGATTCTTATACTGTTCTTTGCGCTTTGCGCCACCTGCACCTGCTACACTACCGTCTGACTCCCAACATTCTGTACTGTTTTGTGGTATGCTATCACAAACTAATGTAAGTCTATGTGTTTTATCACCTACAAAAAATAATAATAATAAATCCTTGGGGCAAGATTTGGGATTTAGATTTTTCATTAATCCCTGCCCCAACTCCACATAATTTATTTTTAAACTATGGCTTCTATTTTATAGATAAAAACAGAAAACCCAGGGGCCACGTGGTAGTGCAGTGGGTTAAGTGCACATGACGCGAAGGGGAAGGACCGGCGTAAGGATCCAGTTCAAGCCCCTGGCTCCCCACCTGCAGGGGGGGTAACTTCACAAGCGGTGAAGCAGTTCTGCAGTTGTCTATTTTTCTCTTCTCCTCTCTGTCTTCCCCTCCTCTCTCCATTTTTCTTTGTCCTATCCAACAATGATGACAGCAATAACAACAATAACAGCAACCAAAAGGAACAAAAGGAAAAAAAAAAAGGCTTCCAGGAGCAGTGGATTCATACCGCAGGCACTGAGCCCCAGAGATAACCCTGGAGGAAAAACAACAACAACCAAAAAACTACATTCAGTGTCCTACATATTCCACAATACCCTAAGTTCTATAAGGAAATCTTGGGGGGAGATGAGGAATATAGATTTAAAAAAGGGGGGCTTTCCGGGCACTAGGTAGGTCTTTTCTTAGTATATACTTAGTGTGGAAGTGAGTCTCCTTATTTGGGATGTTAACACATGGTGCTTAATATTTTACTTTGGATTATTAAGCATGATGCAGGAATACCACCTAATGTTCCACCAGTTATCTAAGTTTTGGTGAACTTTATAAAGCTTTAAGAATATATTCTGCATAAGGATCCTGGTTGGAGCCCTGCCTCCCCACCTGCAGGGGAATCGCTTCACAGGCGGTGAAGCAGGTCTGCAGATATCAGCTATCTTTCTCTCCTCCTCTCTCCATTTCTCTCTGTCCTATCCAACAACAGCAATAATAACTACAACAATAAAACACAAGGGCAACAAAAGGGAAAATAAATAAATAAAATATCTAAAAAAGAATGTATTCCATATACCTTTTTATTTTTTAAATTTTTTTATTATCTTTATTTTTATAGGATAGAGACAGCTAGAATTTGAAAGGAATGGGGAGACAGACAGGAAGAGAGACAGAGAGACATCTGCAGCCCTGTCTCACCACTTGTAAAGCTTTCCCTTTGCAGGTGGGGCTTGGGGGCTTGAACCCAGGTCCTTGAGCATGGTAACATGTGCGCTCACCACCCAGCTCCCCTCCATATACCTTTTTAACAAGTTCTCTCATGGCCAGAAGTTTTCCCGTCTCAGATCCAACAAAGACAAGCTCTTGTTCTACAGTCTCTACTGCAGAATTCCTGGGGAAAATAAAAAAATACTTTAGTGTTTCAAGGGTCACTTCTTTTTGCTCCCCCCATGAGTTAATGAACACATTCATATACAACAGAATTAGTTTTGTTTAAAGAGAGAGACACCACAGAACCAAAATGTTTGTTGCATATATGACAAAGCAGCAGTTTTTTTAAGGGTTGGAAAAATAGTTCACTAGTAGGCCATGTGCTATGCCATGGACGTGGCCCAGGTTTGAACTCTAGCACCATATGGTAGTAACAAGGCACTGGGGAAATGCCAGTGCTACTTTATTCCCTGTCCATTCAAATGAAAAAAAAAAGTCAGCTTGGGGATGGGAGCTGGTATGCATGATGCCCCACCAATGCTAAACAACAAAAAGTTATTAGTTTTTGATAGGACAGAGAAAAATTGAGAGAGGAAAGGGAGATACAGTAAAAGAAGACATACCTGCAGCACTGCTTCATAGCTCATGAAGCTTACCCCCTACAAGTGGGAAGGGGCTGGAACCTGGGTACTTGTGCTCAGTAATATGTGCACTAAACCAGCTGTGCCACTGGCCAGTCCCAATTAATTTATTTCTATTTTATTTTTAAAATATTTTTATTTTATTTTAATGAGATAGAGAGGAAGACCACAGTACTGCTCTCTGGTTTATAGTGATGCTGGGGATTGAATCTGATAGCTTAGAGTCCTGGGCATAAACATAAACATCTTCTGCATAACCATTATGCTGTCCCCTCAGCCCCCAATTTAATTATTATTATTTTTTTATTCATGAGAAAGATAGGTGGATAGAGAGAAAGAACCAGACATCACTCTGGTACATGTGTAGCCAGGGATTGAATGTGGGACCTCATGGTTGAGAATCCAGTGCTTTATCCACTTAGCCACCTCCTGGACCACATTAAATTATTATTATTGGGATTTGGGAGGTAGTGCAGCTGGTTAAGCACATGTGGCGCAAAGCGCAAGGGCTGGTGTAAGAATCCTGGTTCGAGCCCCCGGCTCCCCACCTGTAGGGGAGTCACTTCACAAGCAGTGAAGTAGGTCTGCAGGTGTCTGTCTTTCTCTCCCCCTGTCTTCCCCTCCCCTCTCCTTTTCTCTCTGTCCTATGTAACAACAACGACATCAATAACATCAATAATAACAATAACTACAACAACAATAAAAACCAATAAGGGCAGCAAAAGGGAAAATAAGTAAATAAAAATATATTATTATTTTTAATATTTTATTTATTTATTCCCTTTTGTTGCCCCTGTTGTTTTATTGCTATAGTTATTATTATTGTTGTTACTGCTATTGTTGTTGTTAGGACAGAGAGAAATGGAGAGAGGGGAAGACAGAGGGGGAGAGGAAGATAGACATCTGCAGACCTGCTTCACCAACCTGTGGAGTGACTCCCCTGCAGGTGGGGAGCCGGGGTCTCGAATGGGGATCCTTACACCAGTCCTTGCGCTTTGCGCCACCTGTGCGTAAACTGCCTGACTCCCTAAACTATTTTTTAAAGAACACTTTAAGTTGAGAGAAACTGAGACCAGAACAGCACTCTGACATTCATGGTGTTATGTCTGCCTTTGCTCCTTCCTTCCAATTCCATCTTTTCTTTCTTGTTTTCAGCTAGAGGCAGAAAGGCAAAGAGAAAGTGAAGAGACCAGGGCACCAAATCTTCCTTTACTGTGGTGTGTGGTCAGGCTTTTGATTTTGTCATATGGTCCCAGGGATCAAACTCAGCCTGCCTTTACACACGGCATGTGCTATACTGCTGAGTCACCTCCTTGGCCTAAGACAAAGTTATTTAATTTTATTAGTGAGGGGGGTGAGCAGACAAGAACCAGAACATTTCCTCATACATGTTATACCACAAGCAGAAGAAATCATGTCCTCAAATATGCAAGAGCTGTGTTCTACCACTAAGCCACCTCTCCAATTACAAGTTATTTTAAATGTGCTATTCTACTCATAAAAATTATGTATGAAGGAAATTTGAAAAATACAAATACATATAATTAAGCAAATTGTCTTAATTTTAGAATAAAATTTGGCACATTGTATCACAGGCAAAAGCCTAATTATTTACGAATGAAAAGTTTCATCAGATCGCTCTATACTATCAACGTTGTAATATATACTATATTTTCACTTTTTTCCATGCTGTTGTCTTTTTTAAATACTTTTTTTCCTCCAGGGTTACTGCTGGGGCTCGGTGCTTGCACTACAAATCCACTGCTCTCTCCATTTTTTCCATTTTTCTTGCTCTTGTTGTTGTTACTGCTGTTGTTAGGACAGAGAAAAATCAAGAGAGGAAGAGCAGACAGAGAGGGGGAGAGAAAGATAAGATACCTGCAGACCTGCTTCACGGCTTGTGAAGCAACCTCCCTGCAGGTCAGGAGCAGGGGGCGCAAGCCAGGATCCTTCCGCTGGTCCTTGTACTTTGCACCATGTGTGTTTACCTTGCTGCGCTACTGCCCGGCCCCCCATTAAAAAAACATTTCCATGATGTTTTTTTATTGGATAGAGAAATTGAGAGATAAAGACAGATAGGGAGAAAGACACCTGCAGCACTGCTTTACTACTTGTGAAGCTTCCCCCCTACAGGAGGGAATGCTGTTGTCTTTATATTGGTGAATTTGTTCTATTTTCTTTTTATATGCAGAAGTTTTAAGTTTAAAAGAAGATAGTATTCTTGTTCCACTGAGTTCTTTCACTTAACCTGCTATACCTTTTCATATAGCTACAGTCTTCAAATTCTTTCATGGATTGCAGAATATTCTGTAAGTGACAAAACTTTAATTTCCTAAAACATTTTTCTACTTTGGGGCATTTACTTGGCATAAAATTCCCCCCAACCTCCTTCTTCTAGCGTTTGCCCCCCCAACCTCCAATATTTATTAAAGGAATTAATGAAAACCTTTCTTTAGAGTCTTTTAGAACAGAAAATCCTCAATCAATCTAGACACAGTGAAAAAAGTATCGAGTCCCAAAGCGTACCCACTCTCTGGTAAATGAGTAAATCTTATTAAAAAATTTTTTCTTTTAGTAAAGTGTTCCCCATTATTGATATGGGTCAATCTATTTCCTTGAGTCTAAAATGAAAATACTTTAATTAAAAAGAAAAATCAGTGGAATAATGCTGAACAATTACCTTGCTCCAATGGATACAGAAATGACATTGTCCAAATTGAGTTTGCACCACTGCTCTACATCATATGCAAAAGTTGCACTGAACATAGCTCTTCTGACCTTGTGGGATGTGCAGGCTAGGAAAATGGAAGCCAGCTGGTCTCTGAATCCAGTTTTGCCATCTTCAAACAGTTTGTCTGACTCGTCTACTACCAGCCATTCAACACTAAGAAATAACAAAAACAGCTTCTGAGTATTGAACTAGAAGATTCAAGACATTTTCTTTTTTTTTCTTCCAATTTTTTATTTTTATTTATTTATTGGATAGAGACAGACAGAAATCAAGACGGAAGGGGGGGATAGAGAGGAAGAGAGACACCTGTAGCACTGCTTCACCACTCGTGAAGCTTTCCCCCTGCAGGTGGGCATCAGGGACTTGAACCTAGTTCCATGCATACTGTTACATGTGCGCTCAACCAGGTGTGCCACCACCCAGCCCCAAGACATTTCTTTAAAATGTGGGGATACATAACTAAATAAACCACAGCACTATTTCTCAGTCACTTATACCAGAAAAAATACAGCAAGGAAAAGATGATAAATGTTCTATTACTCTCAAAGATAGTTATTAGCAATAACCAGGTCAACCAGATCAGGAACTCTACCAAAGTTATTGCAAGATGTGAAAACATGTAGGTGAATTCCATACTAACTACTTAACAGAACCTTCAACTTTTTTTAGACTAAACATTTATTATTGTAATTAAAATATATATATATATATATATCTTTATTTATTGGATAGTGATAGCCACAAATTGAGAGGAAGGGGGAGACAGGGAGAGAGATAGAGAGACACCTACAGCACTACTTTACCACTTATGAAGCTTTCCCCCTGCAGGTGGGGACCAGGGCCTTGAATCTGGGTCCTTGTGCACCGTAACATGGGTGCTCAACCAGGTGTGCCACCACCTGGCCCCTCAAGAGTTAATTTTCTATGAGCTTAATGAAAACCACTATTCTCAGCACCAATACTGGCTCAAAGTCTGCAGATAGCAAGCTCCAAAGGGCTTTAACATAAATAGTTAAGGACAAATGAAAAATAACCAGAATATTAAAATGTTTTATGTACCTTGTTAAGTCTATTCCTGGAGGATCTTGCTTTAATAAATAGATGAGTCGATTTGGAGTAGTCACAAGAATATCTAAAGGAAAAATAGATGGTACAAATAACTGAAACAAGATTCATCCCTCTTTAAAATTCTTCTGGGGGAAAGGGTCCATCTAGGGTCTAATACATGCAAAGCATATACTCTGCCACTGAGCTGCCTCCTAGCCCGAGATGTCTCTTAAACTAGAGAATTGATCTCCCTGCATTGCTAATAAACAGAAGTAGGAAAATGAGAGACTGGTTAGTCTTACTGTGTTCATTATACTGGTAACATAAGAGTCATTAGTAAACCACCATACGTTTTCAAAAAAATCACCGTATCAGAATTACCATATCTTTATTCATTTTGTTTTAATCTGCCTTAATTCTAAGAGGCAAGAACACTATAATTCAACAATTTGAAGGTTAAGCACCCTTTTAGTTCTTTTTTTAAAAAAGACTTTTATTTATTTATTAATGAGAACACAGGAGAGGGAAAGAGCCAGACATCACTCTGGTACATGTGCTGCTGGGGATTGAACTCATGACCTCATGCTTGAGAGTCTGATGCTTTATCCACTGTGCCATCTCTTGGGCCATGGAAATCCTTTCTTTAAATGAATCTTACACAGGAGCTCAAGAAAATAGACAGATAAATAAACAGGTCTTCTTGTGTCCCAGTGGACACAGCTTGGGACTATCAAGTGGATGGAATTCATTCCTCTGCATCAAATGTGTCAGAAAGATGCTCTGGTTTTCTTTCTTGCTCTCTCATAAATAAATATTTTTTTAAAAAATGTTTTCTGGCTGATATTAAGCTAGGAATGTAGTCATTCTCATCTTGAGAGCATTTCCCTGGGAGAATAAAAATCAGTGGTAGAAAGAATTTCTCAACCTTAGCACTACTAAGATTGTCCAGATAACCATTTGTTAAAGGGGGCTGGGTGGAGCATTGCAGACGTTTAACAACATTCCTAACCTCTGCTCACTGTAGATTAATAGTTCCTCTTTCCAAATATGACTTCTAATGTCCCCAAATATTGTCAATGTAGAGTGAGACAAGAGTGGAGGACAAAACTGTGTTTGGTTGAGAACTGTAGGTATACACAACATTTATATTACTATTGAATGGGAGTGAGGAGTCCTTTTTTTATTTTCCCTGAACATCTAAGTAATTATATGCATGATTACACTTTTGAACCTAGATGGTAATTAGGGTATCTTCAATTCCAAATCTCTTACGTGCTCTATATTCCAAGCAGGAATCCCTTACCAAACTTTTTAGATGATTTAGGTCCAAATTTCTTGGCTGCCACTGCAGCTTTGTGAATCATGTGTATTCTGAATCCTGTTCCTTCAGAGATTTTTACTAACTCTCGATGAATCTAAGAAGGAAAATGGTAAACATTAGCTGATAAGATACTTAGATAAGATTCAGTCAGGTTGAGCACACATTACAATGCATAAGGACCCAGGTTCAAGTCCCTGGTCCCCACCTGCGGGGGGGAAAACTTCACAAGTGGTGAAATAGTGCTGGAGGTGTCTCTCTGTTCCCCTCTCTACCTCCCCCTTCCTCTCAATTTCTGGTTGTCTTTATCCAATAAATAAATAAAGATTTAAAAAAAAATTCTGTTATTAAGCCATTATTGCTTGAAATAAAGCCCATAATAATCTGTAGATGAACCTGAATCTCAGCATTTTTTTAAAAAGTTCTTTTAATTAGTGATTTAACAGTGATTTACAAGAATCTCAGCACTTCTGAACTTCAAGGTTGAAAGAAATCCAGTAGTTTCCTTAGAAATAGGTAAACTAGAAGGATGACAGAGGACCTAGTGGGGGTTGTATTGTTATATGGGAAACTGGGGAATGTTATGCATGTACAAACTACTGTATTTACTGTTGAATGTAAAACATTAATTCTTCAATAAAGAAATAATAAAAAAAAAAGAAATAGGTAAACTAGTTTCAAGAGAGAAAAGCAAAAATATTCCAATCTGTAACATGATTTTAGAATACCACTATAAAATTGTTTCGGGGCCAGGCAGTGGTGCACCTAGTTAAGTGCACATATTACAGTGTACAAGGACCCAGGTTCAAGTCTCTGGTCCCCACCCGCAGAGGGAAAGCTTCATGAGTGGTGAAGCAGAGCTGCAGGTGTCTGTCTTTCTATCTCCCCTTCCTCTCTCAATCTCTTTCAATATTAGAAAGATTTAAAAAATCTTTAAAAGAAATTGTTTCATACATGACATGTATTTTCTACTAAGTACACCAGGAGCATATATATACCACTATATAGTTTTTAGTTTTACAAAAACTGAAATGAGGAAAAAATAGAAACAACAGTAACAAAACAACAATAAAAAAGGAAGAGCTGGTGAGATCGCTCACCTGGCAGGTTATTTGTCTTGTCATGAGCAAGACGCAGGTTTCTTCCCCAGTACAAAGAATTTACCTACAGCACTGGGGGAAGCTTCAGTGCTAATGCTGTTTTGTCTTTTCCTCTTTCTGTCTGAAAACATCAGCTCAGAGCAGTGAAACCTTAACGATAACAAAGAAAGTAAGACAGAACAAATAATAAATAGAGAAAATTTCCTTGGTTTCTCTCACATTTGAGAAACGAAAACAAGAGCCTAGAAGATGACTTGTTGGGTAGAGAACATGTCCTACTATGTGTGTAACCCTGTGTTTGGTTCTCACTAAGAAATGGAAGCACCACAGATAACACCAAATGTGAGGGAGGGTGTTACCGAGGGTGTCACAATGGATGGTGGAGTGGTACTTTGGTGTGTTTCTTTCTTTAAAAAATATAGAATGCAGTCAATAATGTTTATACACTTTTCTCATATTTGGGAACTACTCTCTTCCCAAATCCAGCTTTCTGGTCCTTTTTCTAGCCATGACATCATCTCCCCAGACAATAACTAGGATCTACCTACATATCAGATTTCAGGCTCAGGGAAAAAAAAACAACTAGTATAGCCACAGGCTCTTTGGAATATAGCTAAAATATGCCTACTAGCTATATACAGAACAGAGACACCCCCCCCCAACTCTTCATCTGCACTACTCCAGCCTTTATGTTCATGATTAGTCAACAACTTGTTTGGCTTTATATGTTAACTCTCTTTTCAGCCACTAGGTTCCAGATACTACCATGATGCCAACCAGACTTCCCTGGACAGACAATCCCACCAATGTGTCCTGGAGCTCCAATTCACCAGAACCCTTCCCCACTAGAGAAAGAGAGAGACAGGCTGGGAGTATGGATTGACCTGCCAATGCCCATGTTCAGCGGGGAAGCAATTACAGAAGCCAGACCATCCACCTTCTGCAACCTACAATGACCTTGGGTCCATACTCCCAGGCGGCTAAAGAATAGAAAAGCTATCAGGGGAGGGGATGGGATATGGAGTTCTGCTGGTGGGAGTTGTGTGGGGGTGTATCCCTTTTATCCTATGGTTTTGTCAGTGTTTCCTTTTTATAAAATGTGTATATATATATATATGGTCCAGGAGGTGGCACCGTGGATAAAGCATTGTACTCTCAAGCATGAGGTCCTGAGTTCAATCCCTGGTAGCACATGTACCAGAGTGATGTCTGGTTTTTTCTCTCCTCCTTTCTTTCTCATAAATAAATAAATAAATAAATAAATAAATAAATAAATAAAATCTTTAAAAATACAGGCAACCCAGAGGTATCATGCATGCACAAGGTCCTAGATTAATTCCAGGTACTGCACTAAAAAAAAGAAAAAAGACTGAGATGAGGTTTCAATCTCTCTCTCTCTTTCTTTCTAGCCTCAGGCATAAGAGTCTGTTTGTGGGAGTTGGACAGTAGTGCAGCAGGTTAAGCTGAGGTGGCACAAAGCACAAGGACCGGCGTAAGTATCCCAGTTCGAGCCCCCAGGTCCCCACCTGCAGGGGAGTCGCTTCAGAAGTGGTGAAGAAGGTCTGCAGGTGTCTATCTTTCTCTCTCCTCTGTCTTCCCTCTTCTCTCCATATCTCTCTATCCTATCCAACAAGAGTATCAATAATAACAACAATAATAGCTATAACAATAAAACAAGAGCAACAAAAAGAAATATTAATTTTTTTTAAAAAAAAGTCTGTTTCCATTATCATTATGCTATCTATCTACCCCCTGTCCTTCTTTTTCTTTCTTCTATAAATTTTTTCTTGCCATGTAGGCTTAGGTCTCGAAACTTTACATCAGGCTCAACCTGATGCTGTTGACTGGCTGGCTACGGAAGAAGGGCAAACGCTAGAAGAAGAACTCTTTATTTATTGGAGACAGCCAGATATCACGAGGGAAAGGGGTGATAAAGAGGGAGAGAGACAGAGAGACACCTGCACTGGGGCTGGGTGGTGGTGCACCTGGCTGACTGCACATGTTACAACGCGCAAGGACCTGGGTTCAAGACCCCAGCCCCACCTGCAGGGGGAAAGTTTTATGAGTGGTGAAGCAGTGCTGAAGGTGTCTGTCTCTCTCCTCTCTATCAGCCCCATACCTCTCAATTTCTGGCTGTCTCTATCCAATAACTAAATAAAAATAATGAAAGAGAGAGAGAGATCTGCAGCACTGCTTTACCACTTGTGAAGGTTTCCCCTGCAGGTGGGGAGCAGAGACTGGAATCTGGGTCCTTGTGCATTGTAACATGTGCACTCAATAAGGTGCAACACCACCTGGCCCCGAGACTTCAGTTTTTCTATGGAAGAAAAATTAGTTTTTACAAATAAACTATGTATTACAATATAGTCATTCAACTTCAAGGATCTTAGAGCATTTATCAAGAAGCATAAAGCACACAAAGTATAAAGATACAAAAGCAAACAAACAGATATTGACAAAAAGCACAGGCCTCTTACTGAATGAAATTTTTTTGTCATTCATAAGAAAGATGATCCACGAAAACACCAAACATACTCCCTTCTCAAGCTACAAGTCTTACCTGGCTGGCAAGTTCTCGTGTTGGTGATATAATCAGAGCTCTGAAGCCTTTATTTGTTGGTTGTTTCAGGTGCATTAAAATAGGAATGCTAAAAGCCAAAGTCTTTCCAGATCCAGTAGGAGCAGAAGCCAGAAGTTCTCGACCCTTTACCAATGATATGTATAAGGAAAAGTAAGTTAACCTTTTAGTACTAGCTATAGCAATCAAGATAAGTTAGAGCCCTGATGTTTGAGAAAGACTTTAGACATAAAGGAAATATTTTAACTGGGGGAAATAATTATAGAAAGGGGGACATTTTTAGGACAGATAGATGATAAACACAAAAGTGAACATAAAGACAGAAAAGAATGTTAGAGACATTTTAGACCTTTATACTCACATGTAGCATAACTGGAATAGCTTGCATTTGGATTGGCGTGGGAATCTGGAAGCCAGCATCTAGGATATTCTGAAGCAGTCGAGAGTTGATTTTATATTCCTGGTCAAGTTGCTGAAATGTAGTAACTGGGTCAGGAAGATCAGTTCCTTGAATGTGAATTTTGTGTTTGTTCCGTAAGAAGTTTACCTGAAAAATAAAGAGGTCACTATAGAGATGGTCAAATAAAAGCCCTGAAAGATATAGATACCAAATATGTTTAGTGCTATTTCATAGTCAGAAGACCTTCAGAACAATGAAACCAACCTATCCATGTTATCTTCACATTAATGTGTCTACATCATGAAAAATCTACTATCATATTAGTATAACAGCCATAACAAATATAACTTACATAAAATTCTAGGAGGCAGGTACTGAATTAATCTACTTTGATTTAACCTAAATTAGTACTAATAAACTGAGTGCCAAAAGCAGGGTCAACTGGTGTTGGTTTGTTAACCCATTCGACGATTTATGGACAGCCAAATTCTGGATGCCTCTCTATTTGCAACACTGGATGTACCCCACAGTAATCTATACCCCCAGACCCAATGTATATACATTTTTAAAGGTTCTAATTCTCAAGTCCCTGCCAGAGGAAATCCTAAATTGAGCTCAATACAGAGGGCAAAGGGGGCCAAATTTTATCAAAGGGAATAAACAATTAAAACAAACAAACGAACTCTAGGCTACAGAGTTAGTACAATGGTTTATACAATAGACATTCATGTCCGAGGCTTGGCAGTCCCAAGTTCAGTAAGTTCAATATCCTGCACCACCACAAGCCAGAGCTGAACAGTGTACTGTTTTATTTTTAATTTTTTAAATTAATTTTTTTTTTTGCCTCCAGGGTTATTGCTGGGGCTTGGTGCCTGCACTATGAATCTACTGCTCCTGGAGGCTGTTTTTTTCCTTTTGTTGCCCTTGTTGTTTATCATTGTTGTTATTATTATTGCCGAGAGAAAGGGGGAGAGAACAAGAGATACCTGCAGACCTGCTTCATCGCTTGTGAAGCGACGGGCCTGCAGGTAGAGAACCGGGGGCTCGAACTGGGATCCTTATGCCAGTCCTTATGTCTCACACCATGTGCGCTTAACCCGCAGCACTACCACCTGGCCCATGTTTTATTTATTTAAGGAAAGGGAAAAAAAATTAAGTTTGAATACACTATCAATCTTCAAACTTGTATGGATAAAGAATGTTATATATTCAAAAACTTTAAACCTGGGAGCCTGGCGGTAGCACAGAGGGTTAAGCACACATGGCGCAAACCTCAAGGATCAGTGTAAGGATCCTGGTTCATGCCCCCAGTTCCCCAACTGCAGGGGAGTTGCTTCGCAACCAGCGAAGCAGGTCTGCAGGTGTCTTTCTCTCCCCTTCTCTGTCTTCCCCTCCTCTCTCCATTTCTCTCTGTCCTGACAATGACGACATCAATAACAACGACAACAATAAAACAAGGGCAACAAAAGGGAAAAAAAAAGAACTTTAAACCTTAAATTTTCACTGAATGAGATTTAGACAAATGCAATTAATATACAATTTCACAAAACCATATTTACTTTTTACCAACTGAATAAACCAAGGACAATGGGGAAAAAAAGTCAGTAGATCAGAAAAAAAATCAGGAGTATAATATTTTCCTAACCTTTTCCTTTCTGAGATCTTCCAACTTTCCTGAAGTTAGTTTATTTTCTCTTTTAACTTTTTTATCTTCTATCTTTGCTTCTACAGATGAAGTCCACTGTATAGTAGAACCTTCCTCTTGAGAAATAATTTCTAAAACAGATTAAAAAAAAAGTCAAAAGATGTTAAGTGCAACATTTTTAGTTGTAGCAAATAGCTACAACAACAATAAAAACAACAAGGGCAACAAAAAGGAAATAAATAAATATTTTTAAAAATTGCCCAAGTGGAAATCATCAGGCAATACAGTAAGGTGTCAGGCTACAAAATTAACATTCAAAAGTCAGTGGCATTCCTCTATGCAAACACTAAGTTAGAAGAAACTGAAATCCAGAAATCAATTCCTTTTACTATAGCAACAAAAACAATAAAATATCTAGGAGTAAATCTAACCAAGGAAGTGAAAGACTTGTATACTGAAAATTATGAGTCACTACTCAAAGAAACTGAAAAAGACACAAAGAAGTGGAAAGATAAGAATTAACATCATCAAAATGAATATATTACCCACAGCCATCTACAAACTTAATGCTATCCCCATCAAGATCCCAAGCACATTTTTTAGGAGAATAGAAAAAAATGCTACAAATGTAGCATTTATCTGGAACCAGAAAAGACCTAGAATTGCCAAAACAATGTTGAAAAAAAAGAACAGAACTGGAGGCATCACACTCCCAGATCTCAAACTGTATTATAGGGCCATTGTCCTCAAAACTGCTTGGTACTGGAACATGAATAGACACACTGACCAGTGGAATAGAATTGAGAGCCCAGAAATGAGGCCCCACACCTATGGACATCTAATCTTTGACAAAGGGGCCGAGACTATTCAATGGGGAAAGCAGAGTCTCTTCAACAAATGGTGTTGGAAACAATGGGTTGAAACATGCAGAAGACTGAAACTGAATCACTGTATTTCACCAAATACAAAAGTAAATTCCAAGTGGATCAAGGACTTGGATGTTAGACCACAAACTATCACATACTTAAAGGAAAATATTGGCAGAACTCTTTTCCACATAAATTTTAAAGACATCTTCAATGAAACAAATCCAACTACAAAGAAGACTAAGGCAAGTATAAACTTATGGGACTACATCAAATTAAAAAGCTTCTGCACAGCAAAAGAAACCACTACCCAAACCAAGAAACCCCTCACAGAATGGGAGAAGATCTTTACATGCCATACATCAGATAAGAGTTTAATAACCAACATATATAAAGAGCTTGCCAAACTCAACAACAAGACAACAAATAACCCCATCCAAAAATGGGGGGAGGACTTGGACAAAATATTCACCACAGAAGAGATCCAAAAGGCTGTGAAACACATGAAAAAATGCTCCAAGTCTCTGATTGTCAGGGAAATGCAAATCAAGACAACAACGAGATACCACTTCACTCCTGTGAGAATGTCATACATCAGAAAAGGTAACAGCAGCAAATGCTGGAGAGGGTGTGGGGTCAAAGGAACCCTCCTACACTGCTGGTGAGAATGTCAATTGGTCCAACCTCTGTGGAGAACAGTCTGGAGAACTCTCAGAAGGCTAGAAATGGACCTACCCTATGACCCTGCAATTCCTCTCCTGGGGATATATCCTAAGGAACCCAACACATCCATCCAAAAAGATCTGTGTACACATATGTTCTTGGCAGCACAATTTGTAATAGCCAAAATCTGGAAACAACCCAGGTGTCCAACAACAGATGAGTGGCTGGGCAAGTTGTGGTATATATATATATATATATACACACACACAATGGAATACTACTCAGCTGTAAAAAATGGTGACTTCACCATTTTCAGCCAATCTTGGATGGATCTTGAAAAAATCATGTTGAGTGAAATAAGTCAGAAACAGAAGGATGAATATGGGATGATCTCACTCTCAGGCAGAAGTTGAAAAACAAGATCAGAAAAGAAAACACAAGTAGAACCTGAAATGGAATTGGCATATTGCACCAAAGTAAAAGACTATGGGGTGGGTGGGTGGGTGGAGAGAATACAGGTCCATGAAGGATGATAAATGACATAGTGGGGGTTGTATTGTTAAATGGTAAACTGGGGAATGTTATGCATGTACAAACTATTGTATTTACTGTTGAATGTAAAACATTAATTCCCCAATAAAGAAATAAATAAAAAAAAAAAAGTCAAAAGATGTTAAGTGCAACATTCTTAGTTGTAGCAAATAGGTCATACCTTCACACTCAACTCAAGAAAACTAGTTAATACAATTTTTAAACACTGTGGCACACCTGGTTGAGTACACATATTACAGTGACAAGAACCTGGGTTCAAGCCCCCAGTCCTCACCTGCAGGAAGAAAGCTTCATGAATGGTGAAGCAGTGCTGCAGGTGTCTTTCTCTCTCCCTCTCTGCCTTCCCCCTCTTCTCAATTTGTCTTTATTCAATAAGTAAATAAAAATTTAAAAAACAAAAACAAGAGTTAGTTATAAAACTACTAAAAGAATGAGATTTCAACAAGGAAGCCATCATTTCTAGATTTAAACAATCAGTTGGAAAATAAATGCTGAGGGGGGCAGGTGGTGGTGCACCTGGTTGACAGCACATGCTACAGTGCACAGGGACCGAGGTTCAAGCCCCTGTCCCACACCTGCAGGGGGAAAGCTTCACAAGTGGTGAAGCAGGGCTGCAGGTATCTCTGTCCTCTCCCTCTCTATCACCCCTTTCCCTCTCAATTTCTGATTGTCTCTATCCAGCAAATAAAGATTAAAAAAACTTAAAAAAAAAAAAAAAGGAAAATAAATGTTGAAAGAAAAAAAAGTATTTCCTTGTGGTCCGGCAGGTGGTGCAATGGAGAAAGCATTAGACTATCAAGCATGAGGTCCTGAGTTGGATTGGTCCCTGGCAGCAGAATGATGTCTGGTTCTTTCTCTCTCTGTCCTATCTTTCTCATAAATAAATAAAACATTAAAAAAAAAAAGTACTTCCCTTATAATAACAATGAACACAACACTGTTCAGTATTAAAGGCAGCAATTCTTTTTCTTAATGGTGTTTTCTAAAATGTTTTTAATATTTATTTTACCTTCTTGTTGCCCTTATTTTTTATTGTTGTTATAGTTATTATTGTTGTTATTGATGTCTTCATTGATAGATAGGACAGAGAGAAATGAAGAGAGGAGGGCAGACAGAGGGGGGAGAGAAAAATAGACACCTGCAGACCTGCTTCACCACCTGTGAAGCGACTCCCCTGCAGGTGGGGGTTAAGCACAGGTGGAGCAAAGCACAAGAACTGACAAAAGGATCCTGGTTCAAGCCCCCTCAAGCCCCTCCCCAGTAGAATCGCTTCATAAGCAGTGAAGCAGGTCTGTAGGTGTCTATCTTTCTTTCCCCCTGTCTTCCCTGCCTCTCTCCATTTCTCTGTCCTATCCAACAACAACATCAGTAACAACAGCAATAATAACTACAACAATAAAACAACAAGGGCAAGAAAAGGGAATAAATATTTTTTTAAAATATAAATAAAATAAAAAATAAAATAGTTGTTTTATTGTTGTAGTTATTATTGATGTCATTGTTGTTGGATAGTACAGAGAGAAATGGAGAGAGGAGGGAAGACAGAGACGGGGAGAGAAAGACAGACACCCGCAGACCTGCTTCATCACCTGTGAAGCGACTCCCCTTGCAGGTGGGGAGCCGGGGGCTCGAACCGGGATCCTTAGGCCGGTCCTTGCACTTTGCACCATGTGCGCTTAACCCGCTGCGCTACAGCCCAACTCCCCATAAATAAATATTTTAAAAAAAATCTTAGGGAATGTAGTGACAGGATTGTTTTGATAACTGAACTAGTTGACTTTAAAGTTTAAGTGGGTGGGAGTCAGGCTGTAGCGCAGCAGGTTAAGAGCAGGTGGCACAAAGCGCAAGGATCGTCGTAAGGATCCCGGTTTGAGCCCCTGGCTCCCCACCTGCAAGGGGAGTTGCTTCACAGGTGGTGAAGCAGGTCTGCAGGTGTCTATCTTTCTCTCTCTCTGTCTTCCCCTCCTCTCTCCATTTCTCTCTGTCCTATCCAACAACAAAGACATCAATGATAATAACAATAAGAACTACAACAATAAAAAATAACAAGGGCAACAAAAAGGGAATAAATAAACAAATATTTTTTTAAAAATTTATATGGGCTCTTACCTGTCTGCCTCTTTTAGATTCCAGCTGGTCCATTCCAAGGATACATACTTGCTTGGGGGTGGATGGGAGAGGGGATATATCTATCCTTTCTGTTCTTTCTTTCCTTATTTCTCTTAAACGTGCTTGAGGGAAGGGGGAGACACAAGTATGAATGGCTGCCTTGCCTAATTTGATGTTGGAAGTACTAAACTTGAGCTATTTGGCTTTTCCTTGGAAGTCACCTGTCTGTACATTCATGCTCTCTCCCTCTGCCCTGATGCAATGCCCACTCTCCTGTCACTTACCTTGATGACTATTACTAAAAAAAATTAACAAGTAACAAGCAAAGACTACTTCAGCTGGAATTTTTTCAACTTCACTTAGGCATAACTGACATACAATAAATTAGATATAAAGTATATATTTGGAGAAGTTTTGACACTGTGCACACCTGTTAAACCATTACCACACCGAAGCTTATTTCTATCACCTTCCAAAATTTCCTTGTGAGCTGTGTAATGCATTGCTCCATCCCTAGACAATCACCAATCCCTGTCACTATAGATTAGCTTGCTTTTTCTGTAATTTTACATAAAAGGAATCATGCATCATGCAGTAATTTTGATCTGGTTTCTTTTGTCCAGGGTAGTTATTTTGAGATTCATTTATACTGTAGTATATACCAAAAGTTCTTAAGTATTATTTTTTTTATTACCAAGTAACATTCCACTGTATGGATACATAATTTACACTATATATCTTTAGCCTTCTGAAGGAAATCTGAGTCATTTCCAGTTTTTTTTTTTTATTACAAATAACACTACCACAAAAACTTAGTTATAGGTCTTATAGGGATATAGGTTTCCCTTTCTTTTGAGTAAATACTAGGAGTGGTATAGGCAGGTCATGTGACAAGTGCATGTTCACTATAAAAAAAAAAAAGAAAGTCAAAGTATCTGTGACATCAACAATGTATGAGAGTTCACATCTGGTCAGTCTTGCTTTTTTTTTTTTTTTTTCTCACCTCCAGGGTTATCACTGGGGCTCAGTGCCTGCACTACAAACCTACTGCTCCTGGAGGCCATCTTTTCCCCATTGTTGCTGTTATTATTGTTGTTGGATAAGACAGACAGAAATTGACACAGGAGGGGAAGACAGAGAGGGGGAGAGACCTACTTTACCGCTTGTGAAGCGACTTCCCTGCAGGTGGGGAGCTGGAGGCTCTAACCTGAATCCTTGCACTTCACATTATGTGCGCTTAACCCAGTGCACTAATGCCCAGCCCCCAGTCTCACTTTTTATAGATCAACACTTTTTCTTTAAATGTTGCAAAGTTTTTTGTTCCCCCCCATATGCTTTTAGAAGTTCTATAGTTTTAGATTTTACATGTCACCCTATAACCAATTTCAAATTAATTTTTATACAAGATCAGAAGAGAAAACACAAGTAGAACCTGAACTGGAGTTGGTGTATTGCACCAAAGTAAAAGACTGTGGAGTTGGTGGGGGGGAGAGTATAGGTCCAAAAAGGATGACAGAGGACCTAGTGGGGGTTCTGTTGTTATGTGGAAAACTGAGAAATGTTATGCATGTACAAACTATTGTATTTACTGTCAAATGTAAAATATTAATTCCCCAATAAAGAAGTTTAAAAAAATCAAAAACAAAATTAATTTTTATGCTGTAAGGGTTGATAATCATTCACTTTATTTAATGAGATAATAAAGTGAAATAAGCAAGTTGAGTGAGAGAAACGAGGTTGAATGAAAGAGAAAGCAAAACATAGTAACTCCTCCCATCATGTGGTGTCAGAGACAGAACCCCAATGTCTACCACTGAGTCACATCCTAAGGCTGATCACATCTTTTTTTAAATAAATGAACTAAGTGTAATTTGTTGAAAAGGCTTTCATTTCCACATGACACTGCTGTTGTAACTTAAGTGACCATATATGTAATGGGCTTATGGCATATTCTCTACTCTGTCTCATTGATTCATGTCTATCCTTTTGAAAAGATTCAATGATTCTGCTTACTGCAGTTAAGTAGTTTTCAAACCAAATAAAGTAAGTTATTCAACTACATTTACCTTTTAAAAAACTGTCTCAGTTATTTGAAGTCCTATGTTAATTTCTTGCAAAACAAAACCAACAGAACAAAACTGCTGGAGTTTTGGCTGAGATTGTAATGATACTATAAGTCAGTTGGCGTAGGAAATAAGTTTGTTGTATAAATTAACACACCACCAACACCACCAGATTTTATAATTTAAGGCCACAGTAACTAAAACATGGTATTGGTGTATGACGCAGAAATACCAAGTCATGAGAAGAGAACCCAGAGACAGATCCAATAAAAGCTGCATTTAAATACAGTAGAGATGAGGGTAGGTGAAATAGCCTGCTTAGATAGTGAGCTGCTTTGCCATGTGTGTAACCTAGGCTAGAGCCCAGTCCCCACCACACTGAAGGTTTCAGTGCTGTAGTCTATATAACAGCAACAACAACAATAATAATAAATAGTAAAGATGAGCTATTGACAAATTAGAGTAGGAGGAACCTAGCCATGTAGAAAAAAATTAGCTGGGTGGGGGTAGATAGCATAATGGCTATGCAAAGAGACTCTCATGCTTGAGGCTCCAAAGTCCCAGGTTCAATCCCCCACACTACCATAAGCCAGAGCTGGGCAGTGGTCTGGTGTTTCTCTCTCAAAAATAAAATAAATAAAATATTCAAAAAAGGAAAAGAAAAAAAAAGAAAAAAATTAACCTAATTTCTACTCATTCCTCACATTAAATAAAATCCCAGGAGGTGAGCCCCCACACCTATGGACATCTAATCTTTGACAAAGGAGCTCAGACTATTAAATGGGGAAAGATGAATCTCTTCAACAAATAGTTTTGTAAAAAATGGGTTGAAACATGCAGAAGAATGAAACTGAATCACTGTATTTCACCAAATACAAAAGTAAATTCCAAGTGGATCAAGGACTTGGATGTTAGACCACAAACTATCAGATACTTAGAGGAAAATATTGGCAGAACTCTTTTCCACATAAATTTTAAAGACATCTTCAATGAAACAAATCCAACTACAAAGAAGACTAAGGCAAGTATAAACTTATGGGACTACATCAAATTAAAAAGCTTCTGCACAGCAAAAGAAACCACTACCCAAACCAGGAAACCCCTCACAGAATGGGAGAAGATCTTTACATGCCATACATCAGACAAGAGTTTAATAACCAACATATATAAAGAGCTTGCCAAACTCAACAACAAGACAACAAATAACCCCATCCAAAAATGGGAGAAGGACATGGACAGAATATTCACCACAGAAGAGATCCAAAGGGCCGAGAAACACATGAAAAAATGCTCCAAGTCTCTGATTATCAGAGAAATGCAAATAAAGACAACAATGAGATACCACTTCACTCCTGTGAGAATGTCATACATCAGAAAAGGTAACAGCAGCAAATGCTGGAGAGGGTGTGGGGTCAAAGGAACCCTCCTACACTGCTGGTGGGAATGCAAATTGGTCCAACCTCTGTGAAGAACAGTCTGGAGAACTCTCAGAACAGAAGGCTAGAAATAGACCTACCCTATGATCCTGCAATTCCTCTCCTGGGGATATAGCCTAAGGAACCCAACATATCCATCCAAAAAGATCTGTGTACACATATGTTCTTGGCAGCACAATTTGTAATAGCCAAAACCTGGAAACAACCCAGGTGTCCAACAACAGATGAGTGGCTGAGCAAGTTGTGGTATATATATATATATATATTGGAATACTACTCAGCTGTAAAAAATGGTGACTTCACTGTTTTCAGCCAATCTTGGATGGACCTTGAAAAAAATCATGTTGAGTGAAATAAGTCAGAAAGAAACAGGATGAATATGGGATGATCTCACTCTCAGGCAGAAGTTGAAAAACAAGATCAGAAAAGAAAACAGAAGTAGAATCTGAACTGGAATTGGCATACTGCACCAAAGTAAAAGACTCTGGGGTAGGTGGGTGGGGAGAATACAGGTCCAAGAAGGATTCAGAGGACCTAGTGGGGGTTGTATTGTTATATGGGAAACTGGGGAATGTTATGCATGTACAAACTGTTGTACTTACTGTTGAATGTAAAACATTAATTCCCCAATTAAAAAAAAATCCCAGGAGGTCAAGGACTTCAATATAGTAAGATTACAAATAAAAGGCAAGAAAATAAATATTCATCTTCTGAGAGAGAAGAGAGAGAGAACCAGAGCATTTTTCTGTTATGAAGGAGGTCAAATTTCGGAAATCATGCCTGAGAGCCCAGTCAGTGCTTTAATAACTGTGCCACCTTCCAGGACATAAGAAAAAAACTTTTGAAAAATAAGTTTAGTGATAGAAAACAAACAGAAGAACCCAAAGACAAGGACAAATTTAACAAATAAAAATGGCAAAAACAAACACATATGAAGAAATACAGTAGCGGTGCACGCAGCAGAGTGCACACATTACCATGTGCAAGGTCTCTACCTGAAGGGGAAAAACTTCCTGAGTGGTAAAGCAATGCTCTTTCTCTCTCTCCTCCCAGCTCCCCTTCCTCTCTCAATTTTTGTTCTTAACAAAGCAGGAGGAGGAGAAATACAGTAACACATGACTAGAAGGCATCTATAAACCTCATGCTAGTTAAAGAGCTTATTTCCTTATATGAAATATAATAAAGGACAAACAGATAAACAATCTTATAGAAAAAGCGTTCAAAATTCACAAGGAAACAAATAAAATGAAATTTTTTTACATTGCTGGTAGGAATCAGCAGTAGAATGATTTTTCTTACAAATTATGCTACCTTTTATAAGAAATGGCACTAACAAACACAGATCATGCAAGGGCTTGAGCCTTTCCATTAAAACTAGATATATGTCTATACACATCTGCTACTAAATAGTTAACGTGCATAGCTGTATTTTTCTGGTGGCCTTGCAATTGTTTTCCTAAGTTTGTGGCAGGTGCTTTTTCTTAATCTTGGTGAAAGGCTCCATCACCCTTCCTTGTAGCCAGGGAAGTAAAATGATTTATTGTTATCACTAAACAGCAAAAGTATGGAAACAAATGTCCATGACATAGAAACTAGTCAAACTGATTACAGAATTTCCCTAGAATGAACAGTGCAATACTATATTGTGATTTAAGGAATATATAGCTGTGGGCTTCCTAAACATACTTTGCGTCTATTGGACAAGCCTATACTGTCTGTGAAAATAAGTCTATACCACTTCTAAGAATTCATCAGACAGTGGTCTGGAAGATGGCATGTTGGATAAGGCACTGGACTCTCAAGCATGAGGTCCCAAGTTCAATCCTTGGAGGCACATGTGCCAGAGTGAAGTCTGGTTCTCTCTCTCCTCATCTTTCTCATATATATATGAGTTCATCAGACACATATACACATAAAGATAAACAGAATGACATTTACTGCAACACTATAATAGCAAAAGTGTAGAAACAAACTAGATGTCTATAATACAGGAATCTGTTAAATCAACTGTCAAACTGATTTTGGAATGTACAATGTGGTACTGTGTTGTGTTAAACAAGACAGTGTACTTACTGCTGATTCCAAACAATCTCTGAATTACATTTTGTTAAATATTTTAAAAATATTTTTTATTTATTTCCCCTTTTTGTTGCTTTTTTATTGTTGTTGTAGTTATTATTATTGATGTCTTCATTGTTAGATAAGACAGAGAGAAATGGAGAGAGGAGAGGAAGACAGAGAGGGGAAGAGAAAGACACCTGCAGACCTGCTTCACCGTCTGTGAAGGGACTCCTCTGCAGGTGGGGAGCCGGGGGGCTCGAACCGGGATCCTTCCACAGGTCCTTGCACTTGGTGCCACGTGTGCTTAACCTGTTGTGCTACTGCCTGACTCCCCTGAAAATATTTTACTCTGGAGTTGGGCAGTAGTGCAGGGAGTTAAGCACAGGTGGTGCAAAGTGCAAGGACCGGTGTTAAGGATCCCGGTTCGAGCCCCCAGCTCCCCACTTGCAGGGGAGTCCCTTCATAGGCGGTGAAGCGGGTCTGCAGGTGTCTTTCTCTCCTCCTCTGTCTGCCCCTCATTTTTCCATTTCTCTCTGTCCTATCTAACAACGACAGCATCAATAACAACAACAATAATAACTACAACAACAATAAAAAGACAAGGGCAACAAAAGCGAAAATAATAAAAAAATAAAAAAATTTTTACTCTGTGTGATCCGGGAGGTGATGCAGTGGATAACATGTCGGACTCTCAAGCTATGAAGTCCCGAGTTCAATCCCCGGCAGCACATGTACCAGAATGATGTCTGGTTCTTTCTCTCTCTCCTTCTATACCTCTTATTAATAAATAAATAAATAATATAATATATAAAAAATTTTATTCTGAGGTCCTAGGTTCAATCCCCCATACCACCATAAGCCAGAGAGCTGAGCTGTGCTCTGGTAAAATGAACCAAGGTCCTTGTGCATTTTTATTTTTAAATACGTGGAGGAGAGGTTCAGAACAGAACAGAATTCATGGTTGTTTAAAAAGATTCATTTGGGTTGGGGAGACAGCATAAAAAAGTTATGCAAAAGCCTTTCAAGCCTGAGGCTCTGACGTCTGAGGTTCAATCCCCAGCACCACCAGAACTGAGCAGTGTTCTGGTAAAAAAAATAATTAAAAAAAAAAAATTATGCTAAGAAAAAAAAAGATTCATTTGTTTTATGAGAGACAGCACAGCAGCACTCAATTTGTAATGCCCTAGATCAAAGTCAGAGCTTCAAAACAGACAGCTGAGTCATGTTGCTAGTTTTTAATAGTTGTTTATTTATTTATTTATTTTTACTATCACTGGGATTCAGCACTGCACTGCAAATCTACTACTCCACTGGCCAAATTTTTCTTTCTTTTTATTTGACAATACAGAGAGAAACTGAGACGGGAGGAGGAGATAAAGAAGGAAAGGAAGAAAAACATTTGCAGCTCTGCTTCACTGCTCATGAAGCCTGCAGGTAGGAATCAGGGGCTTGAACCCAGATCCTTGCACCCAGTAATGTGTGCACTAAGTGGGTGCACCATTGCCTCATTCATGTTTTTTTCTTTTTTGCCTCCAGGGTTATTGCTGGGGCTCGGTGCCTGTACCACGAATCCACTGCTCCTGGAGAGCATTTTTTCCCATTTTTGTTGTCCTTGCTGTTATTATTACTACTGCTGCTGCTGTTGTTGAATAGGACAGAGAAATCTAGAGATGAGGAAGACAGAGAGGGGAAGAGAGAAAGACAGACACCTGCAGACCTGCTTCAATATTTGTGAAGCAACCCCTCCCCCGCAGGTGGGGAGCCAGGAGCTTGAACCCGGATCCTTGAGATGGTCTTTGTGCTTCATGCCATTTGCAGTTAACCCACTGTGCTACTGCCCAGCCCCCCATTCATGATTTTTAAGGTATGTGTGAACACATGTGAACACAGTATTTCTACATAGATAAATTAACCATAGTTAATTTATTGAAAAATAGAAGACCGATGATCTAGTAGATTCTCTCTAACCATGTGAAATTGATGTTAAGTGTTAACTAATGAATAAAAGGAGGAAGATTTACCAGGCATTTGGTGTTATTTTAAAATGAAATGTGAAAACAAAATATATTCTAGAAAGAATCAGGGTATATGATGACAGACACTGAACTGGAGACTTCATACTTCTGAGTTCAATGCTCTAGCTGCCATGCAACCTTCTGGGACTAAGCCTTATGTTTTAATAGATGTAACTTACAAAAATAAAATAAAAATCCTTTTATAGAGTGTGGGGGGAAGGTGAAAGACTGAACAATTCATAAAGCTTGAAACGTAAATAAAATATTCAATAAAACATATGAAAAGATGCTTTACATCATCAGTTAAAAGAAAATATGTTTCATGCATCCATTAGACCAGCCAACATTTAAAGTCAACATTATCTAGTACTGACAGAGGTATGAAAAGCCACTCTGAATTTATTCGAGTGTGGTAGCAGTTCAGTAGATGGCTTAGTGGGAAGAGCACAGGACTTGCAAGTATGAGGCCCTTAGTTTGGTTCCCAGGAGGACATATGACAGAGCAAAACTCTGATCTCTTATCCTCACAAAACAGATCTTAAAAAAAGAAAAAAAGTGTATTCATAGACTTTCACTCGGTGGTTCCACTTTTGGGATGCTAATTACAGAAATAAAAGCACCTCTATGTAAGGATATATGTACACATTATCCTTATTGTAGCTGAGATTTGTAATGGCAACTAACTAGAAATAATTTGCCCTCAACAGTCAAATAGATGACTATATACATATATATATTATCTCCAGGGTTATCACTGGGGCTTGGTGCCTGCACTACGAATCTACTGCTCCTGGACGGCTCCCCCCCCCCATTTTGTTGTCCTTGTTGTTGGATAGGACAGATAGAAATCAAGAGAGGAGGTGAAGACAGAGAGAGGGAGAGAAAGACAAAAAGACAGACAACAACAGATCTGCTTCACTGCTTGTGAAAGTGATCCTCCTGAAGGTGGGGGGCAGGAGGCTTGAACCGGGTTCCTTAGCTGGTCCTTGTGCTTCATGCCATGTGCACTGCACCACTGCCCTGCACCCATATTGTATATTTTTAATGGGGGGAAAGAAAAAGTATAAGACAAGCACTAACCTGAAGACATCTTCTTTCTCTTTTTCTTCTGATTCCCTTTTTTTTCAGCTAGAGTCTCTTCTTTTTTCTCTTCATCTTGGAGCTCCTGGTAAGTCACTGAGGCTCCATATTTATCTGGTTCAGATTTCTTGTTTCCAAAAAAGTCCAGTTTATGAAGTATCTCTGAAGAATCAAAGTCACATTTCCTTTTTCCTACCTAGAGCCCCAAAAGGTTTAAATTAAGTCTACTAATAGACTATCATTGTTTTCAACCAGTGTTAGACAGTAAGGACATGGATCCAGTGACTTAATATCTTTTTCACTCTCATCAGATATTTATCAAGTAAACAAGGATGTTTGTGCAAATGTCCAAGACACCCTTTCTGATCTCATAACAGCAATAACAAGATAATGCTTATCAGCATCACATTTATAGTTGTTAGACATATTTCCAAGCATGTTTATACAAATCATTTCATTCAACAACCCTACCAAGTAAAAAGCAGTATTATAGATAAGAAAATCAAGAGATTGGGGGTTGAGTAACTTAATGTCTCAAGACTATTAACCAGCAGACTAGCTTGAGGGACACAAAAGTATCTGGCTCCAGAGTGTGTTTTCTTTCTTTCTTCCTTTCCCAGAGTGTTTCCTTCTTTCTTTTTTTCTCTTTCTTTCCTTCCTGGCCCCGAGTGTTTTCTTCCTTTCTTTCTCACTCTTTGCCCCCTCCCGGCCAAGGTTTCAGGGGTTGAGGCTGAGGGAATGACTCAAGTGGTAGCGCTCTTTCTCTCTCTTCCGACTCATGTGAGACACTCTTTCTTTCAAATATTTTGTGTGTGTGTGTGTGTGTGTGTGTGTGTATGTAGATAGATATAGATACATTAGGTGGTATGTTTCACACTCATTCATGGTAGTGTATAAACCACCTCCCTCACTACCAAAGTCCTGTGCTTGGTTATTATTATTTTTTTACAAGCTCTTAGGGACATTACATTGCTGATGAAAGATGAACCCCCTATATCCCTCATACACAAGATCCCTAGCCCTGTTAGTTTACCTCTTATTGACCACAGACCTGTGTAAGAATCCATGTAGCCATGGTTGGGCTTGCAGGGACGAGAGAAAACTCTTATTAAACTTATGTGCATGCCAAACAAACCTGGGATGACCACAGCAAAATTCTTTTCCATGTGGGCGAACTTTTTGCCCCTTGTTGACGCTTGGGCTTCACCACTCAGTGTCAACACTTTCCATTTTCCTGATAGCAATCAACCATTTGGTCTACTTTATATCTTTACTCTTTTTCACCCACCAGGTTCCAGATGCTACCATGATGCCAACCAGACCTCCCTAGACAGACAACCCCACCATCGTGTCCTGGAGCCCTGACTCCTCAGAGCCCCACCCCATTGGGGAAGGAGACAGGCTGGGAGTATGAATCGACCTGTCAACGCCCATGTTCAGCGGGGAAGCAATTACAGAAGCCAGACCTTCTACCTTCTGCAACCCACAATGACCCTGGGTCCATGCTCCCAGAGGGATAGAGAATGGGAAAGCTATCAGGGGAGGGGATGGGATACGGAGTTCTGGCGGTGGGAATTTTACCCCTCTTGACCTATGGTCTAGTCAATATTTCCATTTTATAAATAAAAATAAAAAATAGAGAAGCACAAACAGAAACACTACACCACGGAAGCTGTGGGCTCGGGGACTCGAACCCGGATGGTACGCATGGCAAAGCAAATGCCTTCCCGGGCGAGCACTCTCGCCAGCCCCCAAAGCTAATTCTGAACAAAGACTTACAGCTGTGCTCTGAACTAACTAAAAAATAGTGGGGAGGGAACACCTTCGTGCCAGGCCCAACTAAGTCTACAAGAGAACACTTAGAAGACATTCAGAAGGCGCATCTTGACTGGGTAAACTGAACACCGAGGAGGGGAAATCCTCTTTAGTCAAGGCTCAGCGTCTCCGAATGGCAGGCCCCTCACCGGCTAGGTTACTTGGGCTTCTGACCCCGAACACAATACCTGGAATCGGGCTGCGTCCGCCGAGAAGCGTCTCACGTCAAATTTAGCTCCCGCACCCAGCCGGCGAAAAAGATCGTGAGCGTCCATCTTGACCCAGAAAACTCCGCGTAACAACTGCGCCTGCGCAAAGAGCTCCCTATCCCGGAAGCGCTGAGATTTGGTTGGCGGAAGTGGCTCTTGAAGGCGGGACTTAGTCCATGCGAGTGAGAGAGAGTGTGCTGTCATGTTGACTTAGTCGTGTTTATTAGTTCGGCTTATCAAAAATATTAGTCAAGATCCTTTTATTCTGCCTACACCTCCAGGTTTTTTTTTTTTAATAATGAATTTATTTGCGTCATCCGGGTGGTGGCGCAGTGGTTAAAACATTAGACTCAAGCATGAGGTTTTAAATTCAATTCCCAGCAGCACATGTACCAAAGTGATGTCTGGTTCTTTATCTTTCTTATTAATAAAGAAGAGACTTCACCGTTTTCAGCCTACCTTGGATGGACCTTGAAAAATTCATGTTAAGTGAAATAAGTCAGAAACAAAAGGATGAATATGGGATGATCTCACTTTCAGGCAGAAATTGAAAAACAAGATCAGAAAAGAAAACACAAGTAGAACCTGAACTGGAATTGGTGTATTGCACCAAAATAAAAGACTCTGGGATGGGTGGGGGGAGAATACAGGTCCGAGAAGGATGAAAGAGGACCTAGTCGGGGTTGTATTGTTATGTGGAAAACTGGGAAATATTACGCATGTATGAACTCTTGTATTTACTGTTGAATGTAAAACGTTAATTTCCCAATAATTTTTTTAAAAAATTGGTTTCATTGTATGCCATTTTGCTTCAAGTCGGTTTTCAAGAAAGTACCATAAATGAAGACTTACTGTATGAGTTACTATGTAAAATTTTTGGAACAAAATTTCAAACATAATAGGTGTGTACGAAATATTAGTGGGGTTGGTCCAGGAGGTGGCACAGTAATAAAGTTTTGGACTCAAGCATGAGGTCCTGAGTTTGATCCCCGGCAGCATATGTGCCAGAGTGATGTTTGGTTCTTTCTCTCTCCTATCTTTCTCATTAATAAATAAAATATTTATCTTTCTCATTAATAAATAAAATATTTTTTTAAAAAAGTATTAGTGGGGCCAGGCAGTGGCACACCTGGTTAAGTGCTCACACTACAGTGTGCAAGGACCTGGGTTCAAGCCCTTGGTCCCCACCTGCAGCCCCAGAGATAACCCTACTGGCAAAATAAATAAATAAACCACTAACAGACTTTTGTTTCTAAAATGCAAATGGTACTGTAAAAGTTTCATAATTTTTCTTCACAGCAAAAGAAGCCACTACCCAAACCAAGAGACCCCTCACAGAATGGGAGAAGATCTTTACATGCCATACATCAGACAAGAGTTTAATAACCAACATATATAAAGAGCTTGCCAAATTCAACAACAAGACAACAAATAACCCCATCCAAAAATGGGGGGAGGACTTGGACAAAATATTCACCACAGAAGAGATCCAAAAGGCCGAGAAATACATGAAAAAATGCTCCAAGTCTCTGATTGTTAGAGAAATGCAAATCAAGACAACAATGAGATATCACTTCACTCCTGTGAGAATGTCATACATCAGAAAAGGTAACAGCAGCAAATGCTGGAGAGGGTGTGGGGTCAAAGGAACCCTCCTGCACTGCTGGTGGGAATGTCAATTGGTCCAACCTCTGTGGAAAACAGTCTGGAGAACTCTCTGAAGGCTAGAAATGGACCTACCCTATGATCCTGCAATTCCCCTCCTGGGGATATATCCTAAGGAACCCAACATATCCATCCAAAAAGATCTGTGTACACATATGTTCTTGGCAGCACAATTTGTAATAGCCAAAACCTGGAAACAACCCAGGTGTCCAACCACAGATGAGTGGCTGAGCAAGTTGTGGTATATATACACAATGGAATACTACTCAGCTATTAAAAAATGGTGACTTCACCGTTTTCAGCCGATCTTGGATGGACCTTGAAAAATTCATGTTGAGTGAAATAAGTCAGAAACAGAAGGATGAATATGGGATGATCTCACTCTCAGGCAGAAGTTGAAAAACAAGATCAGAAAAGAAAACACAAGTAGAACCTGAAATGGAATTGGCATATCGCACCAAAGTAAAAGACTCTGGGGTGGGTGGGTGGGGAGAATATAGGTCCATGAAGGATGACAGATGACATATTGGGGGTTGTATTGTTAAATGGTAAACTGGGGAATGTTATGCATGTACAAACTATTGTATTTACTGTTGAATGTAAAACATTAATTCCTCAATAAAGAAATAAATTTTAAAAAAATCCAAAACACAACATAGATATACTATTCTAAAAAAAAAAATTCTTCTACATAATGGCTATGCAAAAAAAAAAGTTTCATAATTTCCTATTGTCTACTGGATCTAGTTTGAATTCCTATGACTTATAATTATATCTTGAGTAGCAGTTTTAAAAAATTGTATATACTTAGAACTAGGGAGAAATAGAAAAACAGATAAGGGAGAGACACCAATTCACTGCTACGTTATCCATGAAGTTCCTTTTGGTGTCATGCATGATGCTCCAAGATGGTACCAGGGATTAAACCCAAGGCTCTATGCATGGTAAGGCATGGAATCTAACTGCTGAACTACTCAGTCCCCTGAGGACTAGTTTTAATACTTTCAAGAAATGTGACACACTCCATAAATAACTTCAATTTGGTTTCAACTCCAACCCCTATTACTTAACAGATGAATGACCTTAAACAAGTTACTTACACCCTTAAAACTTTAGTTTTATCATCTCATTTTATTTCTTTTTACTTTTTTTATTTGCCTCCAGGGTTATTGCTGGGGCTCGGTGCCTGCACTACAAATCCACTGCTCCTGGAGGCTATTTTTCCCCTTTTGTTGCCCTTGTTTATTGTTGTTATTGCTGTCGTTGTTGATGGATAGAGAGAAGTCGAGAGAGGATGGGAAGACAGAGAGGGAAAGAGAAAGATAGACACCTGCAGACCTGCTTCACTGCCGTGAAGAGACCCCCTGCAGGTGGGGAGCAGGGGGCTCCAATCGGGATCCTTAAGCCGGTACTTGCACTTTATGCCGTGTGCGCTTAACCCACTGCACTACTGCCGGGACCCTATCATCTCATTTTAGTTTTGCTTCTTTAACATCAAGTAGTTGTACATAGGTTTCATTTCTTTCTTGAAATCTTCTGCTTTTCCCTCCCTAGAAAACTTATATTCTTGGGGGCCAGGTGGTGGTGCACATGGTTGAGCTCTCCTGTGGCAATGCGCAAGGACCCAGGTTCAAGCCCCTGGTCTCCACCTGCAAGGGGAAAGCTTTGTGAGTGGTAAAGCAGGATTGCAGGTGTCTTTCTGTCTCTTTTCCTCTCTGTCTCTCCCTTCTGCTCGATTTCTTATTTATTTATTTAAAAAAGGAGATATTAACAAAACCATAGGATTGGAGGGGTACAATTCCACACAATTCCCACCACCAGATCTCTATATCCCATCCCCTCCCCTGATAGCTTTCCCATTCCTTATCTCTCTGGGAGTATAGACCCAAGGTCATTGTGGGTTGCATTCTGCTTGATTTCTGACTGTCTCTATCCAATAAATAAATAAAGATAATAAAAAATTTAAAAAAGGAAAACATATTCTTCAAAACTCAACTTATATGCTCTTTTTCCCTTTTGTTGCCCTTATTGTTTTTTATCGTTGTTGTGGTTATTATTATTATTGTTATTGATGTCATTGTTGTTGGATAGGACAGAGAAAAATCCAGAAAGGAGGGTAAGACAGAGGGGGAAGAGAAAGATAGACACCTGCAGACCTGCTTCACTGCTTGCGAAGTGATCCTTTTGTAAGTTGGGAGCCGGGGGCTCGAACTGGGATTCTTAAGCGGGTCCTTCCCCTTCATGCCATATGCTTTTAACCCACTGCACTACCACCTGACCCCCTACAGGCTCTCTTATATGAATCTTAGCCTACATGTAACCCTGCTTGACATAGTCTATATTCTTTTTCTTAGTTCCTATGACATTTTGTAAATACCTCTATTTTGGTTTTTTCCTTGCTGAATTGAAATTATGTTGCCACATCTGTCCCATATCAGATTTTGAAATTTTTGATGACTTAACTTGCATCATATTATGTTTGCCTACCATGTAGGGCCTGTTTCATAGTGTGTGACCAATACGTTTTGTTGAGTTAATGAAGTGGCATAAAATAGACAAAGGTCTCTGAAATGACCACTCTTGTACAGTCAGGAAAGCACCTATGCCTTTTGCTTGGTGCTTTATAATAAATCTGATTGAGTAAGTAAAGTCAAAAGGAAATTTTGGACTTACATAATTTGCTACCTTGACAATATCCAGTTGACTTATTAAGGGGCCATTTCTCCTTGAGAAAACAAACCAAAACAACATAGTTTCAAAGCATTGTTCATAAAAGTGGTGAGGAACTTAAACCACAGTTTTGTATAACTGGAATTTCTCCAAAAACCAGTATGGTCTGACTGGTAGACACACATGGGTTCTCAGCTATAACAAGTGAGAACACAAAGTCTGTTTAACACTGCAGTCAGAGCTTGTTGGGATAACTTGTTATGAACAGTGTGATCACTCCATACCTTAAAATGTATTTTTAAAAATCGTTTCCTTCTCTACTCCTCGCTTATCTCTCAACAAACTTTGCTGTCGTTTTTTTACAGTGTGCTCAGCATAAATGGGGGCTTAGGGATGTAGAGATGAATTAGAAAGAATCTTTACTTTCAAATGCTTTAGAGTCTACTAAGAATAGAGATATATTTTTTAAGTAGTAAGAAAATTCCCTAGGTACTGAAATATAAATTATAAGATGTAAGGGAATAATCACTCTGTGTGGTGGCAAAGTAGGATGGACTTTGTGAAAAGTTAGAAAAGATTTATAGAGATAATGCTTGCATAGCTTCAAAAATAGGTTGTTGACAAATTAGATGAGACAGGTAAAGATATTATATGTAAAATGAACAGTTGCAACTAGAGTAAGGAGGCATGAAAATAGCTTGTTTTATTTGGAGATCTACAGAACTGGAAGTGGAGCATGTGGCAAGAGATGGAAATAGTTGGTTATGGATCAGTTCCCATGTTTTATGGGCAAAGAGTCTGAACTTGAGCTTGCAGGCACTGTGAATCCTCAAAGGATGTAAACCAATCACATAAACACATTGTAATTTAATTAAAATTAAATTTTATTTATTTATTTGAAAGGGCAGAGAAAAATTGAGAGGGAAAAGGATATAGAGGGAGAAGAGAGAAAGAGAGACATCTGTAACATTGATTTACTGCCAGTGAAGCTTCCTCCCTGAAAATGGGGACTGGGGCTTGAACCCAGATCATTGTTCATTGCAATGTATGCACCAAGTTGAGTGCACACATTGCAATGCACAATGACTTGGGTTCAAGCTCTAGTCCTAATTAATTAATGGATAGAGACCAAGAGAAATTGAGAAGAAAGGGGAAGGTAGAAAGGGGAAGAAATAAAGAATCAACTGTAGGGGGCCGGGTGGTGGTGCACCTGGTTGAGCACATATGTTACAGTGCACAAGGACCTGAGTTCAAGCCCCCAGTCTCCACCTGCAAGGGGAAAGTTTCACAAGTGGTGAAGCAGGTCTACAGGTGTCTCTGTCTCTCTCCGTCTTTATCCCCCCATTCCTTCTTGATTTCTGGCTGTCTCTACCCAATAAATAAAGATAATAATAACTAAAAAAAGAATCACCTGCAGCCATGCTTCACCACTCACAAAGCTTTTCCGCTGCAGGTCAGGACCAGGGACTTGAACCTGGGATCTTGAGGTTTGTATTATGTGTGTGCTTAACCAGGTGTGCCTCCTTCTGGCCCAAGCCCGCAGTTTTTAACTTTTTAACTTAAAAATGTCGTGCTAGTAGCATCATGGAAAGGAGGTAAGTCTGGTTCAGGGAGAGTAGAAGAATGTTACAGTAATAGTTAAGTGGGAGAAGGGACAGTAGAAAAGGAGAGAAGAGCAAATCTCAATGCTACTAGAGACGTAAAGATGATAGGACACCTCTAATGATTGGGTGTGGGGAGACAGGGAGAGAAGAAACCTAAGATCACTCCCAAGTTTCACACTTAGGTAATTTGGGATGAGATGTGGAATATTGGAGGGCTCGGTTTGTATGGGGTCAACATACTATATTTACTTTTGAAAAGTTTGAATTTGAAATGTATGTGGGCAACCTGAGTAGTTTCTCATTTCCTTTCCTTCCTCCCTGCAGCCCTCCCTCTCACCCTCCCTCCCTCCCTTCCTTCCTCTAGTCTTTCTTCTTTTTAAAAATGTATTATAAAGTATTATTCTTTAATTGTTTTTTTATATCTAAATGAAACACAGAAATCGTGACTTCCAGTTTTGGCCACCTCAGGATCTTCAATTTTTATTTGCTTTTGGAGACGTCCAGACTGTGGAGAGACAGTGTTGCCACAGAAACTATTTTGCTTATACTCTACTCTTCTTCCTTCTTTTCTTTTTTCTTTTCTCTTCTTTTTTTCTTTCTTCTCTCTCTCCCTCCCTCCTTCTTTCTTTTTCTTATATAGTGCCAGGCAATGAACCCAGAGTTTTTTACATGCATGTATCACTGCTGAGTGGTCTCCTATTTTTTCATCTTTCGTTTAGATGAGGAGGGTGTGGCTGGGGGAGTGACACCATACCATTATTCCACCAGCTGTGGATCACATCTGGGAGCATCCATGGTGTTCTCATGAGGTGTCAGACTCAAATCCAGAGCCTCAAACTTGGTAAGGCACAAATTACATGGTAAGCTATCTCCTAGCCTCCCGAGTTTTATTTTATTGTAATTCAGTGTTGAGGTCTCACACATATGTCATCCCATTGCTCAGAAATATCCCCCAGGTCAGTTTCCTTATCAGTTTTAGATAAATAAAGGTAGAGAGGAGAAATGGGAAGGCAGGCATACAGAGATTAGAGACACTACAGCACAGCTTCACCTCTCACTGAGCTCCCATAGTGCCACCCCTGGTACTCCTGTGCAGTGCTGAGATGAGCACAGGGACCCAAGCACAGTGAGGCAGGAGCTGTATTTAGTGACTTATCTCCTAACCTGAGTTAAGTTCCTTCCTTCCTTCCTTTCCTTCTTTTCCTTCCTTTCCTTCCTTTTCTCTTTCCTTCTTTCCTACCAGAGCACTGCTCAGCTCTTGCTTATGGTGGTACAGGGGATTGAACCTAGGACTTACAGCTTCAGGCATGAGTCTTTTTGCATAACCATTATGCTATCTCTCCCACCTGAGTGGAGTTTCATGACCATCAGGAAACAGAAATTATTGGACTGGGGTGGATAGACTAATGATTATGCAAAAAAAAGATTTTCCTGACTGAGGTGCCAGAGGTCCCAGGTTCAATCCCTAGCACCACCATAAGCCAGAACTAAGCAGTGCTCTAGGGAGAAAAAAAAAAGAAAGGAAGAAAGAGAGAGAAAGAGAGAGAGAGAGAGAGAGAGAGAGAGAGAAAGAAAGAGAGAAAGAAAGAAAGAAAGAAAGAAAGAAAGAAAGAAAGAAAGAAAGAAAGAAAGAGATATTATTATGTGGTCTGGGAGGTGGCGCAGTTGATAAAGCACTGGACTCTCAAGCACGAGGTGCTGACTTAGATCCCCCACAGCACATGTACCAGAGTGATGTCTGGTTCTTTTTCTCCTCCTATCTTTCTCATAAATAAATAAATAAATAAAATCTTAAAAGAGAGAGAGAGATCCTGGGTCCATGCTCCCAGAGAAATAAAGAATAGGAAAACTTTCAATAGAGGGTATGGGATATGGAACTCTGGTAGTGGGAATTGTGTGGGATTGTACCCCTTTTATCCTATGGTCTTGTCAATAATTTTTATTTTATAAATAAATTTAAAAAGAAAGAAATAGATATGACTAGGGAGATTTTTGCATAATGATTATGCAAAAAGATCTTCATGCCTGAGGCTCTGAGGTTCCAGGTTCAATCCTCAGCAACACCATAAGCCAGAAATCTGGCAATCATCATCAATCTTTTTTGTAAGGGGAGCCAGTAGAAAGCTTCTGAACCACAGTTTCTGGGTCTTAATTAAAATACAAGGGGAAGAGGGGATAATTGGCTATAATGAACCCAGCTGGCATGTACATACAGACAAGAGTTTCACTTTGCCTGAGGCTAAATTTTCAATTTTGAATTCTCAGGATTGGGGCCGGGTGGTAGCGCAGCGGGTTAAGTGCACATGGTGGAAAGCACAGAGACTGGTGTAAGGATCCTGGTTCAAGGCCCAGGCTTCCCACCCGTAGGGGGGTTGCCTCACAGGTGGTGAAGCAGGTCTTAGGTGTCTATCTTTCTCTCCCACTCTGTTTTCCCCTCCTTTCTAGATTTCTCTCTGTCCTATCCGACAACAATGACAGTAACAACAACAACAATAAACAAGGACAACAAAAGGGGAAAAATAGCCTCCAGGAGCAGTGGATTTGTAGTGCAAGCACTGAAAATAAATAAATAAAATTCTCAGGATTCATCAGTATTCTAGTACTGAGAAAGCCAAAGTGAATAAAAAGTATAAATTCATCAGGTGTTAACACAGTGATTTTTCAGGCTCTATTGTAAGAATTCAAGTAAGTATCATCAGGACCAAAGTTGACCTCATGGTGGCACTCCAGTCTTATCAGAAGGAAGGACTCTGCAATCATCTTCCCTCTAAAGACAGGCCACACTCATCTAAAGAGAGAGCATGAATTCTAGGCTTGATCACCCCACTATAGCACTTCCTGGGAATAAATTTACAAGGGAGGTTATTACAATTTCTGTTTTTTAGTCAACTCTGACCTAAGACAGGATCAAAAGTATTAGGTATACAGTATGGTAGACTGTCTCCATCCAAAAGGAAATTTCAGCAGGTTTAAAATTGAACAAAATAATATTCTTTTATTTATTTTCACTTTTGTTGCCCTTGTTTTTTATTGTTGTTGTAGTTATTATTGTTGTTATTGATGTTGTTGTTATAAAGGACAGTGAGAAATGGAGAGAGGAGGGGAAGACAGAGAGGGGAGAGATAGACACCTGCAGGCCTGCTTCACCACCTATGAAGTGACTCTCCTGTAGGTGGGGAGCTGGGGGCTCATACTGAGATCCTTACTTCTGTCCTTGTGCTTCGCGCCACGTGTGCTTAACCCACTGTGCTACCGCCTGACTCCCAGTAATATTCTTTTTATCAGTTAATAATAGCTACCTAGTGGATATTTCATGTATTCCTAGGTATTTTTCATAGTATATGAGATCACTGAACCCTCACAAGCAAACATGAACTGGACATGATTCTTATTTTTCTGAGGAGTAAACTGAGGTGCAAGGACATTTAGTAAGTAGTTTGCCTCTCAGATCATAAGTAGTCAGGCTGTATTTTGAGCCCAGTTTGTGATTCTTAAAACTGAACTTTTTTTTTTTTATTATTGATTTAATAATTATCAAGAAGACTGTAGGATAAGAGGGGTACAATAGAACTAAGTTCTTTAAGCTAGGTTTAAAGCAGTCATATGACTGCTGCTAAAATTAAAACAGTACAAATGAAATTATGTACTTTGAGTAAAGACTATTTGGCATGGGATGGCTTAAACAATACCATATTGTGACTGGGGAAATGACTCAGCAAGTACAAGGCAGGATATTTTATGCTTGAGGTCCTGGGACTCAGGCCTGACACTGCATATGCCAGAGGGTGTTCTGCTGTCAGTTTCTCAATAAAAATACTGTGAACCATGGCCTGGAAGGTAGTGCAATGACTAGTGTTGGACCTAAGAGCACGAGGTCTTGAGTTTGATCTCCAGCTTTATATATGCTAGAGTGATGGGTTGGTTCTCTTTCTCCCTCTCTCATAAATAAATAATTAAAAAGGATTTTAAGTCAAAGTAGCAAACATATTTCAGGAAACTCCTAAGTATGAATATGAGGACCCCACATGAAATTCACCACTACATGTTGTTTTTAATCTTCCTCCCTCCCTCCCTCTCTCCCTCCCTCCTTCCTCTCTTTTTTTTCTTCGTCACCAGGGTTATTGCTGGGGCTCAATGCCTGCACGACAGATCTACTGCTCCTAGTAATCATTTTTTTCTTTTTTCCTTTTCCTTGTTTCTGTCTTTTATTTGATAGGACAGAGAAATTGAAAGAGCAGGGGGAGGTAGAGAGAGAGACAGAAAGACAACAGGCCGGGTGCTGGCGCACCCGGTTAAGTACACATAGTACGCACATAGTAAGTGCAAGAACCTTTTCAAGGATCCCAGTTCGAGCCCCCGGCTCCCCAGTTGCTGGGGGAGGGAGTCACTTCACAAAGGCGAAGCAGGTCTGCAGGTATCTATCTCCCCCTCCTCTCTCAATTTCTCTCTGTCCTATCCAATAAAATGAAAACTGGCCACAGGAGCAGTGGATTCATAGTGCAGGCACTGAGTGAGCCCAGTGATAACTCTGGGAGTAAGAATGAAAGAGAGAGAGAGGAGAGAGAGAGACCTACAGCACTATTTCGCTGCTTGTTGTTGAGCTTCCCACTTGCAGGTAGGGACCAGGGGCTTGAACTTGGGTCCTTGTGTATGGTTACATGTGCACCCGATCAGGTGCCCCACTATTTAACCTACCTTTTTTTTTTTTTTTTTTTTTTTAACCAGAGCACTGTTCAGCTCTGGCTTATGGTGGTGGTGTGGGGGATTGAACCTGGGACTTTGGAGCCTCAGGCATGAAAATCTGTTTGCATAACCATTATGCTATCTACCCTCCACCCAACCTACCTTTTTTTTTTTTTTTTTTTTACTTTCTCCCTATACCCCCAGCAGTTCTCAGGGTTTCTATGGTTTCTATGAGTATAATTCCTGAAATGAGATTCGAATGTCCTTTATTGGGTGAGCAAGAGGTTTGTTTGCTGGCTGAATTTACCGAGTGCCTTATGTATTATTACATTTGATTTTCTCATTTAATCCTCTCTCTGAAGTAATGATTAGTAGCTGAATTTTGTACAAATGACCAAAAATTACTTTTAAAAATTAAAGGTAGTTAATCTAAGTTTCTTCTATGTAGGGTGGTCTATAAAACATTTGAAAAAAATGTGTATAGTAGGAATGACATCTTGTCTTCTCAAGTGACAACACTTTAAGTGAATAAGGCTACTTAATATTTTTTCACTTTTTAAGTTAACAATAAAATTTATAAGTGGGTGTGCATGTATAGGAAATTTAATACATAACTTACGCCATAATGTGGATATGGAAAAGAACACCCCCTTAGTAGAGGACTGCTTCTTTAAAAACTGTACTAGCAGTCATAATGTTGAAGCAACCTAAAAATTTTATAAATGGCAATGAAACCTGCATATAAAATTGCAAATACCTTTAAAAGATATTTTATATACAGCTATATCTTAAAATGCTGTATTCTTTTCATAGTGGATCACTACTGTTAACACTGCTATAACAACAAGGACTCTAAATAAAATCCTTATTTACAAAATTCCAAAACAAGTACATGTATCCAGGCTGCTGTGGACTCTCTTACATATTGATCCATTAAGTCAACCTCTTTGGAACTTCCTCTCAGAAAAATTGACCCACCTATTTTTAATTTTTTAAAAAATTATTTATTTGTGAGAGAGGAAGAGAACCAGAGAATAACTCTGGTACATGCTCTGCCTGCGACTGAACTTGGGAACTCATGCTTGATGGTTCAATGCTTTATTTACTGTGGCAACTCCGGTACCACAATTTTATTTGTTTCTATGAGAAAGACACATCTCAGCTCTGGTATATGCGGTGGTGGAGACAGAAAATGCTGTGTATGTTCTCCACACATATGGACATCTAATCTTTGACAAAGATGCCCAGACTATTAAATGGGGAAAGATGAGTCTCTTTAACAAATAGTTTTGGAAAAAATGGGTTGAAACATGCAGAAGAATGAAACTGAACCACTTTATTTCACCAAATACAAAAGTAAATTCCAAGTGGATCAAGGACTTGGATGTTAGACTAGAAACTATCAGATACTTAGAGGAAAATATTGGCAGAACTCTTTTCCGCATAAATTTTAAAGACATCTTCATTGAAATGAATCCAGTTACAAAGAAGACTAAGGCAAGTATAAACTTATGGGACTACATCAAATTAAAAAGCTTCTGCACAGCAAAAGAAACCACTACCCAAACCAAGAGACCCCTCACAGAATGGGAGAAGATCTTTACATGCCATACATCAAACAAGAGTTTAATAACCAACATATATAAAGAGCTTGCCAAACTCAACAACAAGACAACAAATAACCCCATCCAAAAATGGGAGAACCGACATGGACAGAATATTCACAGAAGAGATCCAAAGGGCCGAGAAACACATGAAAAATGCTCCAAGTCTTTGTCAGAGAAATGCAAATAAAGACAACAATGCGATACTACTTCACTCCTATGAGAATGTCATACATCAGAAAAGGTAGTATCAGCAAATGCTGGAGAGGGTGTGGGGTCAAAGGAACCCTCCTACACTGCTGGTGGGAATGTCAATTGGTCCAACCTCTGTGGAGAACAGTCTAGAGAACTCTCAGAAGGCTAGAAATGGACCTACCCTATGATCCTGCAATTCCTCTCCTGGGGATATAGCCTAAGGAACCCAACACAACCATCCCAAAATATTTATGTATACCTATGTTCTTAGCAGCACAATTTGTAATAGCCCAAACCTGGAAGCAACCCAGGTATCCAATAACAGATGAGTGGCTGAGCAAGTTGTGGTATATGTACACAATGGAATACTACTCAGCTATTAAAAATGGTGACTTCACTGTTTTCAGCCTATCTTGGATGGACCTTGAAAAATTCATGTTAAGTGAAATAAGTCAGACACAGAAGGATGAATATGGGATGATCTCACGCTCAGGCAGAAGTTGAAAAACAAGATCAGAAAAGAAAACACAAGTAGAATCTGAATTGGAATTGGCATATTGCACCAAAGTAAAAGACTCTGGGGTGGGTGTGTGGGGGGAGAATACAGGTTCAAAAAGGATGACAGAGGACCTAGTGGGGGTTATATTGTTATATGGAAAACTGGGAAATGTTATGCATGTACAAACTATTGTATTTACTGTAATGTAAAAATTCATTCCCCAATAAAGAAAATTAAAAAATAAAAATAAAATAAAATAAAATAAATAAAAAAATAAAAGCAAAAAAACCCACAAAAAACGCAAGGCCTGTGTTGCCCCACTGAGCGCTTTTCCCAGCTAGAGACAAAATACACATATAGTCATGAGGAATATCTCACTGATATTTACACGGAAAAATAGCAACAATCTGGAAAACAGCAACAAAATAGAAAAATTTCCAGTGGACAAACCCTGTAGATACTAGCTAGTGAGATAATCTAAGTATAAAAGAACAAGCAAGTGTGGTAAAGTGTATTTGTATCATAGATTCTCCTCATTGTATATTAGAAAATACAAAGGCACAGGGAATACTTGTTGACATCATTGGTCAGCTATGGAGCAGAGAATTAACTCCAATATTTGCTCTTTCCTAGTGAAAGTGCAAATTCCAAAAATACTTTTTATTTTTTAATGTTTTTGTATTATCTTTATTTATTTATTGGAGAGAGACAGCCAGAAATCAAGAGGGAAGAGGGGCGATAGAGAAGAGAGAGAGAGAGAAAGACAGAGAGACATCTGCAACACTGCTTCACACACACACACACACACACACACACACACACACACACATACACACACACACACACAGACACACACACTTTTTTTTATCGGAGCACTGCTCAGCTCTGGCTGATCATGGTGATTGTACCTGGGACTTTGGAGCCTCAGGCAAGAGAGTCTCTTTGCATAACCATTATGCTATCTACCCCTGCATTTACCCTTTTAGGGACAGAAAATCACCAGTGATTCTTAGACTCCATAAAAAGAACTCTCTCAAAGGTAGAGAAACACAAATAATGGCTATGTGAACATCTCTCATGCCTGAGGCTCAGATCTTAGGTCCAGTCCTTAGCATCACTATAAACCAGAGCTGAAAAGTACTCTAATCTCTCTCTCCCTCTCTCTTTTTATTTTTATTTCTTTCTCTTTTTTGCCTCCAGGGTTATCACTAGGGCTCGGTGCCTGCACTATGAATCCACTGCTCCTAGTGGCCATACTTTTTGTTGTTGTTGTCGCTGTTATTGTTGTTGTTGCGCTGCTGTTGTTGTTGGATAGGACAGAGAGAAATGGAGAGAGAAGGGGAAGACAGAGAGGGAGAAAGACAGACACCTGCAGACCTGCTTCACCACTTGTGAAGCGACCCCCCTGCAGGTGGGGAGCCAGGGGGTCCAACTAGGATTCTTGCACCAGTCCTTGGGCTTTGCACTAGTGCGCTACCCCACCCCACCCCATCCCCTATTATTATTTTTTTATAACTGCCACTAGGGTTATCACTTGTTCCATGAATTCACCATTCCCAGAAGTCATTTCCTGCTCCCCCTATTTATCTCTTTTTCCCTTCCTTCCTCCTTCCTTTTCTTTCATTCCTTCATTTTCCTTCCCTCTTCCTTTCTCCTTCCCTCCCTTCTTTCCTCCCTCCCTTCCTTCCTTCCTTCCTTCCTTCCTTCCTTCCTTCTTCCCTTCCTTCCTTCCTTCCTTCCTCCCTTCCTTCTTTCCTTCCTTCCTCCCTTCCTCCCTTCCTTCTTTCCTTCCTTCCTTCCTTCCTTCCTTCCTTCCTTCTTCCCTTCCTTCCTTCCTCCCTTCCTTCCTTCCTTCCTTCCTTCCTTCTTCCCTTCCTTCCTCCCTCCCTTCCTTCCTTCCTTCCTTCCTTCCTTCCTTCCTTCCTTCCTTCCTTCCTTCCTTCTTCCCTTCCTTCCTTCCTTCCTTCCTCCCTTCCTTCCTTCCTCCCTTCCTTCCTTCCTCCCTTCCTCCCTTCCTTCCTTCCTCCCTTTCTGATAGAAAAGAGAAAAATTGAGAAGGGAGGGGAAAACAGGGGAAGAGAAAGAGAGACACCTGTAATATTGATTTACTGATCATGAAGCTTCCCTCCTACAGGTGGGGGTGGAGCCTTGAACCTGGGCCCTTGAATATGGTTATATGTATGCTTAACTGGCCCCTCTCTCTGTATCTTTTCCTCATGAAAAGATAGCAAAGATCTGAAAAAGAAAAAGAAAGTCTCCCAAAATAATAAAAAATAAAACTTAGAATAATGTTATTATACTGAACATAGACTACAGGGGTGAGAGTTAGTTGGCCTTACTTTACAAAATGATTTATCAAGAGTGTCAAATCAGATTTTAAAGCATTACAAAAATGCCTTACAGACTTCAAAACCATAAAAGTTCTCTGCATCCTCAGGTCTTAATGTCAGCATTTTGTATATTATCAGCCTAACATAAAAAACAATTGCTAATCTATTTTGTTAAATAATTGCTCTTCTAATGAGAGGGAGAAGATATCTGGAGAACTTTTTTTGTTCAACATGTCAGTGTTTGCATGATTTACAGTATCATTAACCAGCCCTGTAGCACTAGCAAACCAGCTTCTATCACTATTCATCATGTTTCTAGTGACTTTAGATCATCAACTCTGCTGGCAAGAAATACCTCCTCCTTAGAGATGAAAAAAATGTCTCTGATCATTCTCACAGGCAGAATGCGATCCATTCTATATATTTTTTTTATCTAAGGAATTTTTAAAAATAATTCGTTCATCATTATACTCTTAAGAGCTAAAATCTAAATAAACACACAATTTTTTTCTTTATTGGAGGGACTAATGGTAAAATACAAATGTGTAACATTTTCTCAGTTTTCCAAATAATACTCTAACCCCCCCCCCCCAACAAGGCCCTCTTCTGACATCATGTTCCTGGACCTGAACACTCCCCACCACCCAGAGTCCTTTACTTTGGTGCAATATGACAAATCCAGTTCAAGATCTGCTTTGTGTTTGCATTTCTGTTTATTGCTCTTGCTTGATTGCTATGGCAAGAGCTTCCAATACTATGTTGAATAGTAAAGGTGAAAGTCGGCAGCCTTGTCTAGTACCTGATTTAAGGGGGGGAAAGCTTTCAGTTTCTTACCACACACACAAACAAAATTTAACACCATTTGGGAATAATTCTGTTATTTGAGTACTTACACTTACCAAAATGCATTTGTTCAAGTAGTTGTGTTGCTTAAAATATGTACAGACTCTAAATCAAAAACATCCACATGGACAGATATGTAATAAGCGTTAATTCTCAAAACCGTTTAAATGTCTATATTAAAACCATATGGGGGCAGGATGTGACTCACTCACAAGAGTGAATACTTTATTATGCACAAGGACCTGGGTTCAAGTCCATGGCTGCTATAGCAGAGTACCTGAATGGAGGAAGTTTCACGAACACTGGAGTTGTGCTTTCTCTCCCTCCTTCACTGTCTCTCTGTCTTTCATCCTTGGTCTAAAATAACAACAACAAAACACTGATGGGAGCAGTGGAGTTGTGAAAGTATGGAGCTGCAGCAATAACACTGGTGGCAACAGACAGACATAGTAGGGTGTAGGGAGATAGTTTACCCAACTGAATGCACATAGAACTGAGTTCCAACTCGAGCACCAAGTGGGAGTACTGTGGACAGCACCAAGGAACCTTTAAAATGGCAGAGTGGTGCTATAGTATCTTTACTTCCTTCTCTCTTTCTCTCTCTCTCTCTTTCTGCTCCCCACTCCTCCATTACCATCTGAAATAGCTGGAATCAAGAAGTCAGCCGTGGTTTCTTCACAAGTGCATGGGGCTTTGGCGCCATAAAAAACAAGTAAATGAAGACTGGGAAGATATGCAAAAAGATTTTCATGTCTGAAGCATGAAGCTCTCCAGTTCAATCCCCAGCACCACCATAAGTGAGTTCAGTAATACTCTGGGTAAAAAATAAATAAATAGGGGTTGGGTGGTGGCACAGCTGGTTGAGCGCATACATTACAGTGTAAAAGGACCCAGGTTCAAGCCCCCAGTTCCCACCTGCAGGGGAAAGCTTCACAAGTGGTGAAGCAGTGTTGTAGGTGTCTCTCTGTCTCTTTCCCTCTCTATCACCCCCTTCCCTCTTGATTTCTGGCTGTCTGTATCCAGTAAATGAATAAAGGTAATTAAAAATTAAAATAAATAAATAAATAAATAAATAAAAATGAATAGGTGAAAGAACAAACAGACCATGTTTGGCATCTTAAAGACTTCATATATGTTTCTTTTGGATCATTAATTTTACTAAGAATTAACCCTAACAAGAGACCAGCATACTTTAATGAAGGCTCCTTTGATTACTACCAGGCCACCTCATCCCTTGGGGCCCTAGTCAGGGAATTCTGGAATTCCCCACACAGACATGATAGATCTAGACCTCTAACAGATCCCTCTCTCCACTGCCACTGGTAACCTCCATCAGGAACAACATAATGGACCCCTTTATGGGACCCTACGGGACCTTGCCCTCAATGTATAACAACAGTGGTAGGGACTACCCCATTCTCTGAAAGGAGGTTGAACTAAAATACTCTGCCATTTGAGGAAGATGGGTCTGGCAAAAGGTGCAGCCTAGAATGCTCCTAGCTATGATCACAGACCTACAGGGATGCAGATGTTACACATGCTCCTGCACATAATATAGGCCCCAGATCAAATAAGGGGTTTACAGTTAATATTTATATACTTTTCCTATATTTGGGAGTTACTCTCTTCCCTGATCCAGCTTTCTAGTCCTATTTCCAACTCTGACAACATCTCACCAGGCAATACCTTGGGTCCACCTGCATGTTAGCTGTCAGGCTCAGGCAAAAATTAGTAGTCATGGGCCCCTTGGAATATACCTAAAATAAACCTACTAACTTTTCCCAAAATGGAGACCCTAAATCTCATCTGTTATGTTCTTGCTTTTAGGTTTTTGATTATTAAAAAATTCGTTCTTCTTTCTTTCTTTTTTTTTTCAACTTGTTCTTCTTTATATCTAAATGCTTTTTCAGACACCAAGTTGTAGATGTTACCACGATGCCAACCTGACTTCCCAGAGCAGACGACCTCACCAATGTGTCCTAGAGCCCCACCTCTCCTGCCCCACAAGGGACAGACAGAAACAAGCTGGGAGTATAGACCAACCTGCCAATGCCCATGTTCAGTGGGGAAGCAATTACAGAAGCCAGATCTTACACCTTCTACACCCCATAATGATCCTGGGTCCATGCTTCCAGAGAGACAAATAATAGGAAAGTTTTCAAAGGGAGAGGATGGGACAGAATTGTGGTGGTGGGAATTGTGTGGAACTGTACCCCTCTTATCCTATGGTCTTGTCAATATTTTTATTTTATAAATAAATTAAAAGAAAATAATTCGGGGCAGGGGAGATAGCATAATGGTTATGCAAACAGACTCTCATACCTGAGGCTCCTAAACCCCATGTTCAATCCCCTGCACCACCATAAACCAGAGCTGAGCAGTGCTCAGGTGTTTCTCTCTGGGTTTCTCTCTCTCCGTATCTCTCTAAAAAATAAAATATTAAAAAAGAAAGTTTTTTTAAAAAATTAAAAAAAAGAATTTGCCCTAAATATATACCTCCATCATGTTCTGAGAAGTGACGTAGTGGTAGAACTTTGAATTTACAAGCACAAGGTATTGAGTTTGATCTCTAGTGCCCCTAGAGACATGTACCAGAGTGCTGCTCTGGCTTCTCTCTCTACTTTCTCTCCACTACATGAGATAAATAAAAAAATAAAATACGGGGGTCGGGCAGTAGTGCAGTGGGTTAAGTGCACATGGCGCGAAGTGCAAAGACCGGTGTAAGGATCCCAGTTCGAGCCCCTGGCTCCTTACCTTCAGGGGGTCTGTTTACAATGGGTGAAGCAGGTCTGCAGGTGTCTATCTTTCTCTCCCCCTCTTTGTCTTCCCCTCCTCTTTCCATTTCTCTATGTCCTATCCAACAACAATGACAGCAATAAGAACAATAATAATAACAACAATGACAATAAACAAGGGCAACAAAAAGGGGAAAAATAGCCTCTAGGAACAGTGGATTCATAGTGCAGGCACCGAGCCATAGTGAGTGACAACCCTGGAGGCAAAAACAAACAACAACAAAAAAACCTGACATAAATAACAACAATAATAGGGAGTCGGGCTGTAGCGCAGCGGGTTAAGCGCAGGTGGCGCAAAGCTTAAGGACCTGCGTAAGGATCCCAGTTGGAGCCCCGGCTCCCCACCTGCAGGGGAGTCGCTTCACAAGTGGTGAAGCAGGTCTGCAGGTGTCTATCTTTCTTTCCCCCTCTCTGTCTTCCGCCTTCTCTCTCCATTTCTCTCTGTCCTATTCAACAATGACAACAATAATAATAACCACAACAATAAAACAACAAGGGCAACAAAAGGGAATAAATAAATAAAATAAATATTAAAAAAAACAACAATAATAATCACAACAATGATAAAACAATAAGGGCAACTAAAGTGGGGGGAAAGGCCTCCAGGAGCAGTGGATTCATGATGCAGGCACTGAGCCCCAGCAATAACCCTGGAGGCATAAAAAAAAACAAAAAAAAACCTGACATCAATAACAACAATAATAATAATCACAACAATGATAAAACAATAAGGGCAACAAAATGGGGGAAAAAAGGCCTCCAGGAGTAGTGGATTCATGATGCAGGCACTGAGCCCCAGCAATAACCCTGGAGGCATAAAAAATAAATAAAATGAAATACATATGTGAACCAATATGAAACCAAATATCAACAGTTATTTATGACAGCTTTGCTTGGGTATGCAACAACTTAGAGACTGCCTTCAGGCCTACATGAAGTAGAGTGGCTGAATAGACTATAATATGAGCATATAATAGAGCATGTCTACAAAAAAAAAGAAATATGATTTCCAAGATAAATCATTTAGTGCAAAAAGGCAGGTGCATGAAAAACATCTATATTATGCTACTTCTGTGTAAAAAAAAAATGTAAAGGTATACATATGTCTTGATTTTTTTACCCTAAGTGACAACAAGAAGGGTTACTTACTGAAGATGGTTAAGAACACAACCAGCAGGGTCAACAGGGTGGGAAGGGGGGAGTGACATTTTTATTTTGAATGTTCCTTTCTTGAAGATTCTGTCTTTTGGAATCACATTAATGATTCATGTGCTAAAAACAGTCACACAAACAAGGGAGATGTATAAGTTCTTTTTAAAAAAAATTTTATATTTATTTTCCCTTTTGTTGCCCTTGTTTTTTTTTATTGTTGTAGTTATTATTGTTGTTATTGATGTCGTTGTTGTTGGATAAGACAGAGAGAAGTAGGGGAAGACAGAGAGGGGGAGAGAAAGACAGACACCTGCAGACCTGCTTCACCACCTGTGAAGCAACTCCCCTGCAGGTGGGGAACCCGGGGCTCTAACCAGGATCCTTACCTGGGTCCTTGAGCTTTGCGCCACCTGCGCTTAACCTACTGCACTACTGCCCGACTCCCTGGGAGATGTATAAATTCTTAAGACAAACTTAGTATTTCAAGTGAATATATCTCACTAAAAATTAGGTATGTGGATATCAGGGAAGATTAGCTTAACTGGGAGGATGCCTGCTATTCCATGTATGTGACCCAATTTCATGGGAGTACTACAGCACTTGGGGAAAACTCAGTGCTGTGATGTCTCTCCCTCTCTTCTCCCTTTAAAATTATTTAACTTGGTAGAGACAAAAATTGAGAGTGATAGGGAGGGAGGGAGAAACAGACACACGCAGAGAGAGAGAGAGAGAGAGAGAGAGAGAGAGAGAGACCAACAGCACTGTTGTACCACTTGTGAAGCTTCCCCCTGCAGCTGGGGGCCTTGAACCTGGGTCTTTGTGCATACTAACATACATTCAATCAGGTGCACCACCACCCAGCTCCTCTCTCCTTCTCTGTATCTCTATTTGAAAAAGTTGGCCTGGAGTGGAAGAAAGAAGGAAAGAGGAGAGAAAGAGAAAGAGAGAACTATGGTATGGGGTTGAGGAAATAACCTGATGATTAAACAAAAAGACTTTTTCATGCCTGAGGCACCAATAGTCACAGTTTACTCCTCAGTACCACCGTAAACCAGAGCTGAGCAGTGCTGTGCTACACACACACACACACACACACACACACACACACACACACACACACGGCAGGTATGTGTTCTGGGGGAGAGCTACTCTAACATTTTTAAAAAATCCACTAGGTTGTGTGTGTTTGGGGGCTGGTGGTGGCGCACCTGGTTGGGCGCACATGTTACAACTCACAGGGGTCCAGGTTCGAGTCCCTGGTCCTGACCTGCAGGGAGAAAACTTTGCAAGTGGTGAAGCAGGGCTGCAGGTGTCTCTCTCCCTCTCTGTTAATGGCAAACGCTAGAAGAAGTCCCATTCCCTCTTGATTTCTGGCTGTCTCTGGCCAATAAATAAGTAAAGATAATAAAAATTTAAAAATCTGCTAGGTTGGTTTACTTTATTTTCTGAACTAGACCACTGTGCAACCCTGGTGTATGTTGGTGTGGGGGACTGAACCTTGGGCTTCAGAGCTCAGGCATGAAAGTCTTTGTACAACCATCATGTTATCTCCCTTGCCCTTTAGAATACATTTAAAAAATGTCCGAATGGGGGTATAGCATAACGGTTATGCAAAAAGACTTTCATGCCTGAGGCTCTCAAGTCCCAGGTTCAATCCTCCACACCACCATAAGCCAGAGCTGAGCATTGCTCTGTTAAAAAAAAAAAAAAGAAAGAAAAGAATGTATATACTGGGAGTTGGGCAGTAGCACAGTGGGTTAAGCACATGTGGTACGAAGCGCAAGGACCGGCATAAGGATCCCAGTTTGAGCCCCTGGCTCCCCACCTGCAGGGGAGTCACTTCACAGGTGGTGAAGCAGGTCTGCAGGTGTCTATCTTTCTTTCCTCCCCTCTGTCTTCCCCTCCTCTCTCCATTTCACTCTGTCCTATCTAACAACGACAACATCAACAACAACAACAATAATAACTACAACAATAAAAAACAAGGGCAACAAAAGGGGGATAATAAATAAAATATATGTACTCTTATCAAAGAAAAAATATAACTGTAAATGGACTGGGGAGACAACATATTATGTCTAGATGTGAAATTTTACCCATATGTCAACAATTGTACTATAAACCTTTATCCCTCCAATAACAAATGCCCTACAATTCCACTGGTTAAATTGTAAGGTCCTGGGCTGGAGAGACAGCATAATGGTTCTGCGACTCTTATAACTGAGGCTCTGAGGTCCCAGGTTCCTTCCCAAACAACTACCATATGCAAGAGCTGAGCAGCGCTCTGGTTTTTCTCTCTGTATCTCTCATTAATATAAAATTAAATATTTTTTAAAATGGTTAGGTCCAGGAAACCTAACATATATTTTTTATTTCATAATGTGATAATTACTAGAAAATATAATACAGATAGTTGGAAAGAAAACAGTACTTTCATTTGCTTCTTAAATGATCACCATTGCTAGCTAATGGGATGTATGAGCTGATGGTTGCTGCACACATTGCAAACCACTTCAGATTGGACACAGTTATATTCACTTCCTGTTTCCAACTGATGCTCACAAAGCATTTGCCTTTTGTCACAGCAACTGCAGAAAACTCAGTTTTGCAAAGAGAATGACACTATCAAAAGACCAAGTCTAATTTGGAAACCATGATCAGTCTTGCACTGGCAACTCACGTGATTTCCAACAGCTATTGAGTATTGAGTATCATGTGTTCCCTTTGAAAACGTAAAATACTGGTGCCTGGAGATAACTCATCTGGTAGAGCACACAGATTACTGTGTATGAATCCCTGGGCTCTAATCCTACCATCACATGGTCGCACCATAGATGGCACCAGGAGAGTTCCATGAATAGTAGAAAGGTGCTGTGGTCTCTCTCCGCTTTGCCTCACTGTCTCTAGCTAAGCTAAAATAGTAAAGAAGGTTATCGGAGAGCAGCAGTCCTATTACATATGTTCAAGGACCCAGTACTGCACTAAAAATATGCAGAAAATTATTTGGAGTAGGGCACCAAAGTAAAAACCCTAGGTTGAGGGTGAGGGTGGATGTTTTGCTTCATGGGGCAGGGGGACAGGTGGATGGGATGGGACACAGTCTTTTGTGGTGGGAATGGTGTTTATGTACATTCCTATTAATTTGTAGTCATATAAATCACTATTTAATTAATATGAGAGGGGAAAATTGATTAAATGTCTCAAACTTTTTAAATCACAGACTGAGTCTTTTAAATACATAGGCTGAGTCTTTGATATGTTGACTCTCTTAAAATCTTAGACCAGGGAGAATAGAAGCAACTGGTAGCATAGCTATATACAAATAATGTCAAAGGACATAAATTATGGTGATGTTGTGTATGATATAGCAAATCCTAACAAAAGGATATTTCAAAGTTAACCCAATTGCCAAATAATGTGATTATAGCAATAACTTATCTTTTGTCTTCTTAAACTCTAAGACAGCAGGAACCTCCCGCTTCCTCTAAAGAGCCTGTATTTCCCCAGTCCTGGAACCTCTAGGGTGGGGCTCACTTTCCTGCATGCTTCTCTCAATTCATACCAAATGATACTGCATCCGCCAATCCCAACCTAATCAACACAATGAGTACCACCTCAGCATGCTTCACTTCAGACTGTGTCCAGAGACGTCAGGCATGGAATGCCAACCCTTCAGCCTCATTATTCGGATGAGACCTTCCCTTTCATAGGATTCTCTAATTTCATTTCAGGTGGTTCACTTCCTAACAAAGTCCCAAAATCTAGATATAAACCAGGTCCCATGAGATAGAGCATATATTCAAATGTATCCATAAATTAGGGCAAAATATATGAAAGCAAAATACATTGAAAGCAAAAATACACAATAGTCTGCAGTGAGTCAGTATAAAGTTCATAATTAATTAGTGTCTACTTAGACTTAGATATCCTCCTCACCTACTTCTTATTATAGTTCTCTCACTCACTCCAAAGCTAACCTTATCAAAGCAAGGACTGCAAAAGCTGAATAAGGGCAAGAGATTGGCATACTTTAACAATGACTCTTTAGTCACTGTCAGGCCACCCCATCAGCTGGGGCCCTAATAGGGGTATCCTGAGATTCCCACAGACTTGACGGGCCTAGACCTCAAATAAATCCCTCTCTCCATTGTTACTGGTCATTTCTATCAGGAACAACACAATTGACCCTCTGTGGGTCCCCACAGAACCTTGCCCTCAACTTGGATCAACAATGGTAGGATGTTCCATCCTCTGAAGGGAGGATGGACAACATACTCTGTGCTACACCTGAGGAAGACGGGTCTATATTGGTGCAGCTTGGAATGTTCCTCCTCATGACCACAGAATGTGAGCTCAGAACTACAGGGATGCAGAGGTCACATAGGCTCGTAAGTTGAATATGGGCCCCAGATCACATCAAATCGATGGGGTTTACAGTCAACAATATTTATACCCTTTTCCGATACTAGGGAGCTACTCTCTTCCCTGATCCAGCTTTCTGGTTCTTTTCCCAGCTATGACATCATCTCCCCAGACAATAACTTGGAACTACCTGCATATCAGATTTCAGGCTCAGGGAAGAAAAAAAAAAAAAAAAAAAAAAGCTAGTATAGCCACAGGTCCTTTGGAATATAACTAAAATATGCCTACTAGCTATCTACAAAATGGAGGACCCCTCCCACAACTCTTCATCTGCACTATTCCAGCCTTTAGGTCCATGATTGATCAACAATTTGTTTGGCTTTGTATAGTAACTCTGTTTTCAATCACCAGGTTCCAGATGCTAGCATGATGCCAACCAGACTTCCCTGGACAGACGATACCACCAATGTGTCCTGGAGCTCTGCTTCCCCAGAGCCCTTCCCCACTAGGGAGAGAGAGGCAGGCTGGGAGTATGGCTCAACCTGTCAATTCCCCAATGTTCAGTGGGGAAGCAATTACAGAAGCCAGACCTTCCACCTTCTGCATCCCACAATGACCTTGGGTCCATACTCCCAGAGGGTTAAAGAACAGGAAAGCTATCTGGGGAGGAGATGGGATACAGAGTTCTGGTGGTGGGAATTTTGTGGAGTTGTACCCCTCTTATTCTATGGTTTTGTCAGTGTTTCCTTTTTATGAATAAAAAATTAAAATAATAATAAAAACAAATAAATGAAAAATATAAAGAAAATTTAACATATTCTCTGTTGTCCCCATAGACTTACTTCTGGGCTACAATGAAGAGGGGAAGTTTCAGGAAAGGTGGAGTGGTGCTGTGGTATCTTGCTTTGTTTCTTTCCCTCTCTGTCTCTTGCCCTCTATCTGGAAAAAAGAAGAAACTTCGATCAGGAGTAGTGGAATTGTGCAGGCCCAAAGCCCTGGTTTACAATAAAATAAAATAAAATAAAAAGTTAATATTTTAAAAATCTTGCTTTCTATGAAACTTATTTTTAATTATAAAGAGTACTTAATTCAATCCCCCCACCATCATAAACCAGAGCTAAACAGTGTTCCACTTTTAAAAAATTATTTTAAAAAATACCCATTTTTTAAAAGAATTTATTTATTTATTTATTTATTTATTTATGAGAAAGATGGGAAGAGAGAGAGAAAGAACCAGACATCGCTCTGGTACATGTGCTGCTGAGTATTGAACTCAGGACCTCACGCTTGAGAGTCCAGTGCCCCATCCACTGCACCACCTCCTGGACCACAAAATACCCATTTTTAAAGAGAGAGTGCAAGGGACAGAAATCAGCACACCGCTCTGGTAATGGGTTCTGAGGATCAAATAGAAGCTGTTGGCACACAAGTCCTATGCTCTAACAACAGAGCTATTTCCCTCAATGTATCTTGTATATGAGTGTTTATTTTATTTTGTCTGATTGCTTTAGAGAAACTATTTTTCAGACAACAAAACAGAAACAGAACAATCTGGCATGAATAATAGAACATTAAGAAAAAACTTTAACACATCAATATATAGGTGAACTCAAGGAATTTCACAAGTGTGTTTTAAGTACACTTATTACTTGAAGTTTTGAATGTCTCAAGTCATATTCAAAGTGGTTGGTTATTTATGTGTGATTTCTTGGTGCATTCAAAGTATGATGTGGTTCACTAAGATTAGGATTGTATGCCCAACATTTTTTTTTTATTAGAACACTGCTTATCTCTGGTTTATTATGGTGGTGCTGGGGATTGAACTTGGGACCTCAGAACCTAAGGCAGGAAAGGCTTTTGCATAAAACTTCTATGCTACCTCCCTGGCCTTATATACCCACCTTCTTGAACATATTACTATATAATGGGATGATGATGATGTGATGTCATTTCTGGGCCTTCATTGTTGCAGGATTTTTCCAAATAGTGAGAGAGAGCCAGACACTACAACACCAAAGCTTCCTGTAGTGTCGTAGCAATGCCACGTGGTGTATTGGGATATGAACGTGGGGTTCTGTAAATGGGAAAGCAGGTACCCTGCAGTAGGAAACTAGAAGGCGTATTTCTAATCATTGGGCTATGAAAAGCATATATGTCATATTAATGTCTAATATCTGTAACTCTTTTCACAATAAGGTGCCTCAATAGGTAAAATAAAAAGTGTCTACTTCTACATGATCTCGTATGAGAGTGTGTATATGATTTTTTTAACCAAATATTTGTTTCATTTCTACTGACTATACTGACAAAGTGAAGACAACACTAATATAATATCCAGCAAGTGATGTGGCTGAAACACTTTTAATGACAGATGGAAAGAAAGTTCACTCCTGTTTTATTTCTACAGATATGATAAAGGGTTTACTTTGATCAGTGTAACTTCAGCTGATATTAATACTATGAAGAACCAGGAAAGTATCACTTCACTTTTTCATCATCATTCACAAGTCAGATTAACCTAATAAAGCTGAGGTTCCCAGAATATTTGGTAAAATTCCCTGAAGCATCTTTGCAAAAATTATTCTACTTCCCAGACTAAAGTGCTATACTCATGTCATCCTTAGGACTTTGGTTCTATTCTGGAGAACTTACACAGCTTTGCCATCCCTAGCTATTCAGCTGCTTGTCACTTCCTTTCTTTTCACTGTCCAGGCTGGGTAGTTGGGGTTCTCTGCTGTAGAAATAAAGCCATTTCCCACCCCTGAGTCCTTGGGAAAAGTGGGAAGTCTAAGACAACCCTGATGGAGAAGTGTCCTTTTTATGGATCTGAATACTAGATCTATTGTGGTTTGGTGTCCTGAACAATTAGTTGTCTTCAGGACTATAAGCCACAGTTTACTTTCCAAAGTTTCATTTAAATGTCATGATGAATTGGCTGCAAAAAAGAGGATGGGGAGGAATGTGAAAGGATTTGTATAACAAAGAACCATAAATCATCTCTGGTACAGTGGGTCCCTCTATCACTCAGCTGTAGGCTTGTCAGGGAAGCGGCAGGGAGAAAGATGAGAGGGAGCAGGGTCTCCCAGCTGCAGGGATATAGCCTCCCCCAAACCAGCAAGGCCATTTACCCCCAGCCAAATCCTTCCTGAGCCAAATCCTTTCTAGTGAAAAGTTTACTTTTTCACCAGAAAATAGCTATCAAGAAGGTGCCTACTGTGTGAAAGGCAATATCCTACTTATGGGGAAGAGATGGAAAAAGAGAAGGATGTGGTGTCAAGATGAGGTACGATCCAGTCCTTGCCTTACCATTTATTAGAAAGTTTCTGACTGAACTCTGTGAGCTTCTTCAGCACAAACAAACATTGGCACATACTATTTCTGATTTTATGAAGTGGGTGGATTTCTGAGCCTTCTAGACATTAAAGTGAATTTCAACCAACGAATCTCCTCTACATTCTACAAAAAAACCATCACTATTACCCTTAGTTCAACTAGTTTCCTTCTTCTCTGTGCGGTTCTTGGAACCCTTTCCTTGTCTACAAAACATATCTTTTGCAGTAGGAGGAGCTGTAACATATGGGAACAGGAAAAGGACACGGACTCTTGAGCAAAACATGCTGAAATTAGAAATTCAGCTCCACCACTTCTTAGCTGTGTGTGATCTGGGTTAATTTCTTTCTTTCTTTCTTTCTTTTGTTTTTAATTATTAATTTATTTATGAGAAACATAGGAGGAGAGAGAAAGAGCCAGACATCACTCTGGTACATGTGCTGCCAGGGATTGAACACAGGACCTCATGCTTGAGAGTCCGATGCTTTATTCACTGCGCCACCTCCTGGACCACTGGGTTAATTTCTTAACTTCTCTCAGTCTCAGTTTCCTTATTTATGAAACTGGGATAAAAATAGTACCTATATATTAGGACTTTGTGGAAATTGATTGAGATAACATTTGTCAGTCTTTAGAAGAGTGCTTAGGGGCCCGGTGGTGGTGCAGCTCTTGCCACACACTAGGACTGGGGCTCAAGCATTGGTCCCCATCTGCAGGAGGGAAGCTTCACAAGCAGTGAAGTAGTGTGGCAGGTGTCTCTCCTCCTCTCTCTCCATTTTCCCCTCTTCTCTGGATTTCTCTCTGTCCTATTAAAAAGGAGAGAAGGAGAGAGAGAGAGAGAGAGGGAGGGAGAGGGCGAGAGACAAAGGAGCATTGAGAGAGAGAAAGAGAGAGAGAATAGAAGAAAGGAAGAAAATAACTGGTAAAAGTGGATTTTATTGGGAGTCAGGCAGTAGGGTAGCAGGTTAAGCGCACATGGTGCAAAGCGCAAGGACCAGAGGAAGGATCCCAGTTTGAGCCCCGGCTCCCCACCTGTAGGGGAATTGCATCACAGGCAGTGAAGCCGGTCTACAGGTGTCTATCTTTCTCTCCCCCTCTCTGTCTTCCCCTCCTCTCTCCATTTCTCTCTGTCCTATCTAACAATGATGACATCAATAACAACAACAACAACAACAACAAAAATACCAAGGGCAACAAAAGGGAAAATAAATAGATATTTTAAAAAAAAAGTGGATTTTGTTGTGGAGGTACCAAGCCCCAGCAATAACCCTAATGCCAAAAATAAATAAATAAATAAATAAATAAATAAATAAATAAATAAGAGAGAGAAAGGAAGAAAGAAAGAAAAGTAAGTACCTGGCAGATAGTAAGCATTCAGGAATTATGAGTTATTACTGTTAGGTGGTTTGTAGCTAATTGTACAGCTGAGGAAATTAAAACTCATAAAAATTAAATAATGTATGTGCTTTATAACTTATAGGAAGTCTGTAAACTTCATTTAAGAATTCTGGGATTCGAGACTGGGTGGTGGCGCCCCTGGCTGGGCACACATGTTACAATGCACAAGGACCCAGGTTGGAGCATCTGGCCCCCACCTGCAGGGGAAAAGCTTTGCAGTGGTGAAGCAGAGCTGCAGGTATCTCTTTGTCTCTCTCTATCACCCCCTTCCCTCCCAATTTCTGACCGTCTGTATCCAATAAGTAAATAAAGATAATTTTAAAAAATTAAAAAAAAAAGAATTCTGGGTACCACTTTCATATTCCTTTACAAAGTATTTATTTATTTAGTGAGAGAACTAGGAGAGAGAAAGAGACCAGAGCACTGCTCAGCTTGATGTGAGGTGGTGTTGGGTTTGAACCTGTGGTCTCTGGTGCCTTACATATGCAAATTTGGTGCTTTAACAGACTGAACTACCTTCTAGGCCCTCATATTTCTTCTTAATTTGGGATTTGTTTATCTTTATGAGAGAGAGACCAGAGCACTGCTCAGCTGGGGTATATGATAGGTGGGGGAACCTCTGAAGCCTCAGGTATGCAAGTCCTGTTAACAGTGAGATATCCCCCTGGCCCCTTTCAAGGTTAAGTTCTCTATTTTTTATGAAAGGAAGTTTAGTCTCATGCTTCACTCCGGCATATGACAGTGCTGGAGACTGAACTTGGGCCCTCTTTCATGTTACTTTTCTGCCATTTACCTTTTTTTTTAATTTTTATGTGGTACCAGAAAATAAATCCAGGGCCTTGCATATGTGTGATTCTGCTGCACTAACTCCCAGGTTTGTTCTCTTAGTTAATATTTTTAGAAATGCGTGTGTAATACCTATATTCCTATATACACACATAGGGAGAGTGAGATACCAAGAAATATCAAGACATTGTTCCATCATCTATGGAACTCTACCCATATTTATTTTTATCAGGCTGTGTGTGTGTGTGTGTGTTTGAGGGTTTGGTGTAGAAACTGGGGTTTCACAGCCTCAAGCATGAATGTTTTTGCATAATCATCATGGCATCTCTCCTACTACCTACACTACCCTTATTTTTGTCTGGTTCTGGGGATTGAACCTCAGGGCTCATACATGGAAAGCATGCACTGTACCACTGAACTACCTCCTAGGCCTGCTATTTATTATTTTTACAATGCAAATAATTTCACCTCTCTTAGTTTTCATTTCTTTAATGGAGTGAAGATGATAAAATGGAGATGGCAATTGATAATATCCATCTCATTGCTTACTATGAGGATTAAATGTGTCTGAAGTACGTGGCACATAGAAAACACTCATGAAATGGGAGCCTCTATTATCACTAAAAGCCTCCTAAGGGAGTGACAGGACCTGGAATTAAACCCATTGGGTCTGCATCCTCAAATGCCTGCCCTTTTGTAATATCTTGCCACCAATTACTTTGCTCTGGAAGCTGGAATTCTGAAGAGTTAGCAGATAGAATTGATACTTGGATGACTTCTTTCAAAATCTGATAAAATTAGTTAAATTTCCTCTTTTGATGGTGGTGTTCCATATATTTAAACATGTATATGCTCACACACCCATAATCTTGAATTAGTCTCTTCCTTTTAGTCAGCAGAATGAACATATCTGAATATATATATATATATATATATATATTATATATATATATATATATATATATATATATATATCCGTATATATTCTAACCTCATAGAAAAATAGCTAATATCTCAAGAGGATCAGACTGATGTCAGGACAGTTGGCCTTTGAAATAAATCGTTATCCTAGAGAAAGAATTGCAGGGACTTTTTTGCAATGACGAGTAATATCAAAACTCAAGATTGTGGCATGAAACCCTCGAGGAAAGAAACCAGAGCTTTCCTTCCTCCTGGAAACCTCTGTCATGGAATACTGACCCTCGCCACCCTCAAGAGGAGCGAAAGCCCAGCCTAGGGTCAAGGAGTGGTGACCAGGTTAGCAACAAGGGCAACAGAGGGAGGAGACAAAAGAACAGAAAGTGGGAAGCAGCTGGCTGAATGCCTGAGCATGTTTCTTTGCTGAAAGAGAATAGTGGGACAACGATTCAAACTGAGAGAGAGGAGGGTGGAGGGAGAAGGGGACAGTTAATGGATGGGGTGGCCCAGCAGGGGTCGGAGGTCATGAGGGCATTCAATGAACTAATTGGCCGATCTGTGCATATTCACTTTCTGCTCCTAGCCTACAGCTGGGCCTTAAGAGAAAACCCTGGGGTGGAAATTGGTTTTATTTACTTATACTTAAGATTTGAAGCCAACTAGTGAAAAACAACTGAAATAGAAAAGTGAGTCAAGCACCACTCCCTCTTTTTTTTTTTTTGTCTCCAGAAACATTTGACTAGGGCAGTGTTCTGTAAAAGAAAATGCCAAATATTCCAGTTCATTCAGTAATCAACACATCTATACATTTCACAATCATGATCATCATAGTCTCCACTGAGAAATGTTAACATATACACATCCCAGCTGGAAAAGGACTCTAGAAGCCTTTAACTTGCACTATAGATGATCAAAATTATTCCTGGGCTTTAGGGACCATTTATTCCAGTTGTTTTGTTTCATGAGGAAAGTAATTGGTCAAAGTTACAAAGAAATTAGCAGAAGAAAGAACAGAGTGGGGCCAGGCGTTGGTGTGCTCAGTTAAGCACACATACCACCATGTGCAAGGATCTGGGTTTGAGTGCCCACACCCACCTGTATGATCAGTGAAGCAGGTCTGCAGGTATCTTTCCCCCTTTATCACTCTGGGGTTCAAGCCCTGGTAGCTTCCTGAGACCTACTGCACTTATATATATATATTTTAATTTTTTTATATTTATTTTATTTATTCCCTTTGTTACCCTTGTTGTTTTTATTGTTGTAGTTATTATTGTTGTTGTCCTTGTTGGATAGGACAGAGAGAAATGGAGAGAGGAGGGGAAGACAGAGAGGGGGAGAGAAAGACAGACACCTGCAGACCTGCTTCACCGCCTGTGAAGCGACTCCCCTGCAGGTGGGGAGCCGGGGCTCGAACCGGGATCCTTATGCCGGTCCTTGTGCTTTGCGCCATCTGCGCTTAACCCGCTGCGCTACAGCCCGACTCCTGCATTTATATTTTAACTATAAACTACAGCAGCTCAGAGCATATTACATGTACTCATGTACCCACTGCCTATATTATTAGTTACTATTTTTTCATATTCAGTTTTTCACTTTAATGTTTAAAATATTTTTAAAAATTTATTATTGAATAGAGACAGAGAGAAATTGAGAGGAAGAAGACAGACAGGGAAAGAGACCAGAGACACACCTGCAGCCCTGCTTTACTACTCGTGAAGCTTTTCCCCTGCAAGTGGGAACCAGGATCTTGACCACAGGTCCTTGCACACTGTAACGTGAACATTTAATCAAGTGTGCCGCTGCTTGGCCCACAGTTTGTTTGCCTATTTATTTTATTTATTTATTTATTTATTTATATTTATTTATTTTAATTTTTTATTTAAGAAAGGACTAACGAATAAAACCATAAGGTAGGAGGGGTACAACTCCACACAATTCCCACCACCCAATCCCCATATCCCACCCCCTCCCCTGATAGCTTTCCCATTCTCTATCCCTCTGGGAGCATGGACCCAGGGTCATTGAGGGTTGCAGAAGGTAGAAGGTCTGGCTTCTGTAATTGCTTCCCCGTTGAACATGGGCGTTGACTGGTCGGTCCATACTCCCAGTCTGCCTCTCTCTTTCCCTTGTAGGGTGTGTCTCTGGGGAAGCTGAGCTCCAGGACACATTGGTGGGGTCTTCAGTCCAGGGAAGCCTGGCCAGCATCCTGGTGGCATCTGGAACCTGGTGATTGAAAAGAGAGTTAACATACGAAGCCAAACAAATTGTTGAGCAATCATGGATCCCAAGCTTGGAATAGAATAGTGGAGAGGAAGTGTTAGGGAGGTACTCACTGCAAACTCTAGTGTACTTCTGCTTTCAGGTATATATTTTGCAGTAGTTTATGGCCTATTTATTTATTTATTTTACCAGAGCACTCTTCAGCTCTGGCTTGTAGTAGTGCAAGTGACCGAACCTGGGACTTTGGAGCCTCAGGCATGAAAGTGTCTTTGCATAACCATTATGCTATCTAACCCAATATCCAGTTTTTCAGAGAAACTTTACAGATTTCAATGAAGCCCATGCTACATCCTTCTCCACTCCTACTATCCTCTCACACCTCAGAACTAACCACTTTTCTGACATCAATTTTATATGTTCAATAATGTATATGGACACATTTATTTTTAATATTTATTTAGTTATTTATATTTGACTAGAGATAGAAACTGAGAGGGAAGGGGGAGATAGGGAGAGAGAGAAAAAAGATATCTGCAGTACTGCTACCCTGCTCATGAAGCTTTCTCCTACAGATGGGAGCCTGGGGCTTAATCCTGGGTCCTTGCACATAGTAATGGGTGTGCTGCTGACAGACCCCACATATGTGTTATCTATCTATCTATCTATCTATCTATCTATCTATCTATCTATCTATTTATTGCCTCCAGGGTCATCGCTGGGGCTCGGTGCCAGCACGAATCCACTGCTCCTGGCCGCCATTTTCATTTTTATTGGATAGGACAGAGAGAAATTGAGAGGGGTGGGGAAGATAGAGAGGGAGAGAGAAAGACACCTACAGATTTGTTTTACTGCTAGTGAATCGACCTCCCTGAAGGTGGGGAGCTGGGGGCTCAAACCCAAATCTTTGAGCAGGTCCTTGTGCTTCCTACTATGTGTGCTTAACCGGGTGTGTTACTGCCCAGCACGCCGTCCCCACATATGTATTTTTATCATTCAATATGCTAATCAGTTGGTGGGCCCTTTCCATCTGAAAAACTAAGTTTACTTTTTTAAAAAAATTAATATTATGGGCGGGGGTAGATAGCATAGTGGTTATGAAAAGAAACTTTCATGCCTGAGGCTCAATCACATGTCCCAGGTTCAATCACCCACACAACCCTAAGCCAGAGCTGAGCAGTGCTCTGGTAAACAAAAAAAAGATATATATATATATATATATCTTTTATATATAATAATTTATATATAATACATATATAATAGTTACATATATATGTAATTATTATTATTTATTGGACAGAGACTATAAGAAATTGAGGGGAGAGACAGAGAGTACCAGGGAGACACTTGCAGACCCACTTTACTATTTGTGAAACTTTTCCCCTGCAGATGAAGATTGGGGGCTTGAACCTGGGTCCTTGCACATAGCATAATGGTTATGCAAATGACTTTCATGTCTGAAGCTCTAAGGTCCCAGGTCCTTCCCTAGCACCACCATAAGCCAGAGCTGAGTAGTGCTCTGGGAAAATAAATAGATATAAGTAAAATAAAGATGAATTTTTTTGTTTAAATCATATGAGAGACAGAGTTTCATATGGGGGGGGGGGGGTGCACAGGTGGAGCGCCACACTGGTTCCTAGACATGCCTCAGTCTTGCAAACCTGCTCTACCAGCTCTGCTATTCCCCATGGCACCATGCACTTTACTTCTGAGAAATTTTTCTTAGACTATGAGTTCCATTTTCTTAAAAAGTATTTTGTTTGTGGGAGTCAGATGGTAGCACAGTGGGTTAAGCGTACTTTGTGCAAATGCAAGCACTGGTTAAGGATCTCGGTTCTAGCCCCCGGCTCCCCACCTGCAGGGGAGTCACTTCACAGGCGGTGAAGCAGGTCTGCAGGTGCCTTTCTCTCCCCCTCTGTCTTCCCCTCCTCTCTCCATTTCGCTCTGTCCTTTCTAACAACGATGACATCATCAACAACAACAATATTAACTGTGACAATAAAATATAAGGGCAACAAAAGGGAAAATAAATAAATATAAAAATATTTTGTTTGTTTTCTCTGCCCTCCCTTTCTAGAACTATTGTTATTCAGGTGTTAGACCTTCTACATTAGTCATCTCATTTCATTCTCCATCATTTCTTTTTCTTTTCTTGCTTTCTTTTTTTTTTTTTTTTTGCCTCCAGGGTTATCTCTGGGGCTCAGAGCCTGCACTATGAATCCAATGCTCTTGGAAACCATTTCCCCCCATTTTGTTGTTGTTGGATAGACTAGAGAGAAATGGAGAGAGGAGGAGAAGACAGAGAGGGGGAGAGAAAGACACCTGCTGGTGGGGAGCCAGGGTCTCGAACTGGGATCCTTGTGCCTGTCCATGCGCTTTACACCATATGTGCTTAACCCAGTGTACCACCAACCAGCCCCCTTTCTTTGTCTTTTTATTCAAGTTTCTGTGAATTTTCTCTTTACCCTCCACACCAACTTTTAAAGTTTTTATTACCAATATATATTTTAATTTAAAATATGTTTTAGTTTTTTAATTCTATGAATGTTCCTTTTATGTATGTATTTATTTATTGGATATAGACAGAGAGAAATTGAGAGGGGAGGAGGAGATGGAGAGGGAGGGAAACAGAGAGACCTGCAGCACTGCTTCACCACTTGTGAAACTTTTCATCCTGCAGGTGGGGACCAGGGGCTTGAACCTGGGTCCTTGTGCATTGTAATGTGATCATTTAACCAGTGCACCACTGCCTGGTTCCTTCCTTTTATGTTTCCTACTCTTGCCTTATAGCAATTGTATCTAATCTTACCTAAGAAATGCAGTGACAATTTTGTTTGCTGACTGGTGAGATAGCTCACTTGGATGATGTTTTGCTTTGCCATGTGTGTGGCCCAGGTTTGAGCCTGGTCCCCATAATACTGAAGGAAGCTATGGCTCTGTGGTCTCTTTCATTGTTTCTCTGACTCTCTACCTCTCTGTATCAGAGCACTGCTCAGCTCTGGCTTTTGGTGATGAAGGGGATTGAACCTGGAACTTCGGAGCCTCAGAAATGAGAGTCTCTTTGCATAATCATTATGCTATCTACTCCTGTCCTGTATCTACTGTGTGTGTTTAGTTTTTTTCCTGTATATAATCCATTTTCTAATAATTTTCTTTTTACAAGTTTTTTACTATATTTATTTATTGGAGAGAAATTGAGAAGAAGAGGGAGATCGGGAGAGAGACAGAGAGACACCTGCAGCACTGCTTCACCACTTGTGAAACTTTCCCCTGCAGGTAGAGACCAGGGGCTTGAACCTGGGTCCTTGCATTGTAAACATGGTGTGCACTTAACCAGGTGCACCACCACCTGGCCCCTACAATCTATTTTCTCTAATTGCTATTTCCTGTTCTGTTTCAAACTCTATCCTTCGTGATAGAGGTCTTCCTCAGGAGTCTGTTTATCTTGGAAACCCACTGGTATTTAAAAGTGATGAAGCTCAACTCACTACATAGACAAATGATCTGATAAAGAAGTGGTGAACAGGAAGTTGTGCATAGTGCAGCGGGTTAAGCACACGTGGCGCGAAGCGCAAGGATCAGCATAAGGATCCCAGTTCGAGCCCCTGGATCCCCACCTGCAGGGGAGTCACTTCACAAGCAGTGAGGCAGGTCTGCAGGTGTCTATCTTTGTCTTCCCCTCTTCTCTCCATTTACTTCTGGCCTAACAATGATGACATCAATAACAACAACAAAAATAACTACAACAATAAAAAAGCGAGGGCAACAAAAGGGAAAATAAATAAATATAAAAAAGTAAAAAAAAAAAAAGAAAAAAGAAGAAGTGGTGAACATCCACAATGGAATACAACTCAGCTATACATAAGATGAAATGCAGACATTAGCAACAGCATGACTGGATTTAGGAGGACTAATGTTAAATGAAATAAGTCAGATGGAGAAAGGCAAACATAGCATGACTTCATTTAGATGTGGCAGATAAATAAATAAAACAAATGAACAAACCGAAACAAAGTAATGTCTTAGACTACAAGAACAAATAGTGGCTACCAGAAGGGGCTTGGGGTAGTGGGATGAGGAAAGTGTTCATAAAGAATTGGTTGTATTGTGGTGGGTGAAAACTAGACTTTTGCTGACAAACATGATGTAGTTTATGTCTAAAACCTCTATAACAGTCATAAAACTAATGCTAATTCCAAAAGTTCTTAAAGTCTTAGGGTTCAAAAAGACAATCGATAGTTAATGTTATCATCACATTATTTGTTAATTGGGTTAACTTTGAAAAGTCCTTTTGTTATGGTTTGCTGTACAGTATCCAGTATCTTGTATATAGCTGTGCTATTGGATGCTTCTAATCTACTTGGTCTAGGCTTTTGAGAAAGTCCGCATATCAAATACACAGCCTATATATTAAAAGGATTCAGTTTGTGTTTTGAGAAACTTTGAGACATACAATTGATTTTCCCCCTCTCATATTAATTAACTACTGATTTATATGTCTACATTTTGCTAGGAGTGTACATAAACACCATTCCCACCACCAGAGCCTCACATCTCCACTATAGAGCCCCTACTTCCCCCAGTCCTGGAACCCTTGGATAGGGCCCACTTTCCCGTATGCATCTCCCAATCCATACCAAATAATATTGCATCCGCCGATCACAACCTAACCAACGCAATGATTGCCACCTCAACATGCTTCACCTCAGACTGTGTCCAGAGACTTCACTTGTGGAATGACAACCCTTCAGTCAGCTTCATTACTCGGGTGAGACCTTTCCTTTTATAGTACACTCTAATTTCATCTCAGGTAGTTCACTTTCTAACAAAGTCCCATAACCTAGATATACACCAGTTTCTGTGAGAGAGAGCTTATGTGCACACGTATCCATAAACTACTGCAAAATATATACCTGAAAGCAGTAGTACACTAGAGTTTGCAGTGAGTACCTCCCTAACACTTCCTCTCCACTATTCCAAGCTTGAGATCCATGATTGCTCAACAAATTGTTTGGCTTCATATGTTAACTCTCTTTTCAATCACCAGGTTCCAGATGCCACCAGGATGCTGGCCAGGCTTCCCTGGACTGAAGACCCCACCAATGTGTCCTGGAAAGAGAGAGGCAGACTGGGAGTATGGACCGACCAGTCAACGCCCATGTTCAGCGGGGAAGCAATTACAGAAGCCAGACCTTCTACCTTCTGCAACCCTCAACGACCCTGGGGTCCATGCTCCCAGAGGGCTAGAGAATGGGAAAGCTATCATGGGAGGGGGTGGGTTATGGAGATTGGGTGGTGGGAATTGTGTGGAGTTGTACCCCTCCTACCTTATGTTTTTGTTCATTAATCCTTTCTTAAATAAAAAATTTTAAAAAAAAGAAATTTACCTAAAAAAAACCAAAAAAACCAAAAGTTCTTAAAGCTAAAAAGTTGTTTGTAGAACATGAGTCAGGCAGAAGGATAGAGAATGGGAAAGCTATCGGGGGAGGGGGTGGGATATGGAGATTGGGCGGTGGGAATTGTGTGGAGTTGTACCCCTCCTACCCTATGGTTTTGTTAATTAATCCTTTCTTTAATAAAAAAAAAATTAAAAAATAAATAAATAAATAAATAAATAAAAAAGAAAGAAAAAAAAAAAAAAAGAACATGAGTCAGGGACACAGTTCCTAGAGGACCATGGTGGTGTCAGGGCTCCCTGGGCTAGATACACTCCTGTGCATGGATATGGATGAGGGCACATATACAGATGTGCCATGTGCCGTGTCACAGACTAGTATACACACTACACCAGCACATCTGTGATGAGAATTCCTGGAGCCTTCATGGGGAACAGCAAGTACACATGGAGAACACTCTCCATGCCGGTTCAGAGTGTATGTAGGTGGTGAGGCATGCCCTTAAAGGGGAAGGGGTGGAGCCTGCCCTCTCTCTCCTGAGTCCCTGCGGGATACACGCAGCAGGTGTTGCAGAGGTGTACCTAGTAATCTGGGGCCATGTTCCTATCAGATCTGGTCTTTGACACAGGGGTCTGTGATCTGGGCTGGCCCCCTAGTCAGCAGCTCTCTAGCCATGATGCCAGGGATGCTTTCTTAGGTCAAAAGGGAAAGCATTGTTGTTGCCCTGTGGCCAGGCAAACAAGCAGCTGGCTTTGAAGTCCCAGGGTAGATTTGCTCAGGCTGGATTTGGGAGTCTGAAGGAGAGACCTGCAAGCCTCCTTCAAGCCGACCTGTATTTGTTAACTCCACCCCTCCAGCCCCCTGGCCTGGTGTGTTTGATGTCTTGAGAAGTAGGAGGAGGGAGGCACACTCCAGGGGTCTTCAGAGGGACATTTTTCACTTCCTGCTGAGGCTGCAGTCCCATCTAGAAGTTGAATGTTCACTGGCTCTAAACCTAGGACTACAGGGACAGATTTGTCCAGGGCATATTGCAGAGAATGCTGCTTCCCACCAGCACCTTGTTTCATGCAGTTAGCTTCAGGCAAGAATGAATATCAAGAGGAAAGAGGCATCCAAAGGCAACTCTGGAAATGTTGGGGGTCCCCTGGCCCTTAGTCTCTATCTCTTTTCTTCATCCTCCTCCTCCCCCCTCCTCTTCTTCCTCTTTTCCTCTTTCTTCTTCTTCTTCTTCTTTTTTTTTTTTTACCAGAGCACTACTCAGCTCTGGTTTTATGGTGGTGCAGGGGATTGAACCTGAGACTTTGGAGCCTCAGGCACAAGAATCTCTTTGCATAACCATTATGCTATCTACCCCCACCCTTTCTTTCTTTTCTAAAACATTTTATTTGGTTATTAATAAGAAAGATAGGAGGAGAAAGAGAAAGAACCAGACATCTTTCTGGCACATGTGCTGCCGGGGATCAAACTCAGGACCTCATGCTTTATCCCCTGCACCACCTCCCGGACCACCCCCCCACCTCCTTTCTTTTATAGTTTTATTTATTTTATTTTAATGATAGAGAGTAAACTAACAGAGCACTGCTCAACTCTGCTTTAGGGTGGTGCTGGAGCTCAAAACTGGGACCTCAGAGCCTCAGACATAAAAGACTTTTGCAGAACCATTATGCCTGTCTCCTCAGTCCAATCTCCATCTCTTTCCACCCTTTCCAATTACCTCCCCGAATCCCTATGTGCCCCCTGCCCAAGCCGTGCAGGTGGGCAATTTGCCTTCACCAAAGAGAACTTTGCTGTGTTCCTAACTCAGGTAAGACAAGAGACACTGCCCCTCTCCTCCCAAGCAATAAGACACTAGCCCTTGAGTAATGAACCCTGTGTAGTGAGTAAAAACTTCCAGAAGACAAAAACCTGGAGAAGACAGTGCTTCCACTGGGCTGGCTGTCTGGATTTGCCCACTGTGCTCTATGACACGGTCACAGAGAGGGAGGCAGAAACTAAGCATGATTATCAACCAGCTCAGTGTTCTGCACAGTATCAGCTATGAACAAGCTATGCTTCTCTATCTGCTAGTCTCCTTTCCTCCTTTCTTACCCCCTCCTAAGCCTCCCTATCTGCTGCAAGCAAATTTCTACTAGGGTCTCATCTCCTCCACCCCCAACACTCTTTTCCGGTCTGCTCCTACCTACCACCCCCCCACCCACCCCCCGACAGACTGTGATTGAGAAAGAGCCTGTTTACAATAAGACCTTGAAATCGGGAGTTATAAATCCTGCTCGGACGGCCCTATCTCTGTGCTAATGCTTCTGGTGCCACTGAAAGGAGGCTCACCTGGTTGTGACCCATCCCCTTTTGCTCCTGGAGTTCCCTGCTCCTCCTCTGCAAACATGGGACAACGGGCAAATCAGAGTTACCTGTCTCAACAGGTGTTAGCTGGGCCTCATTTTCCTACAGGGTGATAGAGAGGTCACCTTCGGACCCACCCACTCTGGACATTCCTGTCATTGTGTGGGATCACCTTCGAACATGACCCTCCCTGTGGCTCCCCTTAAAAATTCAGTGGTGGGAGGCCAAGCCCACCTCTGTGACTTTAGAAATCCTCACCCTGGCTCTTGAATCTGGTTTGAGGGCAGGCAATACCTGCATTGTTCGGGAGGGCCTTGATGCTGCCTCTTAACTTTGTGGAAGTCTCTGTAGCAGCACTTATACCATTTTACAATGGGCCTTCTGCATGCTAGTCTCCCCCATGAGACTACTGACCTTTGGAGGGGAGAAACTGCTTCTTATTTTTATTAAGCTGCTGCGCCAAGCCGACTGCACAGGACATAAATCCTGGGTCAATGACCAAGGTAGATATTCATATTCATCACCAACAAATATCTCAGCATTTATTGAGGGTAACTTATGTACATTGACTCCATAAAGCTGAATTCCATGCTGTTGTGATTACAGAAGCTCCCTCTGCTAGTGTCAGTGAGACATAGCAAAACCCCCTTGTCAGGAAGCCAGAGGAGGAAGCTGGATCTGGGGAGCCCAGCACATTTGCTTTGGCAATCAGAGTAACTTATTGCAGATTCCCCCTCCTCTTCACCCTATGGACCCACCTACTCATTCACTGTATATGCCATATACTCCAGAGTGGTGGGTTTTGATTTTTTTTTTTTTTTTGTCTCCAGGGTTATCGCTGGGGCTCAGTGCCTGCACTATGAATCCACTACTTCTGTGGCCATGGTTTTCCCCTTGTTGTTGTTGCTGTTGCCACTGTTGTTGTTGTTGTTGGATAAGACAGAAATTGAGAGAGGAGGGGAAAACAGAGAGGGGGAGAGAAAGATAGACACCTGCAGAGTTGCTCCACCACTTGTGAAGCGACTCCCCATATTGTAGGTGGGGAGCCACGGCTCGAAACGGGATTCTTACTCAGGCCCTTGTGCTTCGCACTAAACCATTGAATTACCACTTGCCCCCCCCCCTGAGGGTTTTGATTTTCAAAGAGTTATTCTTTTTATTTACTACAGTGAAGGATGGAGCCTGGGGCCCTAGGTTTGCCAAGCATGTGCTGTACCTGCTGACCCATCTCTAGTGTGGCAATGTTATTATGTTACCAGTGTTATGTGTGTCTGACCTTCCTCTGTGTGAATTCAATGTCCTCATCTAAGAATTATGAATAGACACAAACAAACAAATGAAAAAAAGACCAGTATTTCTAGTTGGGAAGAATTTCTGACTGCTCCGTCCCTGGGAACACAGGAACTATAACTTGTCACCAGTGGGCCTCAGTTGGAGCTGCCCCCCACCTCCTTTTTTTAACCACTGATCAGCTCTGGCATATGGTAGAGCAGGGGATTGAACCTGGGCATGACAGTCTGTGTGCATAACCATTATGCTATCTACCCCTGCCCTACCCTTGTTAACTGTACCCTGTGCTATTTGGTTTCAGTTCCCTGTGAATGTGAGTCTGCATTGCCATGGCTCCAGGAGGGAGAAGGACAGAAGGAAGCACTGCCCTAGGCTTTTTTCGAGCACCTGATTTGTGCTGCCTACCAGGAACAGAGAAAATAACAACAGGTATAACACCTCTTCTTGAATAACTAGATACCACTTGTAATTCTGAAAGTACAAGAGAAGGATGGCAAAGACATCTGACGGACACAAGTGTTAGCATGGATATTAAGAGGGGCAGCTGCTGCCTAGTGCTACTGCCTCACTGAAGGGACCATGGCTGCATGGAGTAGGGATGTGGCAACATGGTGGGGTGGGGTGGGGGGAAGGGAGGGCACCATCACTGGATGACATTTCTGTGTGACTCCTTTTAAACAGTGCTTCTGAAACTTTTATTGTTCTTTTTCTTTCTTTTTTCTTTTTCTTTTCTCTACCTTTTCTTTTCTTTCTTCTTCTTCTTTTAACCAGAGCACTTTTCAGCTCTAGCTTGTGGTGGTGTGGGGGATTGAACCTGAGACTTTGGAGCCTCAAGCATGACAGTCTGTTCGCATAACCATTATGCTGTCTACCCACCCCCTTCCCCCTTCTTAAAACTTTTCTACTGAGGTACAATAGTAGCCCACCAGAGTGAATTCACACTTTACACGGGGTGTGGGGCTTTGGAACAAATGCTACACAAATGGAATCTCCAAAGGTTCATATTTTATCATAAAATGCATGTAGATTTTGTATTTTTATACCTTAATTGATTTTTTAATTATTTTTGAATAATCAACTTGCTTTTATATTAAAAAGCAGGGGTTTTCTTGTTGCTGTCTCCATCACTCTGGGTCAACTTTTTATAGATAGAGACGCAGGAACAGAGGGAGAGACACCACAGCACTGAAGCTTTTTCCGGTGTGGTGGGGGCTGGGCTTGAACCTGAGTCACATGTGTGACTCTGACAGGTGTGTCATTTTGATAGTCCTATAGAGGCAGTTTAAATTCTTGCTTTGAATAAGTGAATCTTCTTCTAAGTCTTGGTTCATTGCCCTGTGCTTTAGTTTGAGATGTGGCAGAGCCCTATACAGGTACCACCGCATAGTGGGCCTCCAATGCACTTATATCGCTCACGCTCTCCATCCCCGAACACTTCCCTGGGTCTTTCCTGTGCTGCCCTGACTACACAGCTCCCCCAGAGCTTTGATGGCCTAGCAATTTCAACAATAATGGTTCATAGCATATTTAATGGTTCGTGGATACTTAATGAAATAATTATCAGGGCCAGGTGGTGGCACGCTAGGTTAAGTGCACAAGGACCTGAGTGAGGATCTAGGTTTGAGCCCACTGGCTTTCCACTTGCAGGGGGGATGCTTCACAAGTGGTGAAGAAGGTCTGTAGGTGTCTTTCTCCTTTTCTCTCTCTCCCCAACCTCCCAATTTCTCTCTGTCTTATCCAATAAAATGGAAAAAATGGCCACCAGAAGTACTGAATTCATAGTGCCAGCACTGAGCTCCAGCAATAACCCCAGAGGCAAGATAGACAGACAGATAAAATAATTATCTAAAGGTACCTTGGCCAGAGATTGCTACCCAGGTGGGCTGTGGCACCACTCGCCCCCTTGTTTCTCCTAGCACACTGCTTCACCTATGCAAGGTACTAGGAATCAAGACGCCTATTTACCATAAGGAAGAGATTAGGTGATCTGAAGTGCATAGGAGGCTTGTTATACTTTCACTTTATTAGTGGCTTTCAAATTTATTTATTTTGCCTCCGGGTTAATGCTGGGGCTCGGTGCCTGCACTTCTTCTTCTAGCGTTTGCCCTTCTTCCGTAGCCAGTTGACAGCATCAGGTTGAGCCTGATGTAGTTTCGAGACCTCCTTTGAATCTGGAGAGGTGGCAGTCATTGACTATGTGGGTCATAGTCTGTCTGGAGCCGCAGGGGCAGTTCGGGTCATCTCTGGCTCCCCAGCAATGGAACATAGCGGCGCACCGGCCATGGCCTGTTCGATAGCGATTGAGGAGGGCCCAATCATAACGTGCTAGGTCAAAGCCAGGTTAACGCTTGCAGGGGTCTGTGATGAGGTGTTTGTTCTTTACCTCAGCTGACTGCCAACTCTGTTTCCAAGAGTCTGGAACAGAGAAGTTCAGTGTAGGGTTAGGAGACCAGATTGGATGACGAGACGTCAAGCGTTGAACAGGGTGGGCGAAGATATCCGCGTATATTGGCAGGTCCGGTCGAGCGTGGACGTGGGAAATGAACTTCGATGATGCCTCATCCCGACGAATATCTGGCGGGGCGATGTTGCTAAGAACTGGCAGCCATGGAACCGGGGTGGAATGGATGGTTCCAAAAATTATCCTCATGGAGGAATATAATTTGGAATCGACCAAGTGGACATGGGGGCTACAGAACCATACTGTGGCACAGTATTTTGCAGGGGAATAGCATAATGCCAGAGATGATGATCATAGTGTGGAAGCGCTCGCGCCCTATGAGGAGCTGGCCAGTCTTGCAATGATGTTATTCCTCGCGCCCACCTTTGCTGCAGTTTTTATGAGATGTTCGTGAAATGACAGAGTGCGATCGAGAGTAACGCCAAGATAGACTGGCTGGGCTTCATGCCAGATTCTCGTATTGTCAAGCTGCACATTAAGCTCACGCGAGGCCGAGGCATGGTGTAGGTGGAAAACAGATGATACCGTTTTTGCAGTGCTAGGGATTAGTCGCCATTTTTTTACAGTAATCAGATATCAGAGACATGCCTGCACTATGAACTCACAGCTCCCGGAGGTTATTTTTCCCCTTTTGTTGCCCTTGTTGTTTATCATTGTTGTCGTTATTGGACAGGACAGAGAGAAATAGAGAGAAGAAGGGAAGACAGAGGGGGGGGAGAAGGACACCTGCAGACCTGCTTTACTGCTTGTGAAGCAACTTCCTTGCCGGTGGGGGCCAAAGGCTCGAACCTGATCCTTGCAAGTGTCTTTCTCTTCTCACCACATGTGCTTAACCCACTGCGCTACTGCCCCCTCCCCCTCCCCCCATTTTTTAACCAGAGCACAGCTTAGCTCTGTTTTATGGTGGTGCAGGGGATTGAACCCGGGACTTTGGAGCTTCAGGCATGATAGTCTCTTTGCATAACCATTATGCTATTTACCCCTGCCCTGGTTTTCAGAGAAGGCTTTTAAGAGAAAGGCTGGTCATTCACTTCTTCACTAAAGGTTTCATGCATTTTGCTTATTCATTTAACAACATAGGTTTGCAGAGGACCTATTATGCACTAGGCATAGGATGAGGTACAGGAGATATAGTGGCAAACAAGAGTGACATGGAATGGGGGGTAATGATTATGCAAAATTTTTCATGCTGGAGACTCTGAAGTTCCAGTTTCAATCCCCAGCACCGCCACAAACCAGAGCTGAGCCAGTGCTCTAGCAAAACAATAGCAGCTGCAGCAGCAGCAGCAGCAAAATACACACCTCCATAGAGCTTAGAAATAGGAGATAGAATTCAACTAGTGAGTTAGGTAAGTGGATGAGACAAGTGTAGGCAGGGCAAGTCCTGGGCCTTCTACTGGGGACTTCTCTTGCACTTAGAAGTCCTGTCCAGTAGTTTAAGTTCAAAAACAGTTAGTACATCCTGGATTAAGTCAGGAGTACTGGTGAATTGTCTGCAACTTCTCATATGAGTATTAAGCAAATATAAAATGAAATCCCCATCCAAGCTCCCCTACCTGTCCGACTGTCCCTGAAACAGTGCACCAAACCCTAAGTGTGCAAACACACTTGAGAGTGTTCATTTAGCCCTCACTTAGTGCTGTAAAGTTATATGGCATAGTTTCAGAGAGTCAGGATCCAAGACTAGGTGAATCAGCTTAGTGAAGCTCACCTGACTAGGATGGAAGTGAGGTGAAGTTTACCAAAGAGATCAGGATGGGGCAGGGGTAGATAGCATAATGGTTATGGAAAGAGACTTTCATGTTTGAGGCTCTGAAGTCCCAGATTCAATCCCCTGCACCATGTAAGCATGTTATGGAAAGAGACTTTCATGTTTGAGGCTCTGAAGTCCCAGATTCAATCCCCTGCACCACCGTAAGCCAGAGCTGAGCTGGTGAGAGAGAGAGAGAGAGAGAGAGAGAGAGAGAGAGATAGAGAGAGTTAGAGAGAGAGATAGAGAGAGAGAGAAAGAAATCAGGAGGAGTAGGGCCCAGGATATGACTCTTGATTCTGCTATACAGTGCTGACTGGAGACCCCCAGTAAGTCATTAGACAAATCCATGCTCTATCCCCCATACCACCCCAGCTCTTGGCTCTGGAGATGCTGGCCATCACTCCTTATTTTTCCTCTATGTGTTGTGTGAAGATCAGATGATTCTAGGGCTAAAAACTCTGAAAACAAAAACAAAAAACTCTGGATTCTAGAACTCAACTAGGAGCTAGTGCAACAATGGATAAGAATGTATCTAAGTAACCCACAACCTTGTTCCCTCCTCCCCACAGACTAACCAATTAACCCAAACCAGTAATTGAGTTATTCTTAAAAAACTAAACAAAACCCTCTGGTGTAGCTTTTGCAACTGTCTGACAAGGGACTGCCCATTTTTCCCCACCTGCTACCTTTCGAACATGCCCCTCTAAGCCTGTACTTCCGTTTGAAGGAAAATTCAACTACATTTGGAATGTTAGGTTGTAGAGTCACAATGTCTACAGGCACCTTTCTAGGACATAAAGCTTCCAGAAGAGTCACTGAAATGACTGATTCTGATAATTCCATTGTGAGCGAGGAATGTGTTTATTCTTCCAAGGGGCAAAGATCCCCCATTCAAAATGACGTTACCACATTGTGTAACCAGGAACATGGATTGTTGCTGATGTAAACAAATGGCCAAGTGCAGACCTGCCAGGAGCCTGGTCTGTCTCCCTTTCCCAGAGGTGTTTCTTATGAATGGTTGTGCCCAGTGAAGCAATTTCCTGCCTTATAAACTTTTGCCCAGCAAACCACATCTCCTATCTATCACTGCTTGGCTCTGGGTCATAAAACAATTCCCCCCAGAAACCAATCAGAGTCTGATCAGGAGTCCTTGAGTAACAGGAAAATTACCCTCCACCAGCAGATGTAATAGCTCTTTGCAAGCTAGTGGCTTTGTAGCTTCTGAACGTAAACATCACATGCCTTACCCCATGCCTTAGCTCTGCTCATCAGAGATGCAGGTGCCCACACATTTGTTCTCAGGCCCCGGTTCACTCCTTGGAGGCACTGACTGGCTAGTGACCCATTACCTTGACCTGGGGACCTTGAGACCCAGAGCACATATTTCACTGTGTCACAGCATGATTTACAGAGCTGGGGCAAGAGAAGTTCAGGCAAGGGTCCCAGGCATGCTAAAGACAGATGATGATTTGGGCTGAAATAAGTTTGGGAGATCATGGATTTGGATGTTCACTTTGTAGTTTGTAGTCCTTTAAATTGGAATATCTGGGAGTCGGGCAGTAGCACAGCAGGTTAAGCACAGGTGGCGCGCAAAGTGCAAGGACCTGTTTAAGGATCCTGGTTTGAGCGGGTGGCTCCCCACCTGCAGGTGAGTCGCTTCACAGGCGGTGAAGCAGGTCTGCAGCTGTCTATCTGTCTCTCCCCCTCTCTGTCTTCCCATCCTCTCTCCAGTTTTCTCTGTCTATTCAACAAGAATAACATCAATAGCAACAACAATAATAACTACAACAATAAAACAAGGGTAACAAAAATAAATAAATATTAAAAAATATTTAAAAATAAATAAATTGGAATATCTCCTCTACTCCCCATTTTCTCTTTTTTGTTTATTTTTTTTTTTAACAGAGCACTGTTCAACGCTTGACGTCTCGTCACCCAATCTGGTCCCCTACGCCTACACTGAACTTCTCTGTTCCAGTCTCTTGGAAACAGAGTTGGCAGTCAGCTGAGGTAAAGAACAAACACCTCATCACAGACCCCTGCAAGCGTCAACCCGGCTTTGACCTAGCACGTTATGATTGGGCCCTCCTCAATCGCTATCGAACAGGCCATGGCCGGTGCGCCGCTATGTTCCATTGCTGGGGAGCCAGAGACGACCCGAACTGCCCCTGCGGCTCCAGACAGACTATGACCCACATAGTCAACAACTGCCACCTCTCCAGATTCAAAGGAGGTCTCGAAACTTTACATCAGGCTCAACCTGATGCTGTTGACTGGCTACTGAAGAAGGGCAAACGCTAGAAGAAGAACCAGAGCACTGCTCAGATCTGGTTTAAGGTGGACTGAACCTGGGACTTTGCCTCAGGCATAAGAGTCTCTTTGCATAACCATTATGCTATCTACTCCTGCCCCTTCCCATTTTCCTGAGCAGTCACTTCTTCTTCATAACACAATTCAAGCATTTTCTAAGGAAACTGCTCTGATTCTTGCCCAAACACATTCCATGTTGTGAAATGTCTCCATAGTCAGACTGGAAGTTTCTTTAAAGCATATTGGAATGGTTGCATCTTCCATGGTGCTCAGTTCCAAGTCAATGTACAAAAGAGGTTTGTTGAATGCATAAATGAAGGGAAGCTTATTGTTTATCTTTCTATCACTTTTAGATGCTTTGCTTAACAAGAATGTACAAAGAACATAGTTAAAGAAATGGAGATTTGCTTTGCTTTCAGAGGGATACTATGGAAACTTCCAATGGAGGGAAGGGGGTAGGGAACTCTGGTGGTGGGAATTGTATAGGATTATACCCCTCTTATACCACAATATTGTCAATCATTATTAAATCACTTTTAAAAAAAGGAAGAAAGAGAGAAAGAAAGAAAGGAAGGAAGGAAGGAAGGAGTGGAGATGATTTGAATCAGGTTAATAAAGACAGGCACAATCCAAGAGTTCTGTCCTTAAGACATTTGCATTTTTCTCTTTTTTCTGTGGTTAGTAGGATTCTTTGCAGGTGGGGTAGAGAGACTGAACTCATGGCTTATTGTGGCTATTAGAGCCATATGAGAAGTCAGAATTAATTCTTTTTTAAAATTTATATTTATTTGTTTACTTATTTTGCCTCCAGGGTTATTACTGGGGCTCAGTGCCTGCACTATGAATCCATTGCTCCTGGAGGCCATCTTTTTTCCATTGTTGTTGGTATTGTTGCTGCTGTAGTTGTTGTTGGATAGGACAGAGAGAAATTGAGAGAGGAGGGGAAGACAGGCAGGGGGAGAGAAAGATAGAAACATGTAGACCTGCTTTACTGCTTCAGAAGTAACACCCCTGCAGGTGGGGAGCTGGGGACTGGGATCAGGAATTTTTGTGCTTCATACTATGTGCACTTAACTGTAGTGTGCTACTGCCCAGCCCTACAGAATCTTTTTTTTTAAAGTTTTCTTTTCCCCTTTTGCTGCCCTTTTTGTTTGTTTGTTTGTTTTGTTATTATTGCTGTTTTTGTTGTTGGATAGGACAGAGAGAAATGGAGAGAGGAGGGGAAGACAGAAGATGGGGAGAGACAGACAGACATCTGCAGACCTGCTTCACAGCTTGTGAAGTGGCTCCCCTGCAGGTGGGGAGCCGGGGGCTTGAACTGGGATCCTTATGGCAGTCCTTGTGCTTTGTGCCATGTGTGTTTAACTCACTGCGCCACCGCCATGCCCCTGGCCCTGCAGAATCAATTTTTGTTTTAAAAGAATTTATTTATTCATGAGAAAGATAGGAGGAGAGAAAGAACCAGACATCACTCTGGTACAGAGTGCTGCTGGGGATTGAATTCAGGACCTCATGGTTGAGAATCCAGTGCTTTATCCACTGCGCCAACTCCCGGACCATCAGAATCAATTCTTAGCTAATCTACCTAACAATAGTCCTACTCTGACTTTAAGGCATTGCCCATGACTTTTTTTTTTTTTCAAATATTTTATTTATTTAGGGATGGGGGTAGATAACATAATGCATAAGCAAAGAGACTCTTATGCCTGAGGCAAAGTCCCAGGTTCAGTCCACCTTAAACCAGATCTGAGCAGTGCTCTGGTTCTTCTTCTAGGTTTGCCCTTCTTCTAGGTTTGCCCTCCTTTGAATCTGGAGAGGTGGCAGTTGTTGACTATGTGGGTCATAGTCTGTCTGGAGCCGCAGGGGCAGTTCGGGTCGTCTCTGGCTCCCCAGCGGTGGAACATAGCGGCGCACTGGCCATGGCCTGTTCGATAGCTATTGAGGAGGGCCCAATCATAACGTGCTAGGTCAAAGCCGCGTTGACGCTTTCAATCTCCTGCACCACCATAAACCAGAGCTGAGCAGTACTCTGGTAAAAAAAAAAAATAGAAGAAGAAGATTTTATTTATTATTAATAAGAAAAAAAGGAGGAGAGAGAGAAAGAATCAGACATCACTCTGATACATGTGCTGCCGGGGATTGAACTCAGGACCTAGTGCTTGAGAGTCCATGCTTTATTTATTGTGCTACCTCCCAGACTTTTATTTTCAAATCGCTTTTCTTTCTTCTTATTTTCATTTATCAAAGTAATAACAATGACTTGCTCCTTCCTTTGAAACTTGGGAGGCACCAGAAAGTGGTGGTATAAAAGTGTGCATTTGAGCTGTTTTCCAGACAAAAACTTTCTGAACTCTGTGACATACAAATGGCACATTCATTCACTAAAACAAAGACAAAAAAAGGAAAAAAAAACAAAAAACAACACTACTGAGAGTCGAAAATGTACTTGGTACCAGAGACTGGAAATAGTGAACAAAACATAATCCCTGCTCTCATAAATTTGCATTCTAATTGGGAGAACACATTTTTGTGATGGCAGGACTAGGATGTGCCATCTCCCTCACGGTGTACTCCCCCTAGAGGAGTTTATGCTAATAACTAATATCTATTAAGCATGGAAAGGGCTTTTGCACCTCATACCAGATTTAATTCTACTTTTCAGATCAAGAAACAGATTCAGAGAGGTTTAGTTGCTTTCCCAGGATCACACAGCCAACAACTGATAGAGCCAGGGTTTGAACTCAAGATTTGCCTTACTCTTCTAGCCTGAGCTCTTTACCACAACTCTGTACAGGCAGTAGTCAATATTTAATAGATGAACAAAGGGGTGGGTGAATGGTTAACTCCAACTACAGTGGCAGCCTGTTGTTTTTCTTCCATGATACAAATATGAGAGACATGTTTTAAGTTTTTCATTTACTTATTGACTCAAGCTTCCCAAAGTGTGGCTCCTGTCCAGAGTGGATTTCATAAACATTAAGTAACAAGGGCATCTTTCTCGTTACTATCCATGTTTCCTGGACGAGGCAACCTGTTTCACAAACATAATGATGACTTAGTATTGTAAAGTTTGTATAAAGCACTGTATTGTCTTTTCTGGGTTTGTGGTAGTCTCTGTATTAGTCACTTCCACTCCCAAAGATATGTTCCAATCCCTGAACATGCAGATGCTCCCTGAGAAGGAATAGGAGTCTTTGAAGTTCACAATAAAGAAGACTGTCTTAGATTATCCAGATGGGCCCTAAATGTAGTCATATGTATCCTTATGAATTAAAGAGGGAAACTTGAAACAAGAAAAGGCAAGGAGGGCTGGGAAGACAGCATAATGGTTATGCAAATGACTTTCATGCCTGAGAATCTGGGTTCCCAGGTTTAATAACCTGCATCACCATAAACCAGAGCTGAGCACTGCTCTGGTGAAAGAAAGAAAAAGAAAAGAAAGAAAGAAAAAAAGAAAGGAAGGAAGGAAGGAAAGAAAGGAGGAAGGAAGGGAGGGAGGAGAGAGAACAAGGAAACCAACCATGCAGGTAGAATTGGACAGAAGCAACCACAAGTTAAGCTGCCTGGCTGTTGCCAGAATCTGGAAGAGATAAGGAATAGATTCTCCCCTATACTTTTCAGAGGGCTGAACTAGTCTAGCTAACCACAGTGCTATGCTTACTACCTTATTTCAGAGATATAGATTTTAAACCTCCAACCTCTAGAACTATGAAAGAATGAATTTTGAGTGTTTTGTTTCAGCCACCACAGGAAATGAATATAGTCTCCTAGAAAGGGAGGCATGAGGGAGAAAAGGTCTGTAACTAGTGCAGGTGATTAGAGGATTCTCCCCACCCCCAGTGTATCTTTTTGGTCAGGATGCCCTAGAGAAAGCCTGGTTTGCAAAGCAAAGATCTAGAGATGCCCCTCATAAAGTCAGTGCACCTCCTTTCCTGCCCCTACACCCTTTTTCTACTTTTCTTTTTGCTGTCTATGAGTACCTGCGAAATTAATTATTTATTGTTGACTGTCAACAAGTTGAATGTAACCCCATGGGAAAGGTGACATGCTTAAAATGCTTTTCTCCTTGCTTAGCTGAGTAGGTGGCACTTAATAAGCACTCAATAAACATTTGTTGCATGAATGATTCCATGTCATGTCACTACCACCTAGAGAGCCCTAAATCACATCAGGAAATAATAATAGCAGGCAGTTACCAAGATGCTTTCTAAAAAGCTGCTTACAAATATGCTAAAGCCTATAACCAGATAATATTTTTCTACAATATTAGTTTTTGCTTCTCCTTCTTCTTCTTCCTCTTCTTCTTCTTCTTCTTCTTCTTCTTCTTCTTCTTCTTCTTCTTCTTCTTCTTCTTCTTCCTTCTTCCTTCTTCTCCTTCTCCTTCTCCTTCTCCTTCTCCTTCTCCTTCTCCTTCTCCTTCTTCTTCTTCTTCCTCTTCCTCTTCTTCTTCTTTTGAGGTCCTAAGCCTTGGCATCATCTTTGATGCTTCTATTATACTCTCCATTTAGACCACCAGGAAATCCTGGGTCCTTAAAATCTTCTACCTTCAAGACAACATCCATACTCAAGCTACTTCTTGCTCCCCTCACTCTTGGCCCCTGGCCTCAGCTTCCTAAAGGCATCTTTGCTGTCTCTCCAGGTACCTGCCGACAACTCACCAGTCAGAGGGATCCTTTAAGAATGTAAGTCATATCTCATTCCTGCTTGGTTCAAAACTCTCTGATGGTCCCCTTCTACCTTGGAATAGTCTTTAGAGAAGTCCTAGCAGATGCTGACAAGGCCCTCTGTCCTTTGTCATCATGTCCTAGTGCTCTGACCACCTGCCTCCCTGACCTACTATTCTCCCTCTGGACTTGAGCCTCCTCTAAACTCCTGCTGTATTTTTCATAGACTTTTTTTTTCTATCATCTCATTCACATGTAAACACACATGCATATGTTTACTGTCTGGTTCTCTCACTGCACTATAAACTTGAAGGATTTTTTTTACCTATCTTGTAATAGATAAACATCTCCTCTGTGCCTATAATATATAGCATAAAGTAGGACTCAGAAAATGCTTCTTGGACAAATAAATGGGAAACATGATTTTGAACTAGAAGATGATTCCTAAAGCAAATGATACACAGAAGGTTTATAATGGTCCAGGGGATAGACATGCTTTTATGCTGGGGTGCTGGGAAATTGTGCAGATGCAGTCACATCTGCCATGTTGTCCCCTCAGGCTACTGCTAGTTCCCACGAGAGTTGGGATATTCTCAGAGTGCCTGTTTCGCCATGTTGTGCCCTCAGGGCATTGTCTATTCCCCCCCCCCCCCCCCCCCGCGATATTTGGAGTGCTTTGGTCACTCCTCCCCCTTCCCATTCTCATGAGAGTTATTATCCTATCCTGGAGTGCTATGGTTACTCCTCCCCCTTCCCATTCTTGCGAAAGCTGCTCCTATAAAAGCCCTTCTTCTTCCGCACCTCTTTCTCTTGCCAGCGCTTCACTTTGGTGTTCAGATGCAGGAAAGGTTACTGCATGAGGCGGCCATTTTTGCTACCTCCATGTGGCCCAACCTGCTTCTCTAGCACCCAACTCTGAGGTGCCAGTACAAATAAAGATTTGTGTTCCCTCTTCGCTCCGGACCTCCTCTCTCTCTTCTCCATGGCACACAACAACACTGGGGTACTTTTGTTTTAAAATATCAAGTTGGGGCCAGGTGGTGGTGTACCTGGTTGGCACGCATGCTACAATGTACAAGGACCAGGTTTGAGCCCCTGGTCCCCACCTGCAGGGGGAAAGCTTTGCAAGTGGTGAAGCAGAGCTGCATGTGTCTATCTCCCTATCACCTTCTTCCCCCTTGATTTCTGGCTTTCTCTATCCAATAAATACATAAGATAATTAAATAATTTTTAAAAGAAAAGTAGTTCTGACTACATTAAAAATAAATAAATACTGTGGTCCAGGAGGTGGTATAGTGGATAAAGCATTGGACTCTCAAGCATGAGGTCCTGAGTTCAATTCCTGGCAGCATATGTACCAGAGTGATGTCTGGTTCTTTCTCTATCTCCTCCTATCTTTATCATTAATAAATAAATAAATTCTTTTAAAAAATAAAAATAAATATTAACTTTAGGGCGGGGTTAGATAGCATGATGCTTATGCAAAGAGACTCTCATGCCTGAGGCTCTAAAGCCCCAAGTTCAATCCTCCACATCACCATAAACCAGAGCTGAGTAGTGCTTTGGTTAAAAAAAAATACATAAAGAAGTTATGGGATATATACTTCATAGAGTCTAACTCACAATCAAAAAAGATATTATGTTCTTTGGGACAAAATGGTTGGACCTTGAGGTGATTATGCTCAGCCAAATAAAAGATGAAAGACAACTACTGGGTGGTTTCACTCATATGTGGAATCTAGAGAACTGAAACACATGAACTTGCAACAATCACTAAGACCTTGTGTGAGAACTATGATGCTTATTGTCAGGAGGGTAGGAGCACAGACCTTTGGTGGTGGACGCAGTGTGAAACCTTACCCTTGAATCTTACAATCTTGTCAATCATAATCACACATTTTTTTTAAAAAGGAAAAAACATATAGCTGTGGATTTGGGTGGTAGTGCAGCAGGTTAAGCGCACGTGGCGCAAAGTGCAGGGACTGGCGTAAGGATCCTGGTTCGAGCCCCCAGCTCCCCACCTGCAGGGGAGTCGCTTCACAGGCAGTGAAGCAGGTCTGCAGGTGTCTATCTTTCTCTTACCCTCTCTGTCTTCCCCTCCTCTCTCCATTTCTCTCTGTCCTATCCAACAATGATGGCATCAATAACAACAACAATAATGATAACAATAAGAAAAAAATATATATGTAGCTGTTTTGAATCTTGACTGATCATCCAGTATTTGCCTAGTTTATAGAATGACCTCTGAGAAAGATGTGGGGGGCTCGTGGAGTGGGGTGTGGTAGGATGGCTTTATCGGGCATTTGGTTTGAATAGCAATCATGCTATTCTCATAAATTTGATGTGATTGGGATGCACTGGCATGTATATATCCTACACAATTGTGTTGTTCATTAATGGCAACTCACATTTCCAAAGAAAATGTGACATATGCCATAGAAATAAATTCTATCACCTGATCAATTATGGACAATTTTCTTTATCAAGCATCAAGTTTGTAAAGTCATCTGGAAACATCAACCAAGCCCACATGCAAAGGCTGAGAGAATACTAGCTAACCACACACACAATGTACCAGACACAGTAATAAACATTCAACAGGTTATTAACTCATTCACTCTGCAAGTGAATACAGTAGGCACTGCTATTTTCACCTAGTTTTATGTAGGACAATGAGGACAGGGTTAAGTGGTGGTGTCTGAGATTCTAATCTAGGCATTCCAGCTCAAAAAAAAAAAAATCAAAGACCTGCCCCCAGCTGTGGACTAAGATCTTAGATTCCCCAACTGTCTGCATTGTGTTCTTATCCACATGAATGCAGCATTATCTAAGTTATCTATGCCTTTGGGGAGATTATTTCTCCTCCATGGATTTATAATGAAACTTTCTTGCCCAGAGCCCACCCTCAAGAGTGACAGCAGGTCATAATTAAAATGGAATCTCTGCTGTTAGCCTGGGTTCAGGGTATAAAGAGAGAATCTACAAATAGGTCCATAAGGTGCTGGAGGAAAGGACTAGCTGTATATGAACCTTCAGATTTATTTCCCACCTAGACCCACACACAGTGGGCATCCTTGCTGTCCTTTTAAGTGGTGGGGGGAGATCCTTGTTTGATTTAGAAAGGAAGTACTAACTACCTTGAGGACCCTGTTGCCAGGGTCACCTTCTCCATGTCTTGGTTTATATAGAGTTTGCTCAGGAAAAGTGTCTAGAGATTTATGTAACTCCAATCCACTTCTGCCCAGATGATCTGTTGGGTAAATAAGAACTTGAAGTTTCTCAGTGTTATAATTATTCTGTTGCAAGACCTAATATCTATCACATGTAGGTACTTGGTATTCTAGAAACAATGTTGAGTTTAGGCATTAGAGTTCCAATTCAACTGGGAATTGAGGTCTAGAGTCTCTACCTCTTCCTGGAATCTACAGAAGTTATCAATATGACAGCCTAGCCAACAAAAGATCTTGATCTTTCTCAATATGTGATGCTTGGTCTTGGCTCTGGCCTTCCTTAACTAAATCATGAGTTTTCTCTAGGCCACTTCAGCCTAAATTACATTGTCCAGGAGAGTCAGATACCAAAGGCCATATTCATTCATCCTTGGCCTGAGTACATGGTAGGTCTACAGGAAACCTTCCCCTTTCATTGAGAATCACAGCTTCTACTATACTGAAAAACCCATTGCTCAGGGACCAGTCAGCACAATTCCATCACTCACAGTGAGCTTGAGAAATGCTCTACCTAGAAGCAAAACCTCACATTCCAGTAGGTCTATGCTGTTCAAAAGAAATGACAGTAGGGGTGGGAGGGTAGGGTAGGGGGTGTCAGGTGAGGGTGGGTCATGGGTGAAATCAGAGAAAGGGATGAAAGTATAAACTCTCACTATAAAATAAACAAATCATGGAAATGTGCAGCATGGCAACTATAGTTAACAGTGTGTACCAATATCAAATCAGGGGCCGGGCGGTGGTGCACTTGGTTGAGTGCACATATTATAGTGCACAAGGATCCGGTTCGAGCCCTTGGTCCCCACCTGCAGGGGGAAAGCTCTAGTGAGTAGTGAAGCAGGTTTGTAGGTGTCTCTCTGTCTCTCTCCCTCTCTGTCTCCCCTCCTCCTCTCAATTTCTGGCTGTCTCTATCCAATAAATAAATAAAGATAATAAAAAATTTCCAATATCAAGTCAGTGTTACAAACTTCAGACTAATATACTACATTGTAGTATACTACAATGTAATATACTACATTGTATACATAGTTGTATCTAAAAAAAAAAGAGAGAGAGAGAAAAAGAGAGAGAGACAGCAGAGGACAGGTCTGTCTTTCTCCTTCCTGGAGTCAACGATGGATCATTTGTGAAAAAGGCCTTGCTGGTGGAGACCTTTAGTTTTTCATCTCTGGACCCTTTTTATTCATTGGAGTCACATCAGAGAGGGAAACCCAGGCATTAAGTAACATACTAAGAACCCCTTCTTCCAGGGATGACTTCTCAACACAAGAAAAGGATAGTAGGAAGAAAAGTTGGAATGAATGCTTAAAATAAGGTTAAAAAAAAAAAAGCTACCCATAAGCTTTGTGTCTTTGATCTGTTCCCCTGAGCACATTCACCAAAAGTCTTCTCTATCACTTTGCTTTTGTGAGTTGAAGTGATGAAAAACGTTCTGGCTCTTACTCCTCCAAGTATTGGGTATAGTCTGACTGGGGTTATGAACTCTTTCTACTTTAGCCACAATGCCGCACAATGACACTGGAATAAGCAGTAATGGGTGTGGTAGAGTAAATGGAAAGTGCCAAGGAAATGGGCTAAGGGCCCTTGGTTAGACTGTGGTATGGCAAAATGAAGTATTAAAGACAGATCAGACTCGGGGCAGTGATAAAATAAATTGTTTTAATGAGAGGCCTGCTCAAAGGGCAACTTGTTTCTTGTGCTACCAAAAAGTCCATTTCTCTGCCTTGGGGAAATGCACTGAACCCCAAACTCCACTAGAAGCTAGAACATTACTCTGGCACCATGTTCAACCCTTTTCAGGGCACCAGAGGTGCGCCTTAACATTAGAAGACTGGGGCTAGCTGGCAGTCAGTCCAAAATATACAGTCCCTGGGTATGTCCTGGCCAGGGGTAGGGGGTGGGGGCTTTGCTTCTGACTTCAGACATTTCTGTGGGGCGAAGTTAAAGAGGGTGAATCACTTTGAAAATTCAGTTCTGACCTTTACAAAGAAAACAATTAGGCACTTTAGTATTATATACAAGGCAGAGGGGGAGAGGAAGTGGGAGGAACATTGCACTTAATTACAATAGTTTATAGTTTACACCCATTAGACAAATTTACTTCTTTAAAAGAACTCTCAGGATTAGTTGGGGTGGGGGTAGGAGGAGGGGGTTTGTTGATATTTACAGAGTGTTTGGCTCAGTTCAATGCATGTGTCCTCAACATTTCAGTAACAGATTCAAGTTTTCACATCAGTTTGTTCGATGAAGGAACAGCGTGTAGACACTACAGCTTTCTTTCTTCCTCTTCCGTGGTTCCTCGGCTCCCATCTTAGGACAGAGGGGAGAACTGGTCACTCTGGGAGAGGCATCGTGACAATACTGCATAGAAGGGAAGCTGGGCTTCCGGCTGCACCTCTGGAAAGCAGAGCGGATTGTCTGAGGCGCCCGCAGTGTGCTGGGTAAGCAGGGACCTCTCGCAGGTGCTTGTCAGGTCACCAGGCTTTCCTGTGACAACTGCCCAGATGGTTGCGGCATGGAAAACAGGGTCCTTGTTGTCATGCACAGAGCAATGATGTGTGGGCATCACCAGGCCTGGAGAGGACACTGCAGAGAGAGAGAAAGAGAGAGAGAGAGAGGAGAAAGAGCTCAGTTGTGTGCATTTGGCAGAAATTGAGAGCCAACACAGTTGACCCTGTGTGTGTGTGTGTGTGTGTGTGTGTGTGTGTTTAGGGCTGGGAACCTAGTGTGTGCTCTGCTATGCTGGTCTTGAAGCATGCTCCTTTAGGAAGATCTGAGGACTGTCTTCTCTGGTCACTTCAGAAGACAGAAGTGAACTGCTGAAAGCCTTGAGAAAGTCATAGCTCGCTGACCTTTTTCCTGAAGTTGGGCTTCTCTTCCTGCGAGGGTAATTTTTATAATGAGCTCAGTGCAGTTGTAGTGACAGCTGGCTGGGAAATCTCTTTCCTCTTGTGAAAGTATTTCTAAGATGGCTATCAGCAGGAGCTCTCTAAAACACTGGTTTCCCAAACTTAATGAATCCATGAGTAACAGAAATCCATTTAAAACATTGATTCTGATTCAGTGTGTCTGGATGGATTTAAGAATCTGCATTTCTCATCAGTCTCCAGGTAGCCAATGCTGCTGTTTTCCTTTGAGTAGTAAGACCATAAGGCGTGAGAAAAATTATCAAATTACTCATCAGAGAAGGAGCATGGAAGATGACAGAGAGCTTTCTAGGGGCTCGTTAGCATTTGGAGAAGCTCAGAGGACCTGGGCAATGCTCCAAGGGTCACAGCCTCTGATAGCAGACTTCTGGGTGAGTCTAGGGCAGAAGAGCCCAGAGATGGAAACACTTTCCGAGAGGAGCCACACACCCTCTCCTGAGGCAGCTCTTTCTTCTGAAGTCCTGGCCTCATTCATTGCAGCTGCCATGAGACATCATCGCTCTCCTTTCCCCTGGTTGTTTCCTTCCGCCTCCTCATTCCCTTTCACCTTTGTTGTACCTTTTGACTTAGTGACTTAGTCTCTCAAACTCATCCTTCCCAGCACAAATACACACCTACTTAGCACTATTACTGAAGACCTATTACTATCTCATTATTATTTCACTGGCCTGTGCTCCCAACCAAAACTCTACATGAGATAGCCCTATGCCTATTTTACAGGTTAGGAAGACACAGCTCAAACTGTCCCAGACTGCAGAATTAGGAGTGTGTACAGCTAGAGATTTCAATGTTCTGATGATCTTCCAGCAGTTATTCTTTCTAGAATGCACTGAGGCTAAGAGATTCTGCTCACTTTGTCTGCTTAGCTGTTCACTCTCTCTGTGCCTCAGAGTCTTCACTCAAACATCAGAGGTTTTCAAGGTATTTGATGAGATGCTACTCATGGAATACTCAGAATGGTGACTGCAGTGACTGTTTCAATAACCCTGTGCAGCTCAGGACACCTCAGTCCACGTTGCCCTAGAGTGTTCTTCAGAGTGGGACTGAGCTGTGCACACTTTTAAGGAGACAGATTTCTAGCCCTTTCACATTCTTGAGGGCCTGTTCAGGGTCCTCTGATACCTTTTACCACCTCTTCCTTCCTCTACCCACCCCCTCTCTCAAGTCTCTTTATTTCCACTATCACCCCCCCCCTTTTTTTTTCTTCTTCCCAATTTTCAGATTTCAGATGGAGGAGAGAGAAAATGGCTTGTGACCTTGCAGGTTTCAATAGAAGAGCAAACAAGAAGGGCAGATAAGGAGACGCCAGCAAGATTCTATGACCTGTCATTAGGGATGGGCTTCCTTGCTATCAAATGTTTGCTCACATAGTAAAATGGTGGCAGAGTCCTAAATGTTGTCAGAGGAACTAGAGTTATTTGCCCCCTTCAGAGTCTAAACACAAACATCTGATAAGGAATGCACTGTGGTCCCTTAGAACTCAGACCCAAGGCTGTCCCTGGTGGGGCTCCCCAGAGAGTGCTGAGGAGCCCTTCTGAAAGGTGTGGTGATTGTTCAGGACATCCTTATTCTAAGAGGATTTGCTACATAATGGTAACTGTGAACATTTATCAAGGTCTTACTGTGTGCCAGGCACTATGCTAAATAAAAGCTTTACACCTATCATTGCATGAATTCCCCATCAACCCTTTGAGGTTGGTAATTATTCATTCAATACATTCCTGAGTGCCTTCTCTATGTGTAATGATTTTTTTAAATAGTAGGAGACATGCATTTAATCAAAGAATCATGATGTATATTTAATTTGAAATGGTAAGATTATTAAGACAAAAAAGGATAAGAACACAAAAATTCAGCAATTTATCTTAGTCATTAAAGAACAGAAGGAGCTTAAATAAGTTTCCCTGAAATAACTCTTCATCATGGAGAGAGCAAAAGCATTAAAAGTCATATAACTAAAAAAATCTGGATTGTAAATAATTCATGTGAAGGTCCTGAGACCAGAAAGTATACTGTAAGAAAAGTATTATAGATAAGAGAATTAAATTAGAATTGATAGTGAAAATGTTTTTCATAAACTTGGAGAAGGGTCAGGTCACATGACATAATACTGTCTATTTACTAAAAATTAGAAAAAACACAGATTTTTATATTAAGGAATAGAGAAGGAAACTGTTATTTAAGTGATATATATATATATATATATATATATACATATATATATATGATTTAGAAGGAAAAAGAAGATAAAGGTATATATTTGTCAAAAAAATTTTTTTTTTTTGTGAACAAGATCCTTACATTTTCAGAGTTTACATTCAGGGGAGGGTTTTGAGCAATAAACATATTCTCCAAATGCACATATATCACACATATATACATTTTAAATGGAGATGAAATGTTTGAGGAGTGTGCATTTTAAGAGGTTAGAGTAACTTAAGGGAGAAGGGAATAACTTGCAGAGGAAAATCAGGTGATAATTTCACACTCTTCGAGGTATTGACATATGAGCTGAGACATATGGAATAAAGGAGCAAGCATGTAAAGGTACACACTGAGGGGTCTCCCAGGCAGCAGACAGCATACAAGTCCTGAGGCAGGCTGGCTTCAGCTCTGATTCAATTGAAATTGAGTGGAAGAGGAAATTGAGTGCCTTTGGTGCCTGAGGCTCTAAAGTCCCAGGTTCTGGCCCCTGCCCCACCAAAAGCCAGAGCTGAGTAGTATTCTGCTAAAACAAACAAACAAACAAACAAACAAATGAGTGAAAGCCTGGAAGTGTTTGTGTCAGTTTGGCTGCCATGGGAAGTTGCTGGAGAGTTTTGAAATGGAGAAACCTGAGGAGGAAGCAATTCAGGCAGGAAGAAATTGGGCCAGAATGAGTGCTTTCCTATTTTAGGTGCATTCAAATTGAGAGGCTTATCAGATACATGAGGCATGTACATGACATGCCCAAGATAACTTGGATTTGTAAATGTGCACTCAGGGTAGAGGTTGGTGCCAGAGGCTGATTATAGGATCCATCAGTGTGTACACTTGATGCAATCAGGGGATTTGAGATTACCCAAAAGGGAAGAGAAGAGAAGAGGGTAAAGCATAACCCCTGAGATCCCATGACAAGTAATTGTGGGAAGATGAGTTGCCAGCTAAGGAAATGAGGACAGGCTGTGACAAGGAGATTAAGAAGTCAGCATAGGACCCAGGAAGAAAACACAGCAGGTACACACAGATTTTACATGCCTGAGGGCCTAGACCATAGGCATTATCCTGGTTCCACCACATGCCAGAACTGAGCATTGCTGTGGTCTCTTTCTCAAATGGAATAAATTTAGAAAATAAACTTTAAAAAACAATAGTAAGGAAAAGAAAATCATTTTTAAAAGTAACCACTGGATTTGGCAACATGGAGGTATTCATGAGCAGGACAAGAGTGCTTTCAGTGGAGTGTGAGTTCAAAAGTCAGTCTGGGGAGTTGGGCAGTAGCACAATGGGTTAAAAGCAGGTGGCGCTAAGCACAAGGACCGGCATAAGGATCCTAGTTCAAGCCTCTGGCTCCCCACCTGCAGGGGAGTGGCTTCAGGTGAAGCAGGTCTGCAAGTGTCTGTCTTTCTCTCCCCCTCTCTGTCTTCCCTTCCTCTCTCCATTTCTTTCTGTCCTATCCAACAACAACAACAACAACATCAATAATAACTACAACAATAAAACAACAAGGGCAACAAAAGGAAATAAAGAAAAAAAGATAAACTAAATAAAAATTATGTATATATATATATGTCAGTCTGGAATAGTTTTAAGAGAGAATGGGGGGCCAGGTGGTGGCGCAATGTGCAAGGACCTGGGTTCGAGCCCCCAGTCTCCACCTGCAGGAGGAAAGCTTTGCAAGTAGTGAAGCAGTGCTGCAGGTGTCTCTCTGTCTCCCATTTCTACCACCCCTTTCTCTATTTCTGGCTGTCTATAGCCAATAAATAAATAAAGATAATAAAATTTAAACAAAAAAAAGAGAATTGGAAGTGAGGAAGTAGACACTTTTGCTATTATTAATCTCTGACATTAACTGATGTTCTATTAGTTGAAAGTAATGATTGTAATTCAGATCTAAGACCCTTATTTGACCTCTCTATAAAGGAGGAAGTGGGGCAATGGGCAGAGAAATTGAGGAAATCAGAATCATCTCACAGCCTGCCTGTACTTGTTCTAACCTTGGTCAGTGCTTGGCGTGGTCTCGCCTCCAGGAGCTTTGCAGGAGCTCAGGCATAGACCTACTCAGAGGGTATGTCACCAGCAATTAAGACCTAAAAGGAGAGGAGGCAGAAGCTCTGGAAAGGGAAGGTGATGGTAGCTGCAGAAGGATTTATATTAAGAAAGACCCAGTCTCAGGCTCCTAAAACATGATCTACAAGGGCCTGGAACAAGTCTTCCTCAACAATGGGAAATACTGGGATCAGGTCCAAGTTCAAATCCTAACTTGAGCCATACAATTGCATAACCTTGGGTCATTACAATGAGTGATTAAGAATGGGTATTAGAAAGTGTTGTTTAATAAATTTGTAGTTATGGGTGGGGGGGTAGATAGCCTAATGGTCATGCAAAGAGACTCCCATGCCTGAGGCTGGCTCCAAAGTCTCAGGTTCAATTCCCAGCACCACTATAAACCAGAGCTAAACAGTGCTCATATTTAGCACAGGAGCCTCTTTAACCTCTGCATCCCTGTGGGTCTGAGTGCACATCCTGTGGTCACAGCTAGGAACATTCCAGGCTGCACTAATTTCAGGACTCATCTTCCTCGGGTAGTGTAATGTTCAACCTGCCTTTGGAGAATGGAACATTCCAAATCACTTTCTTTCTAGGCAGATCATGCCTTTATCTCAAGGTAACTATGGTGGTGCTAGGGATTAAACCTGGAACTATAAAGCCTCAGGTATGAAAGTCTTTTTTGCAGCCTAGAATGTTCCTAGCTGTGACCACAGAATGCAAGCTCAGACCCACAGGGATGCAGAGGTTACATAAGCTTCTGCAACAAATATGGGTCCCAGATCAAATCGATGGGGTTTACAGTTAACAGTATTTATATACTGTTTTCATATCTGGGAGCTACTCTCTTCCCTGATTCAGCTTTCTAGTCCTTTTTCCAACTCTTGACACCATCTCCTCAGACAATGTCTTTGGTCCACCTGCATGTTATCTGTCAGGCTCAGGGAAAAAATAATAAAGTCATGGGCCTTTTTGGAATATACCTAGAACAGCTCTACCAGCATTCCTCCAAAACGGAGACCCCAAATCTCATCTTCTATATTCTTGCCTTTAGGTTCCTGATGAGTCAACAATCTGTTCTGCTTTATATCTTAACTCATTTTCAGCCACCAGGTTCCAGATGCTACCATGATGCCAATCTGACTTCCCTGGGCAGACAACCCCACCATGTGTTCTGTAGCCCCGCCTCCCCAGATCCCTGCCCCACTAGGGAAAGAGAAAGACAGGCTGGGAGTATGGATCCACCTGCCAATGCCCATGTTCAGTGGATAAACAATTATAGAAGACAGACTTCCCACCTTCTGCACCCCATAATGATCCTAGGTCTATGCTTCCAGATGGACAAAGAATAGGAAAGCTTTTGGGGGTGGGTGGGATATGGAACTCTGGTGGTACAAATTTTGTGGAATTGTATCCCTCTTATGGTCTTGCCAATGTTTCCATTGTATAAATAAAATTGTTTAAACACCCCACTCTCTCAACCTGACAGATCATCCAGGCAGAAAATCAATAGAGAAATGGAGGAGCTAAATGAAGAGATAGATAAACTAGAAGTATTGGATATTTTCAGAGTAAAAATGGTGATTTCACTGTCTTCAGCCCATCTTGGATGGAGCTTGAAGAAATCATGTTCAGTGAAATAAATAAGAAACATAAGGATGAACATGGGATGATCTCATTTACTGGCAGTAGTTGACAAACAAGATCAGAAGAGAAAACAGTAAGCAGAACTTCTACTGGAATTGGTGTATTGCACCAAAGTAAAAGACTCTGGGGTGGGTAGGGAGTTCAGGTCCTGGAACAGGATATTAAAGGACCTAGTGGGGTTGCATTGTTGTGTGGAAAAACGAGAAATGTTAGGCATGTACAAACTATTGTATTTACTGTCGACTGTAAAACAATCCCCCAATAAAGAAATGAAGAAGAAAAAAAAAAAAAAGAAAGTCTTTTTGCATAACCATTATGCTATTTCCTTGGCTCCTTTTTATACTTTAAAAAGTCATTTATTTCACATGAGAGAGCAGATAAGCACCTCACTCCAGTATGTGTGGTGCTAGCAAATGACTGCTGGATCTCCCACATGCAAATCCTGTGCTCTAGCTGCTGGGCCACCTCTCCTCTGTTATCTTTGTATTTCTCAGGAGGTTTCAACAAAAAGAAAATCCTGAGAAGTATAGACTGTGAAGTGTTCCATGAATAGCTGTATTCTCGCTAGGTAGGGCTATCATCCTCTTCATCCTGGAGACAGTCTAGCATCAGCCTCCCTGACTGTGTGGGGATTTGGAGACCATGCTACACTGAGTCTAGAGAGCCATGCATACAGCGTCAAGGTCGGCTGGCCACTCTGTCCAGTGAAGGGGAGAAGTCATTTAAGGGTTGGTACAGTGTCTCAGAGAGCATCTTGAAGCATTTTGATTAAGAGACCATTTCCTGAATTTGGAGGACTTGTTTCAACAAGAAAGCATCAAAGTCAACTTGGGAAAGACAGGAATAATTAATCAGTCCTGTTGAGGGCTGGCCAAGCGGCAGATGGACTGATAAACCTTTCAAAGGAGGAGCTATTCCCAAGGAGGGCTGCTGCGCCTGGCTGCCCCCCTGATTGAGATTTGCGAGCACGGAGAAATGTTTTCCCTGCTCACTACAAAGAGTGGGAACTCACATGGGAGTTGAAGGGCAGGGCAATGAGGGGCATCCTTTCATCTTCCACTGGGTGAGAGAAGAGTGGCAGAGCAGGTCCCACACACCTCTGCCTCTCCTAGCTCTAGAGCCCAGCTGCGCAGCTCATATGCATGTGTGAGCACCAAAGGTGTACCAGACACTTAATCTGCATGCCCTAGTCAAAGGTCCTCAGAGAAAGTAGATGCTACAGCTCTTGTGCTCAAGATAAAGAAATGAAGGCTGGGGGCTGGGTGGTGGCACACCTGGTTGAACGCACATGTTACAATGTGCAAGGGCCCAGGTTCAAGTCCCTGGTCCCCACCTGCAGGGGGAAAGCTTCACGAGTGGTGAAACAGGGCTGCAGGTGTCTCTCTCCCTCCCTAACATCCCCTTCCCTCTAAATTTCTGGTTGTGTCTATCCAATAAATATAAAGATTTAAAAATTCTAAAAAAAAATTTTAAAAAAATGAAATGAAGGCTTAGGCCAGATGGTGGTGCACCTGGTTGAGTGCACATGTTACAATGCGCAAGGACCCAGGTTCAAACCTCTGGTCCTCATCCGCAGGGGCAAAGCTTCACAAGTGGTGAAGCAGTGCTTCAGGTATGTCTCTGTCTCTCTCCCTCTCTATATTCCTCTTTCTCTCAATTTCTGGCAGTCTCTACAGAAAAATCAATAAAGATAATTTTTTGAAAATGAAAGCTTAAGGAGAGGTCAAAGTTACCAAGTAAGTAGTAGAATCAGGACTAGAACCCAGCAGCTCTGTGACACTGTAGGGTTAAGAGGAGATGGGGGCAAAGGGAAGAACAGTGCAAAGACCATGAAAGGGCCTGCTTGGAAGCACAAGGTCAGGGATGGCATGTAATGTATAGGATGCAGATGAAAAAAAAAAAAAAAGACCATCAACCAGACCAAGCCTTGCTGAGAAGCTCTGATGTGAAGTTCAAGGTTGTTACCTATTTATCTAATAATCAATAAAGGCCAAACAGTTCCCACACTGCACAGACCCCAGCCACTAAAAGGTCCTATTGTGTTACTTTGAAATTATCCTTCACATTCAAGTTTCTTGTCCTGTTTTCTCAGTGTCCAGCTGTCCAAGTTGCAGTGAAGAGCCTCTCTGTTGGTTGTCATTACCACTCCATCACCTCTGCATAGAGGTGGGAATTAGTCATCAACTGTAAGGGTAACTAAGCCTTGGGATTCTGTACTTTCAGTGTCCCAGGAAGTTGATGCTAAGTTTCTCTCTTTTTTTGATTTTTAATTTTTAAAAAAATTATATTTATTTAATAAGAGACAGCCAAAAATTGAGAGGGAAGGGGGTGACAGAGAGGGAGAGAGACAGAGAGACACCTACAGCACTGCTTCACCACTTGTGAAGCTTTCCCCCTGCAGGTGGGGACCGGAGGCTTGTTACAGTGCACAATGACGGTGTCCTTGTGCACTGTAACACGCGCACTCAACCAGGTGCACCATCACCTGGCCCCCTAAATTTCTTTATAAAACACCTAGTGAAAAAGGCCCTTGGAAAGGTCAAGTTTGCCAATGGGGACAGTCACAGGTTGGGCCATTCTTTGGAGCTAATATTATTCTGTGATTAGCACAGATATTGGAATGGAGGAATCAGCCTTAGGACCCGTGACTGACTATTCACCTTTTTCCCACTGACTAAGTTGTGAAAAATCCTTAGGGATTCATTTTGCAAAGCATAAGGATCTGGCTTCCTGAGCCTTCCACGGATCACTAATCAATCCATCTGGGCATACCCACTCTCCATGCCTATAGCCGCTGTCTATTCCAGTCTCCAGTGACTAATTAAATTTCAACACTTATTTAGTGTTCTTGTTGGGGGTGCTGGGTGAGTAATAAGACCCTTTAGTCTGTGATTGCGAGGAGGACTCCTTTAGCAAGAAACAGGGACATTAGAAGCAGCAGGGTTTATACATGTCACACTCTCTGCATATCAACAGTCTTAGTCATCCCTTCCCACCCCATCCTCTTCTTTCTGGCATTACCTGTTTACTGGAAGACATATTGGTGAGTGTACTGATGCTGCTGGTATCTGTGACCACCATTGCAGATGGAAACCGGGATGTGTGGGAATACTGGGGGGGTTCCTGTTTGTGTGTGTACACTGGAGAGACAGTGAAGACAAAAACCAAAGGTCAGGTCACACGGATTTATGCACAGCTATAGAACCCCTATCTTGCACTACAGCTTCTGTTTCCTTAGGCAGATAAAAGGGAAAGGTGTTGGTAATACTTGGAAAGGCGGTATGACATGGTAAAAAAGAATGGCTATGTATCTAAGTCCTGGCTCCTTAATCAAGTTACTTAACCTCAGTCCCTTCACATGTAAATTGAGAATGATATGTTATAGAATTAGAGGAGATCATATCTAAAGAACTTTATGCCAGGAGTTGGGCGGTAGCACACGTGGTGCAAAGTGCAAGGACCAGCGTAAGGATCCCGGTTCGAGCCCCTGGCTCCCTACCTGCAGGGGAGTCGTTTTGCAAATGGTGAAGCAGGTCTGCAGGTGTCAAAAAAAAAACAACTTTATGTCAAATAAACAAACAGTTTTGCAAAGTCCCTAGTATGGAGTGGTAGTGGACAGTATTTCTCTACTAGGAGCACTTCTGTTGCTTTGATTAAAAAAATAATCATCTTAGGTGCTTGAGTCAACTTGTGACCCTCAGATGTATGTGGTACATCTGGAATTTTACAAAAAAAAAGGAAAACTTTAAGTAGCTGGAAAACATGAGGAAGCTGCTCAGCAAATGCTTCCCTTTCTGCCATCATAGACTTATGATGTAACAGAAGTATGAAGAATAATAAAACAGGTGACTATATGCAAATGAAAACTCCAAAAACAACTCATTTTTGGACACATTTTTTTAGTTTTTTAGTTTTTCTGAAACTTTCCCATCAAATCTACAGCCTTTTGACTTATGCTAGCTACCCATAAGATTCATTTACATTGTGTGTGACTTGACCAACTAATGAAAGCATGAAAGTGCTTGGCTGTGAGGAAGGGATCAGCCTGTTCTACTAGAGTTTTCCATTTAGGAATCGGAGTGAAGGTCACACTTGTCTGCTTCTTCTGCCTGCCCTTCTATTCAGGTATGCTGCTTATCTCTTGGTCTGGGGTCCTGTGGGCTATCTCTTTGTGGTCAGCTATCTCTTTGTTGATCAGTGGCTGGTGGCCACTTTCTGTTCCACCCAGGCCTGGCTAGTGAGGATGATGGGGGCAGGGCTGAGTGGGGTGCACAGTATCAGACCCCGGAAGGAAGGACAGTGGGGCAGCTGGTCCCAGACTACTGCAAGCTGTGGCAGATTGTTTACATACCATGAAAATGTGATTGGAATGTGAGATGGTGCTTAGAAACCAGCTCCACAGGCCTGAGAGGGGGATAGAGTTCTGAGGACAAAAAGCTGAACTTGGCTGCTCTCTCTCAGGCCCACGTCTCTGCCTACACAGCCAGCAGAGAAACTCAACCCTCTTCCCCGTCCCTCTATAAAGCTATTCTTTAATAAACTGTCACATTCTTTTCTGCAACTCTTTATGCTTATACTCCATATCTATTTTTACTTTATCTCCATAATTACTCTACATGCATATTTCCATTTTGTGGATGAGGAAATTGAGGCTCAGAGTGACAAAGTAACTTACCATCGGCTACACAGTTGGTAATTTTAGAGCCAAGATTAAATCTTGGCCTGTCTGACTATAAACTAGCACTCTATTCTTGAGACTTCTGTAGTGTTCCTCTGCCACCATCTCTGAAGCAGGAAATCATATCTTTTATGATGTCTCCCTAAGTCTGTCTATAGGGCAAGGCCTATGGTCTGATATGGCCAAAGAACTGACCAGGAGCTTTGGGGCAGATGGGAAATAAGTGGTTGGACAAAGACACGGGGCAGGAATATAAAGTGAACATGGGAAATAACCTCTGTGTTTGGGGTGGGATGGGAAAGACACATTAATATTTCCCAGGATGACATTCTGGTGGTGTTTTCACTAAGTTCACGGTACTTGGTTAGGTATGTTTACAGCATGCAGAATGTAAGGTATGGGAATTCTGGTAGATTCTTCAATTTCAGGGAAGGCAAACACAATGCAAAGTATATGTCTGTTCTACTTACTTGGTAATGGGTGCTTGGAATTTTGGATTGAAGAAGGGTAAATTGAACTGCATGGGGAAAGGTGGTTGGTTGGTAATCTCCCCATAGATGTTAGACTGGGAAGCTGTGTCTTATGCATGATACCCCACATCCCCTGTCCTCTTTAAACCTCCCCCTAGGGATCTGGAGGGTAGAGAAGAAAGCTGGAAAAGGCAAAGTACTGCACAAGAGTTATGTGTGAGAAATTGTTTTGGTTCATAATAGGTTGAGAAGAGCGATCAAACTTCTAATGTTCACAACCAGAGAAGGCAGAGGTTGCCCCAGTGAATCCTTTATGTGCCTTTCCCACCCCAACCCCCAGCCCCTCCCGTGCCTGTGTTCTTACTGTGGGAATTCTGCAGCTGCGTCACAGCAGCCATGAAGGGCGGTTGGGCCATGTGGCTTCCCGGGCTCTGCTGCATGAGGGGCTGCTGGTGAGGGCTGTGCAGCTGCTGGGAGAACTGGACGGGCTGAAGGGCTGCCAGGCTTCCTGCCACGCTGTTGATGACAGGGACACTCTGTGCTTGGGAGGTGTTGAGGCCTGTAGGAACAGGAGGAAAAGGTGAGAAATGGCTGCAGGGTCAAGGAGAGGTGGATGGATAGGAAGGCTTGTTCATAGAACCCTTATCACATGATGAGCACTGTGAAGTTCATTGTAGAAGAGACTGCATAGGAAGCAACTTGATAAGACTCATTTTCATTTGTTTCATGTGGTACAGAGGAATGAATTCAGGGCCTTGCTTGTGTGTGATTACCACCGCTGAGCAACTTGCCCAGCCCAATTTCTTCATTATTTTTCTTCTTGGAGGTGAGGGTTGGAGGGGAGAGGGAGAGATTGCTACCTGAGCCAGTCCTTGGGCTGCACACTATGTGTGCTTAACCAGCTGCACTACCAAGGGAGAGATTGATAGAGATGAGATACAAACATGGCACTGCTCCATTATTCATAGTGCTTCTGTGTGGCACCAGGGCTCAAACCCTGGGCCTCAGATGTGTGAGCTATCTCGTGGTTCTAAAAAACTCTATAGACTGAAAACTAAAGCTTGGAGCGCTTAAATTCCAAGATAGAATTGGCTGGATAGAACTGGAATTCCCGGATGGAGATGGCTTTTAACAGATCTGAGACCTGGTGGGTCTCCTAAAGTCACCAGGTGATCTTCCAAATCTTGAGGTTGTCAAGACTCTGGCAAAGGTGACCCTACATTCCCAGTCCATCCGTGCCTGATTTAGGCTTTCCCTGCTGGACTCCGGGCCCCTAAAGGTCTCCAGTCTAAGGTGCAGATTAGTGTCCAGATATGTCTGTCCAGAAGAGGGCAGGAGTGTGCAAGGACCCACATTTTGACTGACAAAATGAAAAATAACCCTTAGCTATTCTGGGAACATGAGGTGTGAAGACCTTCTTGCACTGACTAATCCAAAGCTCCTAGAATAGGGCAGTGTCTATTCACTTGGCTGCTGTAGACAGGAAACATAGCACCAGAACTCAGTGTGTCATTCCAAGCTTTGGGTCCATGATTGCTCAACAATTTGTTTGGCTTTGTATGTTAACTCTCTTTTCAGCCACCAGGTTCCAGATGCCATCAGGATGCCGGCCAGGCTTCCCTGGACTGAAGACCCCACCAATGTGTCCTGGAGCTCAGCTTCCCCAGAGACCCACCCTACTAGGGAAAGAGAGAGGCAGACTGGGAGTATGGACCGACTAGTCAATGCCCATGTTCAGCGGGGAAGCAATTACAGAAGCCAGACCTTCTACCTTCTGCAACCCTCAATGACCCTGGGTCCATGCTCCCAAAGGGATAGAGAATGGGAAAGCTACTGGGGAGGGGGTGAGATATGGAGATTGGGCGGTGGGAATTGTGTGGAGTTGTACCCCTCCTACCCTATGGTTTTGTTAATTAATCCTTTCTTAAATAAAAAAAAAAATAAAAAAAAGAAGGAAAAAAAAAAGAACTCAGTGTGTCTGTGAAATGTACTTATCTTGTTGGGAAGCACAAAGTTTGCTGTATAAAAATGATCTAGTATAGGAAGCTAAGGGTTGACAGTTATAGTGAGTCTTGCTATCATTCTTATCTGGGGAGTAAGGGCCTATATAGGCCTATATAGTTCTGTCTTGCAATTATATCCTCTCTCTCTCTCTCTGTCTTCTTACTGCTACCAGGATTCTTGCTGGATCTTGGTACCTGCACAACAAATCTAACACTCCAGGAATCCATTTTCCCCCCTTTATTTGATAGGACAGAGAAAAACTGAGAGGGGAGGAGGAGATAGAGTGGGAGAGAGAAAGCAAGGAACCTACAGCACTGCTTCACCACTTGTGAATCTTCCCCCCTACAGGTGGGGATCTGAAGACTTAAAACCCCAGTCCTTGCTCATGGTAATGAATGTGTGAACTCAACTGGGTATACCACTGCCCAGATAATGTGACTATATTCTGAGGCTTTTTTTTTTCCCCAGGAATTTTAAATTTTATTTTTAAAAAATTGAGAACATTCACAAGGGGAAGAGAGAGAGAGAGAGAGAGAGAGAGAGAGAGAGACCTCCTTTACTCACATGGCAATAGGGGCTCATCCAGGCAAGAGCTTTTTTTTTCTTAAATTGTCTCCAAGGTTATTGCTGGGGCTTAGGGTTTACACTACGAATCCATAGTTCCTGGTGGCCAATTCTCCCCCCTTTTTTTTTCTTTCTATTTTATTTTTTTACATGACAGGACAGAGAGAAATTGAAAGGGAAGGGAGATAGAGAGGAAGAGATAGATACCTGCAGACCTGCTTCACCATTTGTGAAGCATCCTCCTTGCAGGTAGGTAGCTGGGGTTTGAATGGTTATCTGTGTACAGTGATAGGTGTGCTTAACCAGGTGCCTCTCCACCCACCCCTTGAGGCCTCTTTAGAACTGAGGTCAGTGCTACAAAGATTTGATACTTGGAGCCCAACCTCCATTTGCTTCCCATCTGGTACCCTGGGGAAGATACTGAGCAGAGTGGAAACAAGAGGATGAGGGGAAGACACTCCATCCTCTAGCCTGGAGCCACCAGAGTTCCTTGGACCTTGCTTCCTGGGAAATGAAGGTGAAGAATAGGATGAAGGGGGAAAACCCAGAATAATGTTTCTTTTAAGCAAATGCAGAGAAAAAGAAAGGAATTTTATAAGCAGATTCATGGAGAGTCCTCCATGGAGATAGCACAGAGACTTCAACAATAGCCTTCTCAGAGCTTTAGGAGATACTGTTATCAGGTACGTAAAAGATGAAACTCTATCTCCACCCATATCAACAGTAGTGTTGGGGGAACAAGGCACAGGCACAGGACCCTCTGACCACCTTTAGAATAGCTCTATCTCCAGTTCCCCAGGGAGCTCAGCTTGTCTCCAAGAGAGTTTTTTCACTGATAGCCTAGAATCACCTTCTCTCTCCTCTGATGGTCTCAGCCACCTAAGAGGTCCTGTGGATTTGCTGTTTTCTGAAGAACCCATCTTGCAGAAAATCTTTGTCCAGAAAGGCAAATTATTTGTCCAGAATGGATAACATTTGAGGGCAGTTCTGAAACCTGACTGTTGATTCTGAATCACCTCGGGGAGCTCTTTTAGCCCTACCCAAGACATAATGAGTCAGAACCTTTGGAGGTGAGTGTCAGGAATCTTATTCTCAATATAGTCTGCCATCTTGTTGTGCCTCAGTTCCCGGACTGAGATCCACTGACGTCACTGTAGTCCTATGGACTATGTCTCCTGGCTTTTTCTTCTGTTTGGGGGCACTGGCTCCTGCTTGAGAAGGATGCTGTCCAGTCCAGAAGGTGAGTAGAGAATGAAGGAACAGTACTGCTACGTAATCTGTCATCACATTCTCTGTGGGCCTCTGCAGGGCCTCAAGAGAGGGCACGTAATGGAGGCACAGAGTGATGGCTTACCAACCAGTGCTTCATCCAGATACTCCAGAGAGCAGGAACACTGTCTCAGCCAAGTTTTCTGGTGTTCCTTACCATTTATGTCTGTCCTACTCCAAGTACTCTCTCTCTTCCAATGGCTCCACACTTTGATATCTCTGGTGTTCAATACTTCAATATGTTGGTGTTGCCATATGGGATTCAATTATTGTGAAAAGTTAGAAAAGGCTGGGTGGAGAACATTAGAAGGAACAAAAGAGAAAAATATGTAATAGCTCCAAGGACAATTTTAGTTCATGTCCAAAAGTATACAAAACTATGTGTATCAACTAAAGCTGGACTTGGAAAGAGTGAAGGCAAATGGGATGTCTGTGTACCATTTTGGCCACAGAAATAAAGAGGTGGGGTGCTTCATCCATGGGTCTTTTAACTAAATATCCTAGAAGTCAAACAAGCTGGTTTTTCTGTTATTTTGCATCTCATCTCATTGTCAGCCCAAACCTGGTATTGAGATGGTTACCACATTCCTGGAGAGGAATAGGCACTATATTTTGAATGAAAAGGTAGTATATTTGGAAATAAAGATTTTTTCTTGTTAGTCTCCTTTCCCATACTGCACTGCAAAAAAAAAAATGCAGAGGGCTTCAATTTTTGAACAGCTGAAGATAAGGTAAGAGACAAAATCATACTCAGTAAATGTTTTGTGCTTCTTATGGACCTAGCCCTAATTTCCCTTTTAAAGAATGAATAACACTTTCTTTAAAGAAAAAAATGGTTGAGAAATGGCAGATATCTCAGTGGGTAGAGAACATGCTTTACCATGTGAAAGGTCCTAGGTTAAATCTTCGGTATCACATGGGAGACCACGGGCAGTACCAAGGGAGTTCCATGGATGGTGGAGTGGTACATTGCTCTCTGTCTCTTGTCTCTCCCTGTCCTCCTCTCCCCTTTCCTTATCCTTCCCCCTCTCTCTAAGTATGAATAGAATAAGTTGGGCCAGTAACTCTACTCAGTGGTGTCATAAATGCATGTGTTCATTCTAGGGTACCACATGAAAAAATAGAAACTAATCTAGAGAGAGAAAAGAGAAGGAAAGTAAAAGAGAAGGAACCAAATAGAGGTGATCAATGTGGGGTGCCTGCCCCCAAGGGAACCCAAGAGACAGCAGGGCAATACCCACAGAGAGAAAGATGAGCAACACACTGCTCTCAGATTTCAGAAAAGCTTCCCAGGGACACAGTGATCATTGTGAGAAATAATGACTCAGCCTGAGCTGAAGTCTCGGTGAAGCTGAAAGTACGCTGTGCACTCAACAACATTAAAACTCTGAGAGGAACCACAGACAGCCTGTGTCAGCCTTTCCATGCCCTGAGCAGCCCATCTGTGATATGGTACAGGGTTACTGGGGAATAGGACCGCTTGAACTCGAAGGCACAGCTCAAGCTCCCTGTCTTCAAGTATGGGTGAGACAACTATTTGGCCCCCAAAGTGCCAAGACTCAGAGATACAAAAGAATTTCCCTTAATGCTCCTGCTCAGTGTACTTTCACCACTGGCCAAGAAATCTCATTTATGGGGTCGGGAAGTGGCTCACCCAACAGAGCACACACTTTACCACACACAAGGACCTGGGCTTAACCCTTCAGGCCACTCACTATGTGGGAGCTCCTGCATTGGGAGAGGCTGCATGAGGAGTGGAGTGGTACTGTGGTTTTTTGTGTTTTTTTTTTTAACTCTGTTTCTCTCCCCTTCTATGTCTCTCACACTCTGTTGTAATTTTTTTGTTTATTTACTCTTTATTGGATAGAGACAGAGAGAAATCAAGAAGGGGAGATAGAGAGACCTACAGCACTGCTTGTGAAACTTTCCCCCTATAGGTGGACTGAGGGCTCGAACCCAAGTACTTGCATACTGAAATGTGTGCTCAGCCACAAGCAACACCATTCAGTCCCCTCTCATATTCTGTCTAAAAAATGAGGCAGTCCACCAGGAGCAGTAGAATAGTGCAGGAGTCAGGTGTGGGAAGGGGGGAGGGTTGGTAAGGGGCAGGGAGAAGTCTCATTTAACCGTACAAAATTCTCAGGTTAAAAGGAAACCCATTATGTCTTGCTTCATCTTCACCAATAAAAAGAAACATTAGCACAACTTCCCAGACAATTTACCACAAATTTAGGGACAGAAAATGAATATTATACAAAAGTCAAAGTTACATGGTCTAGAAAGGCAGCTCACTGGGCAATTCTTGCCATGTGTACAGTTTATGTTTGAAGCCGGGCACCACATGGGAGTGCCACAGAACCAGGGGAAATGCTGGTAATATGATGTCTCTTTCTCTCTTCTCCTCTCATCTAAATAAAAATGTTGGTCCAGGGGCTGGGTGGTGGCGCACCTGGTTGAGCACACATGTTACAATGCGCAAGGACCAGAGTTCAAGCCCCTGGTCCCCATCTGCAGGGGGAAAGCTTTGCAAGTGGTGAAGCAGGGCTGCAGGTGTCTCTCTGTCTTTCACCTTCTCTATCACCCCCTGCCCTCTCAATTTCTGGCTGTCTCTATCCAATAAATAAATAAAGATAATTAAAGTTTTAAGAAAATGTTGGTCCAAGAGTGGTAAAATAATGCATGTGTCTCCACCTACAGATTTTCAGGTGTCTTTTTCTCTGTCCCTTCCCTCTTGATTTCTCTCTATCCTATCCAATAAAATGGAAAAATGGCCACCAGGAGTAGTGGATTTGTAGTGCTAACACCAAGGCCCAGTGATAACCCTGGAGGCCAAAAAAAAAAAAAAAAAAAGGGAACCAAGGCGGGTGGCCTGGCAGGTGGCTTCCCCCCAAAACCAAAAAATAATAATGCATGCATGAGATGCCAGCTCCACAAAATAAGTAATAATAAAAGTTAAAAAAAGGTAAAATCTACAATATTATGCATACACATGCTTTATAGATTTATAAGTATGTTGGGCAAGAAAGACAGCATAATAGTTATGCAAAAAGATCATGTCAGAGACTCTGAGGCCTCAGGTTCAATCCCCTGTGCCACCATAACCCAGAGCTAAGCAGTGCTCTGGTCTTTCTCTGTGCATCTTTCTTTCTGTATCTCTCTCTCAGTAAAATAGACACAATGAAGAGAAAAAGATATTTATAAGCAGATCAATGCCACCCTGTCATCCCCACAGCAGCCCATTTTATAGGTGAGGAAACAGAACCACAGAAGGTTCAGTGATTTGGCCCAAGACACATTGCTAGCTTGCTATGACCAAGATGAAAAGCCACTCCATAATTTTCTCTTGTTTTGGGTTAAACAATCCAAATATTGTGCACACGACAAAGGGAACCAGACTAGTTAAATCAAGAAGTTGTAGGTGGGGAGTCAGGCGGTAGCACAACAGGTTAAGCGCACGTGGCACAAAGTGCAGGGACCTGCAGAAAGATCCTGGTTCAAGCCCCTGGCTCCCCACCTGCAGGGGGGGTTCGCTTCACAAGCGGTGAAGCAGGTCTGCAGGTGTCTATCTTTCTCTCCCCCTCTGTCTTCCCCTCCTCTCTTCATTTCTCTCTGTCCTATCCAACAACGATGACAACAACAATAGCTACAACAATAATAAAACAACAAGGGCAACAAAAGGGAAAATAAATAATAATTTTAAAAAAATTTTAAAAAAGAAGTTGTAGGTGACTTTGGAGGGGGTCTTCTGTACTACTTTTATTTAAAAATCAAGTTGACTTCCATTCTTCTCCCTGCTCTCAAGTTTTCTGACCAAGAACAGAACTTACTTTGTGCAATGGCCATGACTCCAGAGAGGGGTGTCATGATGAGGTTTTGAGACTGCTGGGGGTTATGGTGCGACAGGCTGTGGATATTCGTCAAGGTGCTGACAGGGGGCAGACCTCCTCCCGAGACTGAGATCTGCTGGGAATAAAAACAACAGCATGAATGGAAGTGGAATAGAAAAGAGCAGTGTTGGGGGGTGGGTGGTGGTGCACTGGGTTAAGCACACATAGTATGAAGTGCAAGGACCTGTGCAAGGATCCCAGTTCGAGCCCTGGCTCCCCACCTGCAGGTGTGTATGGGGGGTCACTTCACAAGCAATGAAGCAGGTCTGTAGGTGTTTATCATTCTCTCCCCCTCTCTATCTTCCTTCCCCCTCCCCCTCTGAATCCAATAAAATGGAAAAAGATAGCCACCAGGAGCAGTAGATTCATAGTGCAGTAGTCACCAAACCCCAGAGATAACTCTGGAAGCAAAAAAGAAAGAAAGAAAAAAAGAAAGAAAGAAAAAGAAAGGAAGAAAAGAGCAGTGTCCATAATGATAGGACTTATCAAGTTTCTCGCACAGCTCATTCATTCATTCATTCATTCAGCCAGTCAATCATTAACTCATTTATTCACTCACAGTTATGAAGCACCTATGATGAGGCAGGCATTGTTGAAGGGACTGAAAACAGAGCACTAAGCAAAAGAGCAGGAATCCCTGCCCATGTGGTGTTTCTGCATGTTGACAATCACTAAGCTACTCTAGTCACTAGAGAGGAAGTTTAGTCATTATTAAACTTCCCTACTTTCCCCAAATCTCTACATTAAAATTTTCTTCTTCTCCTCCTCTTTAATCAAGGATCTGATATAAAGTTACTAAGCAAATCTTGAGCTCCAGGTATTTCCATTGTGCTTTTTTTATTTTTTATTTGTGACTGATAGTGGGCTACAAGAATATAAGATTACAGTGTATAGTTCATACTGTACCAACCACCAATCACTGATACCACTGTGTTTACCATTATAGTTTAATGATGTAAACTAATAAGGGAAAGTCATTGAACTTTGGGTTTTCATTTGTTTATGACCATTTTGGTTCATTCTTTGAGGGCTAAATTCTTTTACTTATTCTAATAGTGTCTTTCCCTTATTAATTTCCTTCACTTTCCCCAGTGTATAATGATACTGCCTAACATAATGAAGTGTATAATGACATATGTGCTAATGGGGTCTTTTCTGCTATAATGCTAGTCTGTTTATGTGCCATATTGCTTTGGTTAGAACCTTCTGAATAGTATTAAACAGTTAACTGCTGTAATAGTTGTGTTTGCTTTAATTCTGACTTTATCAGAAAAGCCCCTAACATTTCTCCATGAATTACAAAGGAATTATCAGTTTTATGTTCACAGACCTTTTTTTAAGAGGACTAAGTAGCTTACTGTTTATAGTTTTTTTAATAAAGGTTTTTTTTATTATTTATTTATTCCCTTTAGTTGCCCTTGTTGTTTTATTGTTGTAGTTATTATTGTTGTAGTTATTGATGTCGTCGTCGTTGTTGGATAGGACAGAGAGAAATGGAGAGAGGAAGGGAAGACAGAGAGGAGGAGAGAAAGATAGACACCTGCAGACCTGCTTCACCACTTGTGAAGTGACTCCCCTGCAGGTGGGGAGCTGGGGGCTCAAACTGGGATCCTTATGCTGGACCTTGCACTTTACGCCATGTGCGCTTAATCTGCTGTGCTACCGCCCAACTCCCTACTGTTTATAGTTTAAATTTTTTTTATTATTAAGAAAAGATAGTCCCTCCCCCTATTCTGAACTAACCTGCAAATTCTTAATGGCATACAGAAGCCAGAGAGGTGTTTAGGGCTAAGATAGATATGAGAGTCAGTTTTTCTACTTCTATTTCTTGATACCTATAGCTTCCTAATTATAAATCTCATACCAGGTAAGATACTATCTTCCATTCTCCCTTTTTGGTCAGTCCCATAGCTTCCAAGGTGAATTTGAAAGGGAGATAGAAAGAGAGAGAAAACGAGAGAAGCGAGGGAGAGAACCAAACAGGTTTGTTTGTGTTTTTAAAATGAGCATTGAGAAATACTTAAGGATCATGTGACCAGGAAGGAATTCTGACCACATCAAACGAGAACCAGCCTGTTTGCTGGACTTGTTTTTCAAAATGTCATAGTCATAAAAATATCAGTAACCTGCCTCTGGACTGACTTTCTTTGGAAAAAGTCAATGAAGTGACAGCAATCTCAGCCCCCCCCCCCTTTTTTTTTTTTTTTTTTAAACTAAAGCACTACTCATCTCTGGCTTATGGTGATGCTGGGGATTGAATCTAGGACCTTGAAGCCTCAGATGTAAAAATCTTCTGCATAACCATTCTCAACTCCTCAGCTATTTTAATATTTGGCATTAATGGTAAAACAGAACTTGATTTTTCAGTGATAAAAACGTGAACTTTTAGAATGCATAAAATGTTTTCACTGATTACCCTTACTAGTGGCATAAATAGGGAAACCATTATTACTACTGTCCCTATAAGAAACTGGTACTCAGAAGAGTTGAGTGACACTTTGTGTCACCTGACTAGGTAAATGAGGAAGTCAGAATGGAAGCCTACTTTGCTAGATTTAAAATTCCATCCATGTACTGTGTTTAGATGCTCTTGGCCAAGCTCTTTCTCCTCTAAAATGTAACCATTACTGTCTGCTTGCCCCTAGGACTGACTAAAGTGAGAAGCAGCCAAGGATATTACTGGTCATGGTCTTTATATGATAATCCAGAGACCTTGAATTATTATTAAATTTTTTTAAATATTTATTTACTCCCTTTTGTTGCCCTTGTTTTATTGTTATTACTATTGTTGTTTTTGATGTTGTTGTTGTTGGATAGGACAGAGAGAAATGGAGAGAAGAGGGGAAGACAGGGAGGGGAGAAAGATAGACACCTTCAGGCCTGCTTCACCACCTGTGAAGCGACTCCCCTGCAGGTGGGGAGCCAGGGGCTCGAACTGGGATCCTTACAAAGCGCCACGTGTGCTTAACCCATTCTGCTACCACCTGACTCCCCAGAGACCTTGAATTATATCAATTTACTAGGCCATTCTGACTTCTGAGGTTGGTACTATTATTATTATCATTCCTATTTTGAAGACAAGGGAACTAAAGTCTAGAGAAGAAATGTGCTCAAGTGGTACTGTTAACATTGAAATCAGACTGCCTGGCTACAGGGTTCAACTTGTTCACTGCTAGAGCCATACTGCTTTGATACTGAAAGTATCCAATACGTGCTTTTAAAAAGAACAAGTTTCAGCTTGTACAGATGGCAACCCTAAACCTAGTTCCTCCTAGTACCATTTGGGCATGGTAGGAGGTACAGGTTGTACAAGAGAAAATTCTAGTGGATCAGGCTGGGGAGACAGCATAATGGTTCTGCAAAAGACTTTCATGCCTGAGAATCAAAGGTCCCAGTTTCAATCCTTAGCATCAACACAAGCCAGAGCTGAGCAGTGCTCTGATCTTTTTCTCTGTATCTGCCTCTCACTAAAATAAGTATTTTTAAACAAAATTCTAATGGATCAATATCATTTCCCAAACTAGTCTATAGGGGATGATTTTTAATTGCATGGATGTCAGCACACAGAGAGTGTTATTCCTTGTATAGAACTTAGCCAGAGAACAGCAGGGTTGCAAATAATTTTCATACCAGCTCTATGACACTGGCACCATTATCTCCCACTTTATAGATGAGGAAGCTGAAGTTAGGCAGTGCCCATCCAACTGCTGATAAGTAATAGAGCCCAAGACTAGGATAGACTGGTTCCCTTGCCTGCCTTATTTTGAACCATTCTCCACTCTAGCCTTGGTACACTAAGAACAGTGACAGGCCTGTTATATATTAACAGAAAGCAGACTCTCGAATTTGGGCATCCAGTGACAGTGACATAACATATGAACCAGGGCACTGGAGGTTTGTAAAAAGCCAGCCCCTGCAAACAAGCTTCCAGGTGTTTGTTAACATCGAGGTGTGCTGTCTTGGTCAATCATCAATCCAACAATACACTACCCATTCGGGTATTGCCAAGAGAACAGGAAGGAAAAAAGTATGTCTGCAGGCTGTCTTTGGAGCAATCCCCAGGCTGGGAGAGGCAGTTTCTTCTTATCATTATTTTTTAAATATTTATTTATTTTCCCTTTTGTTGCCCTTGCTTTTTTTTTTTTTTTTTTTATTGATGTCACTGTTGTTAGACAGGACAGAGATAAATGGAGAGAGGAGGGGAAGACAGAGGGGGGGAGGAAGATAGACACCTGCAGACCTGCTTCACCACCTGTGAAGCAACTCCTCTACAGGTGGGAGCAGGGGGCTTCAGCCGGGATCCTTATGCGGGTCCTTGCACTTTGTGCCACTTGTGCTTTGCACCACATGCACTTAACCCACTGTGCTACCACCTGACTCCCAGTTTTTTCTTCTTAGAAAGAAGAGAAGCAAGGCTTAAAGTGAAACCTCAAGTCTTAGAGCAGAGACTTCAAAGGTTTTATCATCAAGTCATTCTCTCCAGAGAAGCCTGGACGGTCTTTACTCCTAATTTTTGGGGGTCTCAAAATGCCTCTCTTCTTTGTGAAAAAGAAGCTTAAAGAAGTCTGGGAGATTACTTACCTAGTGTAGTAGCTCTGCACAAAGGCCTGCATGCCCAAGGCAGCAGAGCTACAGGTTCAAACCCCAGTTCACCAGAAACCAGAGGTATGCTCCTCTGGTGAAAACAAAAAACAAAAAACCCACTTTAAAAGGGGCCAGGCAGAGGCACACCTGGTTAAGTACACACATTACAGTGTGCAAGGACTCAGGTTCAAGTCTACCTGCAGGGGGAAACTTCACAAACAGTGAAGCAGAGCTGTAGGTGTCTCTCTATTTCCTCTCTCCTCTCAATTTCTTCTTCTTCTTCTTCTTCTTCTTCTTCTTCTTCTTCTTCTCCTCCTTATTATTATTATTATTATTATTATTTATAAAAAGGAAACACTGACAAAACCATAGGATAAGAGGGGTACAACTCCACACAATTCCCACCACTAGAACTCCATATCCCATCCCCCTCCCTTGATAGCTTTTCTATTCTTTATCCCTCTGGGAGTATGGACCCAAGGTCATTGTTGCCCTCTCAATTTCTCTCTGTCTACCACCCCCAATAATATAAATAAATTAAAATATTGAAAAAAAAAGTTTGGGAGGTGGTGAAGCAGATAAGCATTGTATTCTGAGGTTCATTCCTCAGCAGCACATACATGTACCAGAGTGATGTATGAGAACCTCTGGTTCTCTTTCTCTCAGTCCTGTCTCAATAATAAATAAATACAATTTCTATGAGGAGGAGGAGGAGGAGAAAGAGGAGGAGAAGTTAAATGGATGAGGGGAGACCACAGGGGCTGCAGAAGGACTCCCACAGTGTGCCCCTCCATCAGAAGAGCAGCTCAGGTCCTCTGAAACTAGAGCTGACTGGGCCTGTGCTCTCCACACAAATGACACTTTGTTTTTCCTCCAGGGAGTTGGGGATCAGTCACCTGTGACTCACCACTCCTGTGTTGCCTACATAGCACACTCCTCAAGGTCTAAAATGGCATTTGTTTCCCTGCCCCCCCACCCCAGCACCCCCCCCCTCCTCGGGTCAGACACCTTGAGGGAATGTGTGCAGCTCCACCTTGAGCGTGGAAGCCGGGAACCTGCGGTTCCTCCCTCCCCTTCCCTGAAACAGAGCATGACCTAAAGAATAAACTTTTCCACTTTCTACCCTCCCTATTGTATTTATTGCCTGTGCTCTCTCAGCAGCTATACTTGTCTGCTGGTGTGCTGCAAAAGGATTAGGATTTAGAACATTAAAACTCAAGGAGTCTGTTTCTCACCAGGTGTGCTGAATTTACATCTCAGTGTGGCTATGGGTCTAGACAACTTCTCTGAAAGAGACTGGCTCTGATATGAACATAGCACCACCACTATCATCTGCTGACTATTTACCCTTTGAACACTGTGCTAAGTACTTCATGGGTTATCACCTTTGTTACCTTAAACAATCCTATTGTTATTACCCTTGTTTTACAGAGGAGAAAGAGACTGAGAGCAGTTCAGCAGCCTGTCCAAGGCTGCATAGCTATTAAGTGCGGGAGCTGCAACGTGGACCAGGTCATTCTACCTCCAGAGTCAGCGTTTCTCACTCACCTTGTGAGCAATGCTCTGTCTTGCCTGCCATTTTGTGCTGTGGTCGTCACTGGTATGCCATCCAATATCCTTCAAAATGCACTTCAAGAAACCTTTCCCCACCTGCAATCCTGACTTTACTATTCCCCTTGCCAACACCGAGGGGGCTTGTTTCAAAGTGAGGAGCTTTCTGGGTTAAAAACTGACTTTGGAGGCCTTGGGGGCAGTGGTGGTAGTGGGGGAATGAATGGACATTTTATCAACACAAATGTCACTGGCAGCCCCAAAACAAACAGTGTCCCACCCAGCTTGTTCCTTTATGAGGCATTCAATCAATAAAATGAGAGCAGAGCTATGTCAGATTTATTGGCTGGGTTCAAACTGAACCCCTCTTCCACCCGCCAAAGGCTGGGTCACCAGTTCTACCTTTCTGTTCCAACTCTGGACAGCCCCCTTTTTCTCTTGTGGGGTTACAATGGCTCATTGTTTGAGGCAGGCCTTGTGAGAAGTTGTATTTGTTTTGCGTCTTATCTTATCAGCGGCAGAGGTACAATGGCCCAGGTGTACTCACCATTTTACCATCAGGTGAGAGAAGATTGTGGCCAGGGTCCAGACTGGCTGGAGAGACTTGCTGTAAAACTGACTGGCTGGTTACCATGGCGCTGTTGCCATGGTGACTGATTGTTGAGGAGGAAGTGACTTCATTGTTTCCCTGCTGGCTGTAGCGCACACCTGCAAAACAAGGCCAAGCAGGCAGAGAACCTTAGGTCCCAGAAGCACTGATTGGGCTCCCATAGTTTTCAAGGATGGATAACAAGAAAACAAAGTTGCCTCTCCTTCCATTTACCCACCAGAAATTATGGTTGTCTTTTTCTGAGGCAAAGGTGGCACAACCTCTCCTTGAACTCTGGAATGTAAACTCCATGAGGGCAGGGCATTTTTAGCTTTTTTTGCTTTTGTTCATGGCTATATCATGGCCTTGGCACTTGCTAGCTAGCTACCTTTGTCAGCTGATTGGATGGAAGGATTCTACTTGTTGCTGCAGCATAATTCTTTTTAGAATTGAGGGCATTTTCATTTTGCTGGAGTAGTTTTTCTTTCTTTTTAGATTTCATTTATTTATTTATTTATTTGTTTGTTTGTTTATTTGCGAGAAGGCTAGGAGGAAAGAGAAAGAAAGAACCAGACATCACTCTGGCTGGTACATGTGCTGCTGGGGATCAAACTCAGCACCTCATGCTTGAGAGTACAGTGCTATATCCACTGTGCAACCTCCTGGACCATGAGTAGTTTTATTTTTCCAAATGCTTTTTTAGAAATGTCCGCCTGGCATCTTGTCTATCATAGGACTCCAAAGTCAAAAGTTTGGCCCATTTTCAGGAAAGTAGTTTGCACAGTAACCCATTATACAACTCATCAGTCTCTGTACCCGTTTTGGTTGAGCTCAAATAGCCAGGGGGACATAGAGAGAACAGGACAGGGATAGGAGTCTGAAACTTTGGCTCTGAAACTCACATTCCTTGGCCGACTTCCTGAACTTAAGGGAAGGTGGAGCTGCCATCTGCCTGGTGGTGGGTCAGGCAGCACACACAGGCTATATAGAGGCAAACCACTAGTAAACCATTGCATTTGGTCTGCAAAGGGAAGGGAGAACCAAGCATGTTTACAGCCTCACTGCTCTGACCCTCACTAATAATAATAATAATAATAATAATAATAGAGGGCAGTGCTCAGGAAAGGGAGAGTTCTGAGCAGAGACTAAGCAACTGAACTGGGGAACAAAGAGCCAGTTTTCAGAGACGGTCCCATTTGATGTGCCTGTGGAACAACCAAGGCAAAGCTGGGGTTAGCTTAGGTGTTTCACCTGAAGCTCAAAGCTCAAAAACACAAGTGTTGTAGGCTTTTACTTCAGAACTGGCAAAAAAATTTGGGGACTCTATTCCTACCTCATGGATGGAAGATGAAATCCTATAGGTAGGAGTCGTTTGGAGAGCTGTACTTGTCCTGTTACCCAGTTTTCCCAAGAAGAACCGTCAGTATGTGTAATGCATACTGATTCTGTTTAGTCTGTTTACCTGGTGCTGCCATTAGAGTGTCCATGAGTCCCAGTCAGAGCCCCTACTTCCTGTGGAGGCTATGAAGCATTCCCCCTCTAAGGGACCAGGCAAGATGCCATATCCAACAACCTCTAATTTATTAAAACTACACTTGCCAAGAGGAGGCCCAAGTCTTTTTTCCTTAGACCCTTTGAAGGACATTACCCAAGACTGAGATGACCTAGAACTTAAGAGGCTGTGGAGAAAAGTGTTAAAGACGGGAAGAACAACTTGTTTTAAGTGGCTTGATGCATGGTCTATGGACTTTTTCTATTGGTTGTTTCCCAAATCCTTTGGTTTAAGGGGCTGTTAGTAGGCCAAGTGTTGACTGTGGAATCAGTTTTAGAATTTGGTGGTTACTGGTCTGGGGTAAAATATTTGCAGGATCTAACATTTGTGGAGGGAAAGGGAAGGTGACAGGATCCATTAAATTAAAATGCCCCCAATACTCCAATTAAAAGACTCCAAACAATACCCCCTGACCAGTCTCACTGGGTTTCCAGCAGTATACTTCTAACAACACAGAGTTGTCATAAGAAGAAAACTATTACTGGCAGTGGCACAAAAGGTTAAGTGCACATAGTGTGAAGTGCAAGGACCTGCACAAGAATCCCTGTTTGAGCCCCTGCTCCCCACCTGCAGGGGAGTCACTTCACAAGCAGTGAAGCAGGTCTGCAGGTGTTTTTCTCTCCCCCTTTATATTTCTCCCCCCCCCTTTTAAAATTTTTTATCTTTATTTATTTGATAGGGACAGCCATAAATAGATAGGGAAGGGGGTGACAGAGAGGGAGAGAAACAGAGAGACACCTGTAACACTGCTTCACCACTTGCAGAGCTTTCCCACTGCAGGTGGGGACCAGGGGCTTGAAACCAGGTCCTCACACATCGTAACATGTGCGCTCAACCAAGTGTGCCACCACCCAGCTATCCCCCTCCCCTCTCAATTTCTCTCTGTTCTATCCAATAAAATGGGAAAAAATGGCTGCCAGTAGTAGTGGATTTGTAGCGCAGGCACCGAGGTCCAGAGATAACTCTGGAGGCAAGAAGAAGAAAGAGAAGAAGAAGATGGAGGAGGAGGAGCAGAAGGAGGAGAAGGAAGAGGAAGAAGGAGAAGGAAGAGGAAGAAGGAGAAGGAGGAGGAGGAGGAGGAGGAGGAGGAGGAGAAAGAAGAAGAAAACTATCTTGGGCCAGGTTACACATGTTAAAGTGTGCAAGGACCCAGGTTCAAGCCCCCAGTCCCCACCTGCAGGGGGAGAAGCTTCACAAGTGGTGAAGCAGTGCTGCAGGTGTTTCTCTGTCTCTCTACCTTTCTATCACCCCCTTCCCTCTCAATTTCTGACTGTCTCTATCCAAAAAATAAATAAAGATAAAAAATTAAAAAAAGAAAAATATCTGAACTGTGTAAACTCAAAAAGTAAAACTAGGCCCAAGGATAAACAGGAGGCTGATTTCAAATAAATAACAGAAAGAAAGTTTATCAAAAAGACACAATGGAAAGATTCGTAGGCTCTGGAGCTAGACAAACTCGGATTCAAATTCTAGTTTGGCTTTTAGCTGGTGTGTGATCTTAGAATTACTTGCTCTCTGTGTGCCCTTACCCTCTTGCAAAATGGCAAGAAAGCTTCCTTCATAGGTCTATGTTTTATTAGAGCTAACATCTATAAAACCTCTAACATCTGTCCAGATACACGACACTATGGATGGAGAGGAAGTTGGAGAAGGGATGTTTGCCCTAAGCCTCTAGAATTCTAGAAAATGGCAGTGTAAGTGTTGGACAGAGCTACCTTTTGAAAGTGAATAGTTTCCAAAGAGAATAGTTTCTACAGAATCCTACAGAATTCTGACAGTGGCACTGATGCTCTGTGCTGGAGCAGCTGGGGAAAGAGGCCTGGTCCCTGCCCACTTGTTCTTCCCTTTGGAGGAATTAGACTTCACCCCATTGCATTTTTTTCCCTGACTTCTCTCACTCCCTAGCCAGTTATTTACTTCCCCAAGATGCTCTGCTCCTGAGAGAGTGGTGATAACACTGGGAGTCAGGTGTGTTTTCACCTCCCACCCTGTCCCCATCATCGATTCAGCTTCAAGTCAAACAGACTCTGGTTTTAGCCTATTTAGTTTGGCTGAAGGAAGAGGGTGAGCCCACTGATGATCAAATATGGGTCATGGGGAGGCTTCTCCCCTACCACAGACTACATAATTATTTATTTAAAAATAATTAACTAGGGATAGCTGCAGGAAACAAAGATTTCTTTACAAAGGAGCCAAGCAGGAGATAGTCAAAAGCCATTTGTCAGAACCCAGACAGAGTAGCCCAAGCTGCTGTGGATTCCCTGAGCAGAACTTCATTCTATGAGAAATGTAATGGTGAAGTTACTCTTTTTAGAGGCATCTGGGCCTACATCACTGCTAATTCCTTCAAAGAACTCTGGCTAGGAACTACCTTCCTGTCTGGGGTTTAAGGCATCCCTGTTTTGGTCCTGGGCCTGTTATGGGTGTATGAGGTGAGCTCTAGCTTCCTCATGGATATGCTGTGGGGTGGGGGCTGCTATCACTCCAGAGTGTGGTAGGAGCTGCATGAGGCTGCTCATCAGCTCCAGATTCCTCTGTCACCTTTCCCACTGGTGCTACTTTAACAAGGACTTTGGCAATCACTCTGGACCCCAGGATTGTGGCTGTAATCAGTCAGCTGCCTTGTAGGGGGTGTGGAAGCAGAGGGTATATCACACGGTATCTGTTGGCAATCCACCAGAAATAGGTGTTCTTGTTAAAGGAAGGAGAGGCCAGGTCCTTGTGTGTTTCACAAACCCAGAAGAGTGCTTGAAATGAGAATGAAAGCAGAGTAAGCTCTGGAGTCAGGCAACCTGGGCTTACATTCTGGCTCCACTGGGTATTAGGTATGTGACCTTGGGGAAGTTACTTAATCTCTGAAATTTAGTTTCTGTATTCTTCGCTGTGGATGCCTGTCTGCCACTGAAGAAGACTGAGTGAGCTAATGGATGTAAAACTTATCATATTGGGAGCTGGGAGGTAGCACAGCAGGTTGAACACACATGGTGAAGCCCAAGGACTGCAACAAGGATCCCAGTTCGAGACTCTGTTCCCCACCTGCAGGGGAGTCGCTTCATAAGCGGTGAAGCAGGTTTGCAGGTGTCTATCTTTCTCTCCCACTCTGTCTTTCCCTCCTCTCTCAATTTCTCTCTGTCCTATCCAATAGCAACAACAATAGCAACAACAACAACAACAACAATAGCAATAACAATAAGAACAACAAGGGCAACAAAAATGGGAAGATGTGGCCTCTAAGAGCTAGAAGAAGAAGAAGAGCAGTGGATTTGCAGTGTAGGCACCAAGCACCAGTGGTAACCCTGGAGGCAAAAAAAAAAAAACCAGTTATTATAGGGGGCGGGTGGTAGAGCAGTGGGTTAAGGCAGGTGGCACGAAGTGCAAGGACCTTTGTAAGGATCCTGGTTCGAGCCTCCAGTTCTCCACCTGCAGGGGGATCGCTTTGCAAGCGGTGAAGGAGGTCTGCAGTTGTCTATATTCTTCTCCTCCTCTCTGTCTTCCCCTCCTCTCTCAGTTTCTCTCTGTCCTATGCAACAACAGTGACAGCAACAACAACAATAATAATATTAACAACAACAATGATAAACAACAAGGGCAACAAAAGGGGAAAAAAATAACCTCCAGGAGCAGTGGATTCACAGTGTAGGCACTGAGCCCCAGCAATAACCCTGGAGGCAAAAAAAAAGTTATCATATTGATTGGGCACAAAGTAATTACTCAAGATATATTAGTCCTCTTTGAGACTGTCTTTGTCTAAAAGACATTTTGGAGGATGAGCTCATAAAATCTTGAGTAGTTATGTGCCAGGTACTGTGCTGGGAAACATATGTTGGGAAGTGGAATGGACTGGGATGGGATGGGATGGGATGGGATGGGATGGGATGGGATGGGATGGCATGGCATCTTCCCTTCTTTCAATGTTGTAATCTCTGAAAATAAAGGTATGATGAAAGCTCTGGCTTAACTCTGACAGAATAAAGATGGCAAGTTAATAGCCAGGGAGAGCAATGGCAATACCAGAAGGCGGCCACACCCTTTTATTTATTTATTTATTTATTTATTTATTTATTTATTTATTTATTTATTCCTTTTGTTGCCCTTGTTCTTTTATTATTGTAATTATTATTGTCATCATTGTTGGATAGGACAGAGAGAAATGGAGAGAGGAGGGGAAGAGAAAGATAGACACCAGCAGACCTGCTTCACCACCTGTGAAATGATTCCCCTGCAGGTGGGGAGTTGGAGGCTTGAGCCGGGATCCTAACGCCGTCCTTGCGCTTTGCGCCACGTGTGCTGTGGCCATGCCCTTTATACTCACTTTCTGGTTCAAATCACTTATTGACCATGTTCATGTCATTGTTCCTTTGAACCACAGGAAGAGTGTCTAATGGCAAAACTTCTACTGCTAGAATCTAGAAACAACCCTGAGAGGCTAGAGAGGAAGTCTCCAGACATCAGCAGCATGGATGTTAAGATATTCTGGATTCTTTAAAACATATGATAGAGACAAATCACATAGTTTCTGTCTGCTATGACTGGTTGGAAGTATCAAAACATGGAAGAAGCTTATGGTTTCAAGAAGTCAGGATCTCTGTGCCCTGCCTTCAGGCAGACATCAGCACCCATCTCCGGGGCGCTCCTCATGCTGCTACAGCTTGGATTTCTATCTAAAATAAAACCAACACCAAGTCATTGCTCTATTTGGAAATCTATGGTGTCTTCTTTCTGCCTTTGCCTGGAAAAAGTCTCAATATCTAAAGTTGGTAGACTTGGATCTTATTCACATCATCTCTCACCACATCCTTCACTGCCATATCAGAGAACTCAGTGTTACTCACTCAGAAGCTGCCCTCTCCTGCCTCTGTGTCTTTGCTCATGCTGTTCCCTCTGGCTGGCATGTTCTTTCCATCTCCACGTCACATTCTTTAAGAGGGTTTAATGTCATTTCCTCTGTAATACTTTGTTCAATTCATCCTAATCACTTCTGCTCTATTCTTTGTAATTTACATGTAGTAGAGATCCTTACAGAGGACTGATCACCCAGTACAGTGAGTTCTGTTTGTTTTCTTTTTACCAGAGTACATCCTACCTTTGGTTTATGGTGGCACTGGGGTTGAACCTAGACCTTGAAGCCTTAGGCATGAAAGTCTTTTGTATTCCAAAGTGATATTCTGGTTCTCTCTCCTATTCTCTCTCTCTCTCTCTTTTAAAAAGAGATCTTATTTATTTATTAGTGAGGAAAAATAGGAGGAAGGAGAGAAAGAACCAGACATCACTCTGGTACATGTGCTACTGGGGATTGAATTCGGGACCTCATGCTTGAGAGTTCAATGCTTTATCCACTGCGCCACCTCCCGGACCACCTCTTTTCTATTCTCTCTCACAAGTAAGTATTAAAAGAGAAAGGAAGAGAGAATGACACTAAGCAGGACTTGGACTGGAGTTGGTGTATTGCACCAAAGTGAAAAACTCTGGGGTGGGAGGGGGAAGGATCAGGTCCTGGAACATGATGGAAGAGGACCTAGTGGGAGTTGTATTGTTATGTGGAAAACTGGGAAATGTTATGCATGTACAAACTATTATATTTACTGTTGACTATAAAAATTAATCCCACAATAAAGAAATTTTAAAACACTAAGAAATACTATGCTTATACAAACTATTGTATTTTACTGTCAACTGTAAACCATTAAAAAATCAATAAAGAAGTTTTAAAAAAGAAAGAGATGAAGAAAGAAATGAAGGAAGGTAAGAAAGAAGGAAGGATGAGATAGTTTTTTCTGTCTCCTTGGCCTAGTTCTTACTTAACGTCATCAATATGGATATGTAAACTATTTCTTTAAGCTGCACCATGCAAACTGAAATCAATTCTATCACAGCCTCACTGATACAAACAAGAGTTAAGTCCTTAAAGCTATTTTTGCTCACAAAAACATCAATGGCTCTCTGAATAAAGACCCAGGATGCTTCTAACAGCAAACAATCATTTGTATGCATTTACTCACTTAGTCATTTTCCAACCTGCTTATTCTAGTTCAGGGTCACTGGTGATTGGAGCCTCTCCCAGCAGCTCAGGACACAAGGCAGGAAGCCAGTCACAAGTGTGCCCTGCAGATATGCACGACAGGGCACACTCACATAACCATATTCATAGACTGGGACAACTGAGATTCATCAGTGAGCCTCACCTGCATACCTTTGGGATATGGGGAGAAACTGGATCACCCAGAGAAAAAAAAAGCATGCAGGAGTGAGGAGAATATGAAAATTCCATGGACAATGACCCTGGTTAGGAGTTCCCTCTCAACAATCTTACAATGAGATTACATTGTGGAGCTGTACTATAATGTTCTAATGATAATTTATTTCTCTCCACCTTAATAGAAGAGCTAGATTTTTGGGGAGCTGGGTGGTGGCACACCCTGTCTTTTTTTTTGCCTCCAGTGTTATCACTGGGGCTCAGTGCCTGCATTATGAATCCACTGTTCCCGGAGGCTACTTTTTCCCTTTTGTTGCCCTTGTTGTTTATTTTGTTATTATTGTTGTTGTTATTGCTGTTATTATTGTTGGATAGGACAGAGAGAAATCAAGAGAGGAGGGGGAGACAGAGAGAGGGAGAAAAAGACAGACACCTGCAGACCTGCTTCACCTCTTATGAAGCCACCCCCCTGCAGGTGGGGGTTGGGGGCTCGAACCGGGATCCTTCCGCTGGTCCTTGAGCTTTGCACCCTGTGCGCTTAACCCGCTGCACTACTGCCCAGTTCCAAGAGCTGGATTTTCATTCATTGTTGTGTCGTTGGGGCCTAGTGAGGTGCAGGAACTGGGAATGTTCATTAAATGAAGGGATGAAATTTTAGTAGCTTTGAGTCCATATGTATCTATGCACCAGACAAGAGATCATCACCTTTGGCTAGAGGAGAAAATAGAGTCAGTTCTGTGAGAATGTTTGCATTGAAAGCACAAACCTGTCCTGGGTATCAATATATCAAGAAATGAATTTAGTGTAACATAAAAATCACATGTGAAAAACATAGCATATACTGAGCACTGTTAGGTGTGCATACCAACACACACACACACACACACACCTTTGCTTACAACTTCACAATAACACACAACAGAAGTCTGCCAGCTGCCTCAGCTCACTGCATCTGCTGTAAGCCATATCCCTCCAGTTCTGGAGTTATAGAAGTTTCTTTCCCATTTCAGATAACTCTCCATATACTACGTCACAACAGCTCTCAAACTGTAACCCTTCCACTGCCTACTCCCATAAGCAAACTTGATGTTTTTTTAATGGTGATTTACAAGGTTTCAGTCACAGGGGTACATTCCCCCTCCCTTTTAAAATATTTTATTTATTTATTAATGAGAATGATAGGAGGAGAGAGAGGAAGAACCAGACATCACTCTGGTACATGTGCTGCCAGGGACTGAACTTGAGAGTCAAATGCTTTATCCACTGTGCCACCTCCCAGACCATGATGCCTTTTTTTTTTAAAAGGTAAAATGTGATAAAAGTATAACATGTATCATCATACCGAACTCATATGTGTCCTAATCATTTGGCTGGTATGAAACTATTAATATTTCTTTTTTTTTTTTTTTAATATTTATTTTATTTATTTATTCCCTTTTGTTGCCCTTGTTGTTTTATTGTTGTAGTTATTATTGTTGTTGTTGTTGTTGGATAGGACAGAGAGAAATGGAGAGAGGAGGGGAAGACAGAGAGGTGGAGAGAAAGATAGACACCTGCAGACCTGCTTCACCGCCTGTGAAGCGACTCCCCTGCAGGTGGGGAGCCGGGGTTCGAACCGGGATCCTTATGCTGGTCCTTGTGCTTTGCGCCACCTGCGCTTAACCCGCTGCGCTACAGCCCGACTCCCGAAACTATTAATATTTCTACTGGCTCTCTTTCTTCTTAAATTGGTTCTTGGGCTTGGAAATAGCTCAATAGGCGAAGAGCATACCTGACCATGCGTGAGACTCATGGTTCAGTCCCCAGTACCACATGAGAGCACCATAGATAGCAAGTCAGAGTGGTGGCTGGTGTTTCTCCCTCTCTGTACCCCTCTTACACTTTCTCTCTTATCTTTCTCTATACAGGAAATACATAGAATTAAAAAAAAAACTGTGCCAGGGATATTGTACTGCAGAACTGTACATGCATAAGGCAGTTAGATTCTTGTCACTGCTTAAAAAAAAAATTTGGTTTCAGAGAATGGCTAACTTTTGAGTATTGTGCCCTTATCCTTCTTTGTCCATGGGTCCTGTGGTTTTTGATTGCATGCCTCTGCAAAGTGTGGTGGTTTTTATGATGTGTGTGTCAGGTTATAAAAAGCTGACTGCACCTGTGTTCAAAGAATGACACAACTGCCATACAGGAGGGACCCAGAAGGGCTGTTCAAAGTGAAATTGACCTCAAAGATTTTCAGGAACCTGCTCCTGGGGCTTAAAGGTAGAGCTCATGGATCCCTGGGTATCTAATTCAGCTATCCAAGAACTCCAAGAAACAGCTGAGACCCCTCTCCCCAAATCCACCATTCCATAGACCAGCACGGTCTCTAGATACTTCAAATTATGTCTCTCTCTCTCTTGAATAATAATCATGCTTGTCTTGACTCTATGATTTCCTGAGGCAATCAACTTTGGGGCCTTGGCAGTTTCATCTATAAAATGGACACACAGATCTCCTTCCCTCAGAAGCCAGGATGATGAATGAATAAAACAATTTCAGAGATATCCTGGGTTTGTCAAAGAGAGAAAATTCTAGACAAATGGAAGGGCACCATCAGACAGGAAAGTGGGACCAGAAATGCTCTCTTAGACTTGAAGAGGGAGTTGAGGCTTCCTGGGGGAAGTTTTGTTCCCATGACCTTTGCCACTGAAGCCTGGGGGACATTCTCATTGGGGTCTATGAGTTGCACCCAGAATCTAGAGAGATGCCTTTCACCCTTGACATTTCAAAGCCAATCTCCCATCCTGATAATGCAGGAATGTTCTGACTGGTGGATTACAGCCAGCATGAGTGAATGTCCCAGCCACCAACAGAGTAAACATTACTCAAGCAGTGAGGGCTCTGTCACACACATTCTTCCCCTGTGTTCCTAACCTCATGCAGAGCACAGCCCAGCCTTTCGACTCTGGAAACTGGGCATTTAAATGCAGGCAGGAGGAAGCATGAGAAGGAGAAAGTTCTTCCAAGAGGAGACAACCTTATCCATCAATTATGGGTAGACAGTGCTGTCTCTCCTAGGAAGCCAAAACTAGGGTCTGGGGTGAGGTAAGAGTGTGGAGTTAGGCCAGTCTTGATAGTCCCAATACTGGGTCCTTAGAAATCCACTCTCCTTTTCCCAAAGAGTTTTCTCTAGCAGAGAGGCAGAAATGCTCATTAGGGATAAAAGAATGTGAACAATGCCCCCAGCTTGAAACTAAGAACTCCAGAAGTGAAAGCTTTTAAGTGAGTAAGCACTGCTGCCTCAGTTTCCTCAGTGGTAACACAGGATCGTTGCCAGTTCTTATTAATATTTCCTCCTCATGGAGGATAAAGCAGAATGTTTGCAAAGAGTGTAGGAGACTGAATATCTGAAAGCCTAGAAGGAAAAAGCTGATGCAAGATGAAAGCAATTTAAACACTGGGCGGCTTTCCATTGCAGATCCTTTTCTACCAAAGGTGGTTTTAGCTGGGAGCCTAATACACAAGAGGAGAAACACAGACAGGCCTGTGGGGACGGTAAACATTCTTGAACTCAAGGAGTAAAAGTTGAGTGATACTTAAGGGAAGCCCACAAACTGGTTTTATTATAAAAATCAAAGCAAATGTAACCAAGAAAAGAAGAGAGAGAAGCCTTCCATCAAAAGCATCTTGGCAGAGAACAGGAGCTAGTGTGCACAGTGCACCTGAGGAAATTGCATATGAGAGGAGGTTAGAAGGGCAACAGAAACTCCGCCTGTGTCCCAGTAACATCCATCTTAGCCATCATGCTACTAGGTCCTTACCAGAGAGTTGGTTTCTGCAGGCAAACATCAAAGGGTTTGCCATGGACACTGTCAGCCTGGTGACCCAGCAGCAGGTGAAAGAAACCAGGCCGATTCTCAAGAACTTGAAGTGCTCACATATGTGTACTTATGCTGCCTGCTTCTGATTGGGCCACAGGTGCCTCCTGCACAGAGGGAGCAGTTATTTTCATTACCTTTTGTTAAAGGTCTCTCGGAGGTTAGTAACATTTCGAAGCTGGCTCTTCTTTTCAGCACAAGCCCCAAATAGACTCTATCTGTATTGAGCTTCTCATCATGATTCACTGTTAGTTTGAAATGATTCTGTATGTTTACTTTTTCCTCAGCAACAAGAATCCTCACTGAAGACAGCACTTGTTACCATGCACAAAGACTCATGTTCAAGCCACTGGTCCCCACCAGCAAGGGAGGGGAGCTTTACAAATAGTGGAGCAGTGCTGCAGGTGTCTCTCTTTCTCTCTGTTTCCCTCCTCCCTCTGTTTCTCACCTTTATTAAATATATATTTGTGGCCCAAGAGGCATAACAGTGGATTAAGTCCTATACCCTCAAGCATGATGTCTTGAGTTTGATTTCTGGCATTGCATATGCCAGAGTGATGCTCCAGTTTTTCTTTTCTTTTCTTTTTTTTTTTTTTACCAGAGCACTGTTCAGCTCTGGTTCATGGTGGTGTGGGGTGATTGAACCTGGGGCTTTGGAACCTCAAGCATGAGAGTCTGTTTGCATAACCATTATGTCATCTACCCCCACCTGTGATGCTCCAGTTTTCTTTCTCATAAATACATAATCAAGATGAACACATAGTAGTGACACATGTAAGCAATTTTATGTTCAAAGGCAAGAGATGGGTACACAGAGGAATGTACACAGTACGTTTTATACTCAAGGTACCTTGGGTTTATTACCTAGTGGCAAAATGGCCAAAGAAATGCCTGTGGGGAATCTATCCATTCTCTACTTCCTGAGGCCTTATAATGCCCTTCACCTAGAGCACCTTAAGGTGGGATAGGAATGCTTGCTTTCATTAGAAAGCTGACCATTGCTAAATTTTGGGGCTGTAGATGGGAACCTCAAATTTAGGCTCCCCATATTAGAACCAAGTTAAAGTCCTTTGGATTGATTTGAGGATAAGGAGTTCAATTAATGGTGATTTACTCTGGCAACATGACTAAAATGTCTTTTTCTCTAAATGAGTCTAGGGGAAAACTAAAAAGGTTTAATGGTGGTCATCATTAGGCTCTACATGGGGACAGACAGAGCTGATAGCAGTCTGGCTCCTGGGGTCTCTTTTTTGAGAGGCTGCCTCCATAGGCAGGGGTGATGTGATTGCAACAAAGGCCCTGAGGCTTGGCGGCCGAGGAGAATGAAGATGCTCCTAGTGGGTCTGTGCTATAAAGTCATCAGCAGACTGAGCCACTGGGTGTTCACACAAAAGTAAGCTTCTATAAACAGACATCTGTATTGTGACTGAAGGACCAATAAAATTGCCTCAGAAAAGAGGTTTTCCACTGCGACCTATTCATGAGCATGAGACATGATACCCCGGGAGAAGATCCTGTGAGCCTGCTAAGTGTCAGTCACCTCATTACAGGAGTCTGCCTGGCCGCACCTGAGCCCTTTCGTCACTGTTGTGAGGGTAGCTCCATCATCGGCATCATCATCACCATCATCACCATCATGACAGCCACTGACCACCTGGTAGGTTCATAGATTCTGGTCCCACGTGTCAGCAGATGTTGGCACTGAGACCCTGCAAGATGGATGGTTCCTGGCTCCTACACCCCCAGAAAGCTAGTGACTGGCTGCCCAGAGCTGGGCAATTTCCCTTCTGTCTCTCTAAATGATTCTGATCTGCAGTAAGACCTATCCCTTTTATAGTTCTCAGTTTGCTCATTGGAAGTTCTTACCCAAGGACTATTGGTAAATGATTAAAAGGAACCAAGCCAGTAAGAACATTAAACTTACTAACACAACTAAGTAGAATATTGGTGAGAAAGAATAATGATATGTTTTTCTAAAATCTTCCTGGCAGCATTTAATGTTGAGTTTGTATGTGTGAGTCTTATGCTTTAGTTTAGCAATCTTAATGGAGGTACAGCTGAATGGCATTTTTCCTAGAAAAGGGAAACATACTTTTAATACTATGTACATGCGATATATGTGAAAATGTACTCAGTTTAAGTCTAAAACTGAGTGACAGGTTTTAGCAGTAAGCTTTTGAATGGGAAATCCTGTATAAAAGTCATCTTCATTCCATATATGGAATGAATGCTTACCACATGCCAACACAGGGCTATGGAGTGGTGAATATAGCCAGCAATCTTGGGGCTCAGATGTGAGTACGGCCCACAATTCCATTTTCAAACTACATGCATAGTGACATAGATTTTTAGTGACTTCAGGGACTACTTTATGATGAGAATAAGACTCCCCTGTTTCTCTCTTTTTGACAGGTAGGAAAGCAAACCCTATACTTCAACTGGCAATGGGATTCTCAAGAAGGAGGAGAAATCCCATGTCTATTTCCATCAGTGAAACATCTTTCCCTCTGCTTGTCTTGACCTCAAGCCTATGCAATCCCACTGTTCCCAGCATTTCCCCTTTAAAAAAATGCTTAATTTTTACTTTTTGGATAGAGACAGAAACTGAGAGGGGAGGATCAGCTAGAGAGAGAGAGAGAGAGAGAGAGAGAGAGAGAGAGAAAGCTGCAGCACTGCTTCATAATTCAGGAAGTTTCCCCCTACAAATGGGGACCAGGGGCTTGAACCCAGGTCCTTGCACATGATAGTATGTGCACTCAACCAGTCACATACTCAACCAGTATGTGCCACTGCCCAGTCCCCTTTTTTCTTTTTTTAAATATTTATTTATTTATTTATTCCCTTTTGTTTCCCTTGTTTTTATTGCTTTAGTTATTATTGTTGCCATAGGACAGAGAGAAATGGAGAGAGGATGGGAAGACAGAGAGGGGGAGAGAAAGATAGACACCTGCAGACCTGCCTCACCGCCTGCGAAGTGACTCCTCTGCAGGTGGGGAGCCAGGGGCTCGAACTGGAATCCTTACGCGGGTCCTTGCGCTTTGTGCCACGTGCGCTTAACCCACTGTGCTACCGCCCAGCTCCCCCCCTTTTTATTTTTAATCTCAGACAGAGACAGGTAAAGGAAGATAGAGGGGGAGACACTCCCATTAATAGTGTCACTCCTGTCACTATGTATGGTGATCCCATATGGTCCTAGGGGTCAAGTGTGTACTTTATTGGGTGAGTTGTCACCAGTTCCCATAAAGCATCTCAAGATATTTTGTGCCCACTGTGCAGACTGCTGTTATGCAAATGGGAAGTGTTGTTCAGAGGTTTTCCACTCTTTGGGCTTTACTGCCAACCCAGTCCAACAGGTGCAGAGAAAGAAGAGGCACTCTGCAGTAGGCAGGGCCTGAATCAGGGGTGTGCAGACTGCCACTCAAAGGTCCTGAAAGTGTTAACCTCCAGCAGTTATAGGTGTCTCGTTTATATCCATTATAAATCTGTTTACTGTGACAGTCCCCACCCAATCTGCTGGTGTCATAAAGCTCTAATGGTCCCCAATAAAGGTGGAAGACTTCTAACAGCACACGGTTCCTGAAATGGAGATGAAGGAGCAAGGGAGTAAGGGAGCAAAGAAGAGAGAGAGGCAGATGCTGAGCGTAAGAACAGAATATCACAATGACAAATTTCTTTCCATCTGCTACTTCAAGCAGCAGAGGCCTGGGTCTCAATGTTTGATGTTACACACAATCTCCAAATGATAACCATTAAAAAGCCAGCATTAAAAAGGCAGACACTCATTCACCACAATCCCAGAGAAGTTAAGTGATTTGTCCAAGGTCACCCTGCTCAATAGTGACTTAAGTCTCCTAATTCCTACTTCAAGGCTCCTCATCCCAGCTGCTTGCCTCTCTTAATTCAGCATGGGGCCAGCAAGATGATTACCAGCCCCTGAGGAACTCTTTTGCTTCATCTAGCCTAGTAATGAATGTCCTTACCTGTATATTCAGTCTCTCGAGGAGTTGGTTGAAATGTCCCTTTCCCATCCCAAGTTCTAATTCCCAAAGACTTGTGTGGCCGAGACATCATTATTTTTAATGAGCTCCCCAGATTCCTTTTATGTACTCTGGGAAGGATATTTGAAAACCATAGACATTGCTGATTACATGGGTTTCATCATTTCTGATGTCTCAAATGAGAAGCAGGATTCATGAGGAGGGACACTCTCCCAGGATGAAAATGTAAAACCACACCATGGTCAGAACACAGGGAGTGGCTCATATGCCCCAGTCCTCACCTGCAGGGGGGAAGCTTCACAAGCAGTGGAGCAGTGCTGCACTCTCTGTCTCACTAAATCTCATTGTCAATTTCTCTCACTTTCTCTCATTTCATATACATACATGCCACTGTGAAAAGTGACACCAAGCCACAGTAATAAACTTGGTAGATAACCCTGGAGGGGAAAAAAAAAAAAAAAACACAGGGAGATCCAAAGCCCTTTCTCTCTTTCAATGCCCTGAGAATTCCAGAGTCAACCTAACAACATCTTTCTTGTAAGACACTTCTTTGCAATTAGAGGAAAAGTATTATGTGGAATTGTACCCCTCTTATCCAGTAGTCTTGTCAATATTTCCATTTTATAAATTAAAAAAATTAAAAAAGAAGAAAAGCATTGTGATCTCTGTTTTACAAATGAAGAAATTGAAACTCAAAGTGGCTAAGCAACTTGTTTGAGACCACATGCCAGACAGTGGCAGAAGGACAATTCAAATCCATACCTGTTTTGGATGGTGCATTTTGTTTGGGGATGCTTGCATATCTCTCTGGGGGGTGGCCCAGAAAAGGGACTAGCCTCAGAGGATATAGATTCCTCTTGGGACACTCATTAAATCGCTTTAAAAAATCATCTGCATGTTATCTTCCAACTTGGGAATAACTTACAGAGTACATGTACTGAGAAACTTGGCTCTTGATTTCCTCAAAGTGTCAGATTAAACCCCGTTGGTTGGCAACTCACTGCTGACCTGAATGCACATAGATCACATAGATGTGCTTTGTGAAGACTGCTGAAGCTGGAGCAGAGAGTAAGGGGAAGGTATCAAAGCATGTGATCTGGCAGGTGGCATACTGGATAAAATGTTGGACTCTCAAGCAAGAGGTCCAGAGTTTGATCTCCACAGTCCATGTACCAGAGTGATGTCTGGTTTTCTTTCTCTCTCTCCTCTTATTCATCTCAATAATAAATTTACAAAATCTTTAAAAAATAATAATTTATTTTAAAAAGGGGAGGTATTGAAGCACATGCATGTTTAGAAATTTAGGAAAGTGACTTCCATAAAATCAACCCTCTGGAAGCTTCTGAGGTTTCCCTCCTCACTGCAGGATTTCTATTCACACTTTCCTTCATGTGCTCTTTGTCCTGAAGTTTGTGAAACTTTCCTCCTAAGAACAAAGGTCATCAAGCTTATCAGATATAATCTCCACCAAGAAAGTACCATAGCCCCCTAATTAGAAGGCTCCTAGGGCCAATCACCAGCAAATGGGTTACTCACATATCCTTGAATTAAAGGAGAAAAATTCCCTGTTGTAGATAAGAAATTTAGGGTTGTCTTATGAACCTGATCTCCTGTTATGCGGCCATGAGGCCCTGATCCTTGCTTTAACCCATGCTTCCCAGTTTTCTCTCACTATTTAGTGGATTTGTAAAAAAATGCCTCATGGACCTGATAAGACTATGGAAATACCTTACCGATGTCAAAGAACATTCTTTTCCTGGAAGAACGAGAAATTGTCTCTCACACACCCTGTTACAAGAAGTCAGTCTGAGTCTGTTGCAAACACTAAGATGAGTATCTACAGCTAAGTCAAGTTCTCTAGAAATCCAAATAGAAAGTAGCCTTCAAAAAGGACAGAAGGAAAAAAAAATACTAAACAGAGTCTTCAAGGAATCAACATTTATGAGAGCCCATTACACTCAGAGTACTTTACTCATTTAATCTCCTTTACTCCTTTCACCACTTACATAAATGGGTGTCGTCAGTTTACACACAGAAAAACTGAGACTAAGAGATCTCAGGGACTGGCCCAGGGTCACATTTGGTAAATGGCTCCAATGAGGCTGAACTTCAGGGCTTCTTCCCTTGTGCATGACTTTATTGCTACACCCAGGAGATTTATAAATGCATTTCCCCCAGAAATGTATCTTAGAGCTGGTTCTCTAACTTGGCTGTCTACTTGAGAGCACTTGGAAAGTTGAAAAACTAATGATCCCTGTCCCTAGTTCCCAAAGATTGTAAGACATATAGTACAACCTAGACAAAGGGATTTTCAGTAACTCCCTTGTCAGTTGATTCTAAAGTGTACCAAAGTATAAAGGCTAAGAACCACTGTCCTAGAGTGGCATTGGGTGGGAGGATATGGGGATAAAGCGGAGGGGAGGGGCGTGTGAGCAAGCTGTGGTGCACAGGCTGAAGTAGATGGCTTTTGCTGGACCTGTCATGTAAACCCAGAATAATCTTTACATTTTCAACATTTGAAAATGTTTGAATAGAATCCAAATGGGAAAATCCAGAGAGATCTAAAAATTACATGAAATTCAAATTTCAGTTGCCATTAAGTATATGAAACAGCCCCTTATATCCATTTGCATGGGGTCCATGGCAATCTTTGCTCTGCAAAGACAGACTTGACTGGTTGTGGCTGAGATACAGTCATCAGAAAAATCTAGACTTTTTACTCTCTGACTCTACAGAGGAAACTCTTCAACCCCTATACTAGAATTCTTTTGAACAAGTAAGACAATAACCATGACTGAATGGTTTGTCTTATTTTTGGCCTGTGCTTCCTATATCTGACTTTTGTATAAAGTCAGATTTGGGCTTTTCTTTTCTTTTTATTTACTACGAGGGTTATTGTTAGGGCTCTCTATCTGCACAATGAATCCACTGCTTCTGGTGGCCATTTCTTTTTCTTTTTTAAATTAATTATTTATTTATTCTTGGATACAGACAGAGAGAAATTGAGAGGCAGAGGGGGAGATATAGGGAAAGAGACAGAGAGACATCTGCAGCTCTGCTTCACCACTTATGAAGTTTCCCCCATGCAGGTGGGGACTAGGGGCTTCAACTTGGGTCCTTGTGCACTTCCATGTAGGTACTTAACCAGGTGTGCCACCACCTGGCCCCACCATTTCTTTCCCTTTTCCCTCTTCTCCTTCCTTTCCTCTTTCTTTGACAGAGACAGAGAAAAAATGAGAGGGAAAGAGTGGGTAGAAAGAGAGAGAAAAGAAAGAGAAGGAGGGTGGGAAGAGAGAGAGAAAGAGAGACCTGCAGTACTGCTTCATCACACATGAAGCCCCAGGTCCTTGTACATGGTAATGTGTGCACTCTACTGGGTGTGCCCCCACGGACTCCCAGATCTATGCCTTTCTGTCATGCAATTAGCTTCAGAAACACAGATACCTGCTTCTTTCTGCATCTTTAATTCCAAGTTCCTGTCAGTTTCCATCAGATTCCTTTGTGCAAATAGATTCTAAGTGTACTTCTCCCCTAGCTTACCAGTTGGACCTGTGTGCTTGTAGGCATCTTCCTTCCTCCGCAGAATTGATTAGAACCAGCGAGAAGTACTTGAATCCTCTAAGGATCCTTCAAGGGGATTAGGTTTAGCCAACAGAGTTGCCTATGGTGATAGGACTCCAGTATCTCCTCGCTCCTTTGTGTGGAGACTCAGTGTTCCACCAGTGCAACAGCCTGGTTCTTTGTATGCAGACCAGGGTTGGCCCACTATCAGGGGATGACTGTCAGTAGAATGCTTTGAAGACTGGTCTCTTAATCTCATTAATATCCTGATTGTCTTCTCCAATCTAGTGGAAGCTTTTTGGGTGGTAGCCACAAGATAAAATGACCTTCCAATTCAGTAGATAAAGTGGCAGTCAGATAAAGGAGGAATTGCAGCCATGTCCACCATTGAACTCCAAGTCAGAATAACACTGTTTCCTGACATAGCAGATGTTTCAAGGCAGGATTTGTTTCTCTGAACTAAAATAAGCTGCTACTTAGGGACAATGGAGCTTGTTGAGTTTGGGGACTTTTGCTGAGGGAGATGAATATTTTTACAACTGCCCTCATAAACCTCCTCCCCTTGTCTGCCGAGGAGTGGGTAGGGACAGAGCCCCAGAGAAGAGCTGAGGTGCCTGAACTGTCTTAACAGCCCCATTAAGTTGTTAAGGCATTTAGTGTCACCAGACAGTGCTGACTGCAAGGGCAGTTCAAATCCTTACTAAAATGGGGATGGGGTCTTGAAAAGGAGGGCTTTGATTTCTTCCTTGGGCAGGCACAGAAATAACCTTAGTTGGGGGTACAGCAGTTATAGGGGTGAGGCTGTGTAGTGGCACAGCTGATTGAGTATGCACATCACCATGTATGAGAACTCTGGTTCAAGCCCCTGGTTCCTACCTGTGGAAGGTGGGGGTAGAAAGGAAGTGTCATGACTGGTGAAGCAGTGTTGCAGATGTCTCCTATTTTTTCCTCTCTATCTCCATCCAATAAATAAATTTACAATAAAAAATAGTTGGGGCTTGGATGATAGCACATCAACTCTGCAAAATGCCTTTCAGACCTGAGGCATCAAAGGTCTCAGGTTCAATTCACCATAAGACAGAGGTAAGCAGTGCTCTGGTAAAAATAAATAAATAAATCTAGGGTGGGGCTGGGTGGTAGCACACTTGGTTGAGCACACATGTTGCAATGTACAAAGATCTGGGTTTAAGTCCCTAGTTCCCACCTGCAGGGGAAAAGCTTCAGGAGTGAAGCAGTGCTGTGGGTGTCTCTATCTTTCCTACTCTATATCTCCCTTCCTTTCAGTTTCTGGCTATCTCTATCAAATAAATAAATAAAGATAATAAAAATTAAAAATATCTAGGGAAAGTGTTAGCATAATGATTATGTAGAGAGACTCTCATGCCTGAGACTCTGAAGCCCTAGGTTCAACCCTCACCCCCCTCCTCCAACACACACATCACTACCAACACACACATCACCATCACTATAAGCCAGAGCTGGTAAGGGCTCTGGTAAAACAAACAAACAAACAAAAAAAGAGAAAGAAAGAAAGAAAGAAAGAAAGAAAGAAAGAAAAGAGAGAAAGAAAGAAGTTATAGGGAAGTAGTTAACAAGTCAGACTGAGAGACCCCTACCTACCCTTGTTCCACCTTCCAAAACCATTGCTATTCAGAGGAGAGCAATAAAGATACAGTAAGGTGTGTGTGTGTGTGTGTGTGTGTGGTGTGTGTGTGTATGTAGTTTCCTATGACTGAAAAATTCTTAGCATCTAAATAAAACAAAGAGTGTAAGAACTCAAAACCAATCTCTACCACTTACTAACTATATGAAACTGGGAAAATTACTTATAATCTGAGCATATTTCTTTCTGGATTGCTAAATGAGCATTATATTATAGATGGTTCCTACCCTAGAGATGTTGTGAGGATTAAAGGGGATGATGGTCATAGATGCTCACTTCTGGACCTGGTACCCAGGAGGTACTCAAACAGCATTAACTATGAGGATTATTCACACTTAGTCACACCCTGTCTCTGGGCACTTTCCTTGGACCTTGCAGATTCCAGCATTAGGTAAAACAATAGTAAACTTACAGACATCCAGGCTCAGAGTATGGTGGTATGAATGAAACCCAGGGTTAGGCTTCTATGGGCAAATCGGGAGGAGATATGAAAGAGAATCTGTGGGAGACTGGACTCTCTGATTTCCAATTCTGATTGGGCCTCCAGAGCAATGAAATCCACTGGACTTGGAGAAGGGGAATAAATCTCAAAGGGAGGGAAGAGAAAGCAGTCACAGAAATAAATGTTTCCTCAATACTTTCAGCCCACCTGCATGTTAGCTATCCAGCTCAGGCAAAAATTACTAAAGTCATGGCCCCCTTGGAATATACCTAAAATAGACTTCCTAGCTTCTTCCAATATGAAGACCCCAAATCTCATCTGCTTTATTCTTATCTTTAGGTTCCTGATTATTAAACAATTTGTTCTGCTTTATATCTTAATGCTTTTCAGCCATCAAGTTGCAGATACTACCCTGATGTCAGCCTGACTTCCCTGGGCAGATGACCTCACCAGTGAGTCTTGGAGCCCCTTGGAGATAGCATAATGGTTATACAAAGAGACTCTCATTCTTGAGGCTCTATGTTCTCAGGTTCAGTCCTCTGCACCACCATAAGTCAGAGCCGAGCAGTGCTCTGGCAAAGGGAGAGAGAGAAAGAGAGAGAGAGAGGAGAAATAAGGCACACAAGTGGGGTAGAGAGATTGCAGAATGGTAGCACACTAGACTGAGGCTCCAGAGGTCCCAAGTTGAATCCCCAGCAGCAGTACTTTTGTCCCTGCCCCCAGCCCAAAAATGAATAAATAAATCATAACAAGCGATAACAAGTACATATTCTGCGCTGCCCTCCCAGAGCCTACCACACTAGAGAAAGACAGAAACAGGCTTGAGGTATGGATCAACTTGTCAATGCCCATGTCCAGTAGAGAAGCAATTACAGAAGTCAGACCTCCCACCTTCTGCACCCCATAAAGATCTTTGGTCCATACTCCCAGAGGGATAAAGAATAGGGAAGCTTTCAATGGAGGGGATGAGATACGGAACTCTGGTGGTGGGAATTGTACCCCTCTTATCCCACAACCTTGTCGATCATATTTAATCACTAATAAAAAAAATAAAGAAATGTCTACTTTTAGATAAAGAAGGTGTGGTTCAAGATATCTGGAGGTGATCCTCTCTCCCTGTGTCTTTTTCTTTCCAGGAGAATGAGCTCCAAATTACTCTGCAGTTAGGCCAGTAATCAATCATCTGGGGGCTTCTCAGCCTCTTGTAAGTAACCCAGATTTTCTCCCCACATGGCTAAGTATACCCCTTTCTGAGGGAGCAGAACCCATATAGGTTAGCATCCCTGACCCAGGTTTCATACTGGATGGTAGCAGGCTCCTTCTCAGGTGATGCAAGAATAGGGACATTTTGTACAAGGTGAGTGAAGGCTGCCCCTCCCTAGCTGTGGCCAGGTAAGCAGGTAAGTTTGTGGCAGACTGGAGCAAAGGGTGCAGTGAGCAAGGCCACCAAGGATCAGTCATATCCCGAGGCTTCCAGCTCATTTCCTTCTTTTCCTTTAGTCAATCGATATGAGGACCAGTCTCCAACTTATCCCTTTCTTCACCACAGCCCTGCTCTCTGACCTTTTGAGGGCCTTTCTCTTGATTCTGTTCCAGAATGGAGGTAGAGGCCATCACTCCGGGCCTGCTCAATGGCCTCAGAAAGGGCTGTCAGCAGGCCTATAACTAGGGGACAGCTCCTGCTGGCGAAATCTGGGATGGGAGTGTATGTACAGATAAAGGCCTTCCAGGCTGAAGATAAATGGCTGCCTGCAGCCTGCTGTAGTAACTTCAGGCCCCCAAGAAGAGCAAACAAAGGGTGCCCCTGTGACACTCACTGGAAAGATGAAGGCCCATCAGCTGCAGCCGGGCTGGTTCAAAGCCCCAACTTAATTGTCAATTAAGCATGCATAAGGGAGACAAAGCCATGACAACCCTTGGCTGCATGCTGGTGTATGATTGTAAAGCCAGGAGGGGAGATGCTGAAAACAGCTGATTCTGCTGACAGTGTGTTTGCAGGGCACCTTGTAACCAATCAGCTGCTGACAGAGGCAAAGTGCTCCTCCTGCCACTTCTTTTGTGCCAGACATTCCAGGACCAGGGTCACACTGTGGTCATTGTGGGCAAGTGGGCTACAGAGCACTGAGTGTGGCTGGGAGGAAAGGGATTCGACTAGAAAGAGGACGCACTCCTCTCTGCCAGATGGATTCAAGGGGAAGATTTGAGTGTGAGGGGTAGCCAGTCCTCCTATTCTGCTGCTAGAGTTTGCTAAAGGACACAGAGGGATATGGGGAGGAGTTGGGAACTGGGCCTTGTCTCCCAGTTAACTTCTGATTGCTAGTGTTAATTCTAGATGCTGCTTTCTCTATAGTTGCCACAGAAACATTTCTTACTCTGTACTCAGGTACATCTTAGCCTTGGCTAGAGAGGACACCTCAATAGTGGGAAACAAGATGGGGAATGCACCCAAGGCTCTGAGACAAGTGCCTTCTCTGTTGAGGCCCTTGCATATCCTGTGCTGCCCTCCCTGATGACTTGCGAGGTGGGCATAGGCACCACCCCAGCATCCCGGCTGGCATCCCAGACATTCAGCTCCCAGTCTGGGGCCTAGATACGTCTCACTGCATCACAGGAATGATGTCCCAGTGTGTGAAATTTAAAAAGAAATAGATTTGTAGCCTGGGCAGTGGTGCAATGGAAAAAGCACTGAACCTCAAAACATCAAGTCCCGAGTTCAATCCCTGGCATCGCATGTGGCTGAGGTCTCTCCCTCTCCTTCTATTCCTCTCCCTCCTCCTCTTATCTCCATGAATAAATAAATCAATCTTTAAAATATAAATAAATAAGGGAGTTGGGCGGTAGCACAGTGGGTTAAGCACATGTGGCACAAAGTGCAAGGACCGGTTAAGGATCCTGGTTCGAGCCCCTGGCTCCTCACCTGCAGGGGAGTCGCTTCACAGGCAGTGAAGCAGGTCTGCAGGTGGCTATCTTTCACTCCCCCTCTGTCTTCCCCTCCTCTCTCCATTTCTCTGTCTTATCCAATAATGATGACATTAATAACAACAACAATAATAACTACAACAATAAAACAAGGGCAACAAAAGGGAATAAATAAGTATTTTCAAAAAACTTCTTTTAAAAAATATATACATAAATAAAAGGAAATGCATTTCTGCGACCTGCTGTTCTCCTCACTGCTACTTGTCTATCCCTCTCTAACAATGAAGGGTAGTAATGACAGTTATGGTTTCTGGGAAAAGAGAGTGTTTACATGTTCTGATTTAATTCTCACCATATGTACCATATAAGGTAGGTACTTTTTTTTTTTTTTTGCCACCAGGGTTATCTCTGGGGCTTGGTGCTGGCACTATGAATCCTGGTGGTCACTTTTTCCTTTTTTGTTTTCTTTCTATTTTATTGGATAGGACAGAGAGAAATTGGAGAGAGGAGGGCAAGATGAGCAGGAGAGAGATAGACATCTGCAGACTTGCTTCACCTCTTGTAAAGCATGGCCCCCTGCAGGTAGGGAGCCAGGGCTCAAACCTGGGTCTCTGCACATGGTAATATGTGCACTTAACTGGATGCACTGCTGCCCGACCCCCATCTCTTCATTTTTATAGACAGGAAACTCATAGAAATTATATGAGCTGGCAAAGCTGCAGTTATGGGATATTAAAACCTGGTTGGTTTGAGGCAGGATTCAAAATTAAGTCCAGAGAAGCTGGTCTCTAAGTTTGCACAAAGAACATCTTGATAAATCCTGAGTGAAAATTAAGGCAGAGGGGAAGGCAGTCATTTAAATTAGTATCCTATGCCCTGAGAGGTAAAGCAGTGGATAAGACAATGTTCTATGTCACTACTCCGCAAATAACAGTCTCTTCCAAGAAAGGCACACACAGTCCCCAAAGATAACTGGTCTCCAGCTGGTTCTGGAGACCCTACTTGCATGAAATCTTCCCAACTAGACATAGACAATAAGCAGTGGAGGGCAGGGATGAATGTCTTCCTCATTGCTGGCTCAGTGTCTGAGCACAGTATATAGTTAAGTCCATGTCTATGCTGAAAGAACATGGAGACTGAGATCACTGGGCCTGGGCTCCAGTCCCTGCTCAGCTTCCAGGTTGCTCCCAGTTCCAACATTCCTTGATAGTGGGTTGTTGGAAAAGTCATGACACATAGAAAATCATAGAAAAAAAAATACATCATGACTCTTTTTTTTTTTAAAGGTCAAGACTCTGGGACATCCCAGAGAGTCCATTTCCAGTGGGATATGCCTTCTCAAGCTCTAATCAGAGGGGTTTCCGGGGCTGTTTCCAGCTCACCCTGCCTGCCTGGTCTCTGGCTGCTGCTCCTGTCAGAAAATAGAATGCCCAAGCTAATGACCCCGTGGTGACCTCACCACAACCCCAGCTTGTCAGAAAGCTGCTGGGCCTTTGTTTAGCTTGCAAGCTCCCTGACTTTGGTGTGGAGATCACAGGTCCCTGCACAAAAGCCATTGTCTCCTCCAGAATGCCTCTTGCCCCGGCCACGCCTCCTGCAGCTCCAGCTCCAGCTCTTACTCCATGGATCACTGTGGACAGTGGCAAGTACTCCCATCCTGCTCAGTGCCGGCCACATGCCGTTTTGCTACTGCCCTCTGAACCCTGCTTTGAATTTCCATGAAGTAGTGAAGTTACACTGCATTCAGGGCAGTAATTGTTTGGGGACTTCTCTGCCACTCAAAGGTAACCCAGACTTAACTCTTCACGTGACTGAGCCATTCCTTCTAAAGGGAGAGGGATCCAGAGAGGCTCTGAGTCCTGGCCCAGGCTCCATGCTGGTCAGTATCAGGCTCCCAGATAGCCTTAAGGAGCTTTTGCTATGGGAGGGCACAGTGGGAAATCAAAGCTTGAATACTGCCTGACTGGTGGCTGTAAGTCTGTCCTCCTGAGCACTAGGGTCAGCTCTCAGATCTCAAACCTCTCTTCTCAAAGGGCAGCCAGCAGGACAGGGGAGAAACAAATTTCAGGATCACCTCCAAGTTGAAAATAGTGCTTGATTCTCCTTACATAAGCCCTTCCACAGAATAGGTCATAAGAGACTATGCCACACTTTGTCCACAAAGCACTGAAAGCAACCTCTTCAAGGAGACTCCTTCTAGAAGCCAGCTTTCCTTAGAGCACTAAGCCCCAGAAGAAGCCACAACATCTTCCTGATATAGTACTCAGCATAGATGGTGCTTTTCCATATAACAGCATAGATTTCAGTCCTGACAAATCTATACCCCTTGCAGGGGTATCCTACTGCACCACTGGCACATAATAGGTACTCAACTAGTTTTGGTCAATTTGTCACTGCAACAATTTCAAAAGTGACTCAATCTTAACCCTGGGGGAGGCACAGACACTGATACGCATTGGCCATTGGTAGAGTAGTCCTTCCCCAGAGGCCCTGAGCTCCTTCTGCTGGAGCTGGACAAAGTAGTGGGCATGGACAGAGTTGGCAAGCCCTTTGCCTGGCACATCAAAGAGACAGCCTTCTCTGTCTAAACTAATAGCAGTACTGACCTACTGAGTAGCAGTCATACAGAGAAAATGGGACCAGAGAAAAAGGGGCAAAGGTTCCCTGGAGGCCTTACAGAACCAGGGGAAAGCAGACCATAACCACACATTGTTTCCATGCAAGTATTCTCACAATAGGAGGAGAATGTTCAAAGCACTTCTTCCTCAGAAAAATCTTGAGCCAGACTTCTCCCTCCATGAGGAGGCCATGAGGAGCAGGCAGTGGAGCCTAGGTCCCAGCTTACCTGACAGCTTGTTTGGAGGCGAGGTGCTAGGCTGGTGGTGTGGGGAGCCATGGGAGAGCAAGGGGTTCAGGCTGTGTGTCTGGTTGGAGGTATAAGCGTCCATGGCCAGCTTCTGCCGGAATGCCTCCTCTTTCCTACGGTTTGCAAACCAGTTGTAGACACGAACCTCAGTGACCAGGTTGGAGCCCAGACCATGGGCTTTGGATGGGGAGACGCCTCGCTGGAGACATTCTGCCCTGAAGGATGGACAGAGGGGAGAAGGTGAGTAGGAAAAGTTGAAGGAGACCTGATACTACATGGATAGAACAGGAGGCTAGCTGGATCTGTGCTGCGAAAAGCTCAGCCCATGGAGTTATCTGACAAGATGGTTGTAGTGTGGCCCAAACACAGGTCTGGAGGAAGCTCTGTTCTCCTGAAGGTCAGGGCTTAGACTTGGTGTAGCTCCTGATATAGAGGGAGCGAATGGCGTGGGGGCAGAGAATTCAAGGGGAAGGTCCTGATTACACCTCCTAATGCCACTGCTATTCCCAGCCTACAAAAAGCAAAGTCCTTTGCTAATACTCTCTGAGTCCCTTTAAGGCACTCTGAAAGAAACTCTGGTTTGGAGGGGTTTGAACTGAATACCCCAAAAGGGTGTCAAGGAAGCTCTATGCTTCGTTCACATCACAAGAAACTCCCCTAAATGGAAGGCTTGGTGAGGCACAAGGGAGGGCATACAGAGATGGCTGCCCCTAGCTTTCTCATTGCTGTTGAAATCCTACTCCAGGTGTAAAAGGAATTCTTCACCACAAAAGGATGCTGGGGACAGGGCATTAATGACAGGGAGCACAACCTAAAGATGCTGTGACATATGGAGGCTGACCATACTGTTACCCTACCTCCTGACCTCACCTCCTTCCACTGCCAGAACCAGCCCAGGCCAGAGGCAGAGAGAGAATGCATGGGCTTGGGCCAGAGGAAAGAGCAAAGGCTATTTGTTTCAGAAAGTCAAAGTTGGAGTCAGGGAGGATGGGGGCAGGAATGAAGAAAAAAAAAATCCCCCTAAGGATTCTTAACAATTTTCTTTAAAATTGCCTGTAAATGTTAAGATACAAAAAAAAAACCCCAATATTAAATCACATAATAATAATAATAATAATAAAAACTTTTGCAATATCTGTACTGGAATAAACAATGAAAATATGGGAACATTTCCAGAAAAAAAAAAAAAGAGAGAGAGAGAAAAAAACCCTCTAGTGTGGGCAGAGTAGACTAAACAGATCCAACCAATCTTGTTCTTCTGCCAGTGTTCCTTTTGGACCAGTGGGTGCATAACAACTTGTAAGGCCAGGGTCAATCTAAGGCTAAGAGACAGCTTTTCCCTAGTTTTTATGGAGATTGGCCACATGATTTCTCACTTCACTGGCATCATGTTTTTGACCAGCATTCTCTAGAGTAAATCTTGCCTACCATAATGGCTCATGGGGGATGTTAATAAGTATTTCATAGAAAAAAGATTCTAGGGCGGGGCTAGATAGTGTAATGGTGATGCAAAGAGACTCTCATGCCTGAGGCTTCAAGGTCCCAGGTTCAGTCCCCTGCACCACCATAAGCCAGAGCTGAACAATGCTTAGGAAAAAAAAAAAAAAAGATTTCATGGTCAATTCAACAAAACTAAGTGGGTGTTTTTTTTTTGTTGTTGTTGTTTGTTTTATTAAAAGACATCTAAGAGTCTTTAATCTCTTAAGGTATACCATAACTCCCTATGAGAAAGCACAAGACTTTCCTCAAAGTTATTTAGTAACAAGTTGAAAGTAGGGTTCTGTGGAACATACTTTGGGAAATTCTGATTTAGCCACACTTATCTGGATAGCCAGTATTTCGGTATCCCAGGGATGAGGGGCTGAATCTTGCATCCATGAGCCTGCCTGCCTGAGCTGCTGGTGTTACCTGTTGCATTCCTCCACTAAGGCCTCCCTCTCTTCCTTGCTGGGGTTCTTTTGCCGTTCGTAGGCCTGGTACAAGATTTGCTGAGATGCAGGCCCCCATTTGAACCGGTTGCGACGCATCTTCTTGTTGGTGGGCTCAGAGCAGGCATCATCGGACTGCCCAGGCCCCTGGCTCTGTTGACTGAACTCTGGAAAGAGAAACAGCAGCTGATCCTGACTGCTTTTGTCTGTCATATTTCCAGAACTCTGGACTGTCTGGTTGAATTCTGAAAAGAGAAAGGGGTAGATTTGATAGGGTCTGTAGCTTTCCCTTGACTGACAAGACAGACAGATAGACAGACAAAACTTTATTACAGATAGACAAAAACTTTATTCCCTCTCCTAAGCCTTGCAATCAGCACGTGGGAGTGAGTACAAAGTGGTGACTTCATAAAGACTGTCCAGCTCAGTTTGCTCTACCACTGCCCCCCTTCCTTTGGAGGAGCTCAGATGTAGCAATTTTTCTAAGAATAAATTATTATTTTTCTCCTTTGACTCAATGGCTGTCAGAAATGAAGCAACCCTCTGAATTCTGAATGCTGCTTTTTTGTGTGTGAAGAGAATAAGCTCAATCAAATTTTGGCTCAAGGAAGAAAGTACTCAAAGGGACAATTTTATGGGGTAGGTGGTGGCACATCTGGTTGAGTGCACGTGCTACAATGTGCAAGGATCCAGGTTCAAGCCTCTAGTCTCCACCTGCAAGGGGAAAGCTTCACAAGTAGTGAGGCAGTGCTGTAGGTGTCTCTCTTCCTCTCTCTCCCTTTCTATCACCTCCTTCCCTCTCAGTTTCTGGTTGTCTCTATCCAACAAATATAAAAATTATTTTTGAAAAAGGGATAATTTTAAGTGAAACATGATATTCAGAAACAGAAAAATAGTTCCCACCACCATTTGTCTCTCTGCTTAGAGGTATACTATCTATAAATAAATATATTTATATTAAAATATTGTGCTTTTAGGAAAACTCAAATACAAAACCTGTGAAAACTACTTTGAAATAAATATAGTTGTAACTTGGCATTGAAATGGAAGCTCTTTACAGCTCAGATAATTTCAAGGCTACGGGGTGTGTGTGTGTATTCCTGTGTACATAAAGCTCCATTTATAAGGTTAACAGCCCAATTTAGAAAAGTCTTACAGATCATACACACATTTGAAAGACAACAAATGCAAAAGACTAAAAACACAGGACCTTTCTAGCCAAGACATTTAATGAATTTGGGAAAAAATAAATGTAGATGAACAAATGTTCCCTGGCTATCCAGTTCACAGAAGCTAGCTACATTATCACTCTTAAAACATTTTTGTTGGGTGAATGAAAGATGAAAGCTGGATCCAACAGTGATAGCTTATAGGAATTCAATGAAATTTGCTATTTACTTATTGAAGAACAGGACTGTGGTGTTCTTTTCTCACATAAGCATGAAGTAGGGTTCACTGGGGGGTGATTAATTCCATTTTACAGATGACTAAGCATAGAGGCCAGGTAGTCTACTGAGCAAGGACACATAACAGATTCATTTCCTAACTCCTAGTCCCCATGTTCTGGACCCTGATGTTTTTCTTCTTTTGGTTCCTGTAGTCATTCTTGCAGGTCTTAGAGATAAATGGATCTAAAATTCTCAAGGTTCAAAGTCAGGCCACTATTTTATACTTGAAGCTCCTCAATGACAGGCTACTACTTTGGTTCCCTAGTCTATAATCCTTCTAGACTATAATGGAGAAGTTACTAGCCCTCTAAGAAACCATTTCCTTTCTTGGTCCATCACATGGAACAGTTGGCCCCTAACCAGCCTGGACTTAGGACCCAGGTGCAGGCTTTGTTTAACCAGTTGCTGATTGGCTAATGTTAACAAGCAATTTCCCTGGTGCAGGAACTGAAATTGTCACTGGGGCTTTTGATTTGGTTCTTACCTACTTTGAATGTTTCTCAGATCACTTAGGCTCTGTGTTAACTGGTTTCCAACAATTCCTTTAGTGACCTGGGAGAGTGTCTGCCAGAATTATACACAGGAAGTTACTAATTCAGTGGGATAATATAGGACACCAGCCAAGACCCTCAATTTCTCATTCTCTTAGCCTGTATTTTTTTCACCCTGTGAACTGGGTGAAATAAACTAAGGGTCAGTAAATAGTCTTTTAGAACACCTATTCCTAGTCATGATGATGATGACTGAAATGCCCATGGAATACTTTTCAAACTGCTGCCAAACCAAGTCTAGTTATGTTCGAAATCACCAGAGAGGGGAAAGGAAGTTCTATATTTAGAATGTGTCAAATATTTCTGTCCTGTAAAACCCAAAGCCAGTATGGATAATCCAGAGGGCCTAGGATCAACCAGAAGTTCTTCACTTAATGTGAATAGGTGTAATAACAATGGATATTTGCTGATTCGCATCTATGGCTAGGTTATTATACAAAGCCCCTCAAATGCTGCCCTTCATCTAATCCTCATAACCACTCCATGTGAGGAACATTGTTATCTCCATTTTAGTGCTGGAGAATCTAAGGTTCATTCAGTCAAATGATTTGCTCATGTTGCATGGACTTGGGAAAGGAGTTGGGGTGGGAGCCCAGCCTGCAGATACTAAAACTCTTAAATCAAAATGCAAATATTTTGATTGGAGAAGTTGCTCAGTCTGTAGAGCACTGAAGTGTTGAAAAATATCCTGATTTTAGCCACCTCTGGGCCTTGGCCAGAGTCTTAAGTTTTGGAGATCTAGAGTCTTACATGTTCTCCAGTCATTATCAATTCTTTTCTGCTGCCTTTTACATTAACAAGAATTAAGGTGGAGGAACAGAAAATGCTTATTGCTCCTAAAAATTAACTTGGAGAAGTTGACTTCAGCAGCCCCTTTATAAGCCTGGGAACCAGTTAAAAGGGAGATTCTGTGTGAGATTGGGACCAAAATTATTATCATTCATTATGCATAGTTTAAAAATATGTGTAATTATGTACCATCCTCCCAACTACCTCATTGACTTGTGTCTCACTTCTATTCACCTTACTTCCTATTTTTATCCCACACTGTGTGTCTTATATTCATTGTTCAAGAGTTGGCTAAATATCACCTCTTCTAGGGAGCCCTCTGTGATACCTCCAGACAATTTAGCAATCCCTCTGCTGCCCCTTGTGTATACCTTTGTAACAGCTCTGGAAAGCAGCTATCATTAGTTACTCAAATATCTTCACTTTCTCATTATGTTGTGAATTTTTAGAGGAAAGAACCGGTGTATCCCCCAGCCAGTATACAGCCTAGCGCCTAATAGGTGCTTACATATTTACAGAATAGAAAATATTTCTTGAATAATATGTCTCATGTGATTTTAAAACAAGAACAGTAATTTAAAAGATCCCTTGCAAAGGTCATCATAAGTTTTCATAAAATGTTCCTTCTCAAACATTCTGAAACCTTTCGTAGACTTCTGTTCTTTTAGAATCTTCCAGAGGGGTGTGTGTGTGTGTGTGTGTGTGTGTGTGTGTGTGTTTTCTGGTTTCTCTCCTGTTTAGGGAGCTCTCACTGGATAGAGAGAAGGTAATTTAAACCAGAGATACTTCATGAGCCTTGGATAATGAGGGCAGGTCCCCAGGTTTCTCTGAGCTCTAGAGACTGTGACTCGAGATTTTTAAAATTTTTTTTATTTATTTATTTATTTTAATTTCCAGGAATTAGAGTTACTTCATGTCAGAAACAAATTTTGGGGGGAGTTGGGCGGTAGCGCACATGGTGCAAAGCTCAAGGACCAGTTATGATCCCGGTTCGAGACCAGGGCTCCCCACCTGCAGTAGAGTTGCTTCACAGGCAGTGAAGCAGGCCTGCAGGCGTCTCTCTGTCTCTCTTCCTCTCTAGTTCCCCCTTCTCTCTCAATCTATATCCAATAACAAATTAAAAAAAAAAAAGAAACAAAATTTTAAGTACCTTGCTATCATGGATGGTGGATCAAGTTAGGCTTTAAAGGGAGCTTTTTCTCGAAATAGTATATAGCTCTCATTTTGCTTCTAGTCTATCCATTCAATGCTTTCAACAAAAGAGCAAACAGTTCTACTGTGAGATGAACATGTAGCACCTTCCCTTCCACCATGAGGGCATTTTCCAGCTCATAACCATTGAAACAACAAATACTGAAACAATCAGTTCAGAGTAATCTGTGACAGAAAGCAAGAGTGATTACTAAAAGTGACCATCCAATGAAAAGGAAAAAACCCAACCCAGAAAGTGATGGCATCTAACATCTCTACAAGGACAGAGAAACCACAGCCCAGAGGACAATGTGTGATGAGAATAGAAAAAAAAAATGACATGAAGGGTGGGGAAGATAGATAGCATAATGGTTATGCAAACTCTTGTGCCTGAGGCTTCAAAGTCCTAGGTTCAATCCTCCCACACCACCATAAGCCAGAGCTGAGCAGTGCTCTGGTAAAAATAAAATAAAAATAAATAAATAAAAATACATGACGTCTTCCTAGGAAAAGGCCAGATTCAAACACATACAGTAAAAGTATACTTTCCTAAAATAAAAACATTCTGGTATCTATCCTTTGTCATTCAAATGTAGTTCAAACTTCCCCAGGCTCTAAAAACAAAAACTTCTCAGTTTTTTTTTTTAATTCCCAGGCTTATTACTGGGACTTGATGCCTGCAGGATGAATCCACCACTCCTGGTGACCATTCCCCCCCCCCCCTTTCTATTTCTAGTCATGGTAAGGTATATGCTCAACCAGGTGCACCACCAACTGGCCCCTCTTTTCAGTATTACTGTGACAAAGTGAAAATTGGCGGGGGGAGTGTTGAAAATTAGGGGTGGGAATGGCAAAAATTTATTGATCAGAGTTCCAAAGTCAGGCCCTTCTACAGAGTCTTGCCTTAGCCAGTAGCACCTTCTTCACAAGGCAGTCACCGGCTATCAATTTCTGTAAATGATTTGGTAAAAGTGCCTAAAATTGCCACAAAATTTAGTTCTGCTTTCCACTGTTCCAAATAATAGGGTTGGTTTCTGAATTTATCTATATACCCAAACCATTTCTTTTTAAATATTCTGTAGAAGGGAAAGAATGACTCCAATAGTCATCAATCTTATTGACAATTAAGAAATATCTTCCTTGGCAACTCTGGTATATGGTCACGTATCACAGGGAGATGCTTGGTCTACTTTGGGAAAGATACTCCACTAGTCCCTGTTTTCTAAGAGTGTTGGAATCAGGGACAAAGAAGATTCAAGGTACACTGTACACACTGAAGGACTTGTCAAAGAAACTGACTAGGTAGAAAGGAACCGTGAGAGAAAAAAAATGATGTAAGGTAAGCCAGTGAACAGCAAGCACAAAAGTCAAATCCAGCTTCTGTAAGCTCACTAAGTCCTATGCAGCCTTTATTGAGGAGAGAGAACTGAGGCATCCCAGCTGGACTAGAGTTAGGGCACACGTGGGACTGAAACACTTACGTCGGAGGATCTCTCGTTGCTTGCGGACGTACCAGGTGTACAGAGCAGCACGCTTCTGGGTCTTCATTGGCGTGCCCTTGTTGAGGTGCTGGGAGAGGTGTGACTGGTTCAGACCTGTGACATCGACCACCTCCCTCTGAGGGATATTGTGCTGCTGCATGTAGCCCTTGATCATTTTGGCAGCCCTCCAGGGGTCCTCACTAGACAGATAAATGAATAGTTAGGATGCTGGTGAAAGATGCCCAAAGAGAAGTGGTCTCTTTTGAAAGGATTTGCCTAAATGTTGTATAAAGCCTTCATCCTCATCTATTTTCTATCTGCCCTAAGTGGGAGCCCTTATACAGTATACTTCATCCGTATCTACTGAAATCAGGAGGGTAAGGATGAAGATGATGTCCCATCTTCAGAACTACAGAAAAAAAAAAAAAACTATGAGCACTCCCTCCTATTAAACACATAGAGAAATTCCCTGAAATGTGAGTGACATGAAAGGTAAGGGACCCAAAGAAAGCAGATGTCATTAGCCTAGGCTGGCTGGCCTTGCAAGGATAGGGGGTGGCATTGTTTCCTAAGTTCATGTCCCTCTCTCATTATTTTCTTTCTGAATGGCTATCTGCATCTAAGCTTATAAAATAGGGGTGTAGCCTATGTATCTAACTCATGAGGAGCAAGGAGGACTTCTTAATCAAATGCTAAGTAGATTTCAGGAGTTTTAGGAGGGACTGGGTGGTGGCATACCTGGTTGAGTGCACATGTTACAATGCATAAGGACCCAGGTTGGAGCAACCCCCCCCTTCCCACCTGCAGGCAGAAAGCTTTGTAAGTGGTGAAGCAGTCCTGCAGGTGTCTCTCTGTCTCTCACCCTCTCTATTTCCCCTCCCCTCTTTACTTCTGATTGTCTCTATCCAACAAATAAAGATAATTTAAAAATATATTTCAGTCTTAGGAAAGTTCTAAGAAATGCAATGCAATTCCTCACTGGGACTGAAGAATTTCTTCACTGAAGTAAACCGGGCAAAGTTAAATGGAAGGAAAAAAAAATCTTCACAGCTCCACCTTCCAAATAAAGCCTAATGGGGAAGAGCATTTTCAATTTCTGAATAAGACATTAGTAACCCAAATACCTTGCTTTCCTGTGTATTTACATTTCTTCTCAGGTAGGTTAAGAGTATCTGGAAAGCAACATTTATCATAAATTTCAAGCTTGTGGCAGGAATATGGCTATCATTTTCATTTTTAATAAGCACAGGTAAGTAAAAAGATCTTCTACAACAAAACATTAGTGCCTTTGAATTTTATTTGTTTAAGATGTCCCTAGCTTTGCTGATATCTTTTCTTGCATAGTGAATAGGTGATTTTTTAAATGAGAATGTAATTTAAAGCATAAAGCTAAAGATAATTCACAGAGTAGAGCTAATGAAGCAACACATCTGTACATACTAGTTGTTTAGTGCAACTACATATTTAATGCAGGAAAAGCAATATCCCTTTATGTATGTTGATGTATTGAAACCTGATTAAACATTAAAAAATGAGCTCCAGGTAAAATAATAAAAGTGGTGTCAAGCAGAGCCAGAACAGAACACTGAAAAATTTCTAAGTGGTGCCTATAAATGTCAACTAAAATTTTTAATAAAATACAAAATCTATTAACAAAACGATGGTATTTTCTAAGTGCTTGAATAAGTTATTGTTTTAATAAGCTTTTGATATTACATTTGTGATAACAGGTTTTGACAGAGATGTTTTGAAAAATAAAAAATTTCAGATCAACTACACATTAATCAATGAATATCCCTAACATTTATGAAGGTACTTCCAAGTAATAGAACTTTGATTTATAGAACTTTTAATAGAACTTTGTTCTATTACTGAAAGGAGGAAAAGAAAAAGGAAGAAGGAAAAAGAATATGAAAATTACAGTTTCAAACATGGAGATTTTGCCTTAAATGGGGGGGGGATCTCATTTTGGACATACTACGTCTGAAGAGATCTTTTACACATATATTTCTGAAGACTTTCTCCACAGATCCCACCCCCAGAGTGGACAATGTTTTCAACAGATAAAGACAATAGCTTTGAAAGTTATAAGTATTTGTATTTTAAAAGTTAATGTTGCTTTAACAAAATCATTGACTGTTTTGCTGAATTTTACCTGTGTCCACTTTGTGTATCTAAGAAGTCTAACAAAAGAGAGTAGAGTTCTAAGGAAGAATACTTCTATAGGGGGAAACAGTAAATTAACTCAACAGTTGGGAAAGTTTGGGGGGAAAAGGCCAGGAAAGCTCTATACATTACAACAAAACTTTCCGTGTGCATCAAAGGACTAGAGTTGGGAGTGAGATGGCGTAGTTAAGCTTTTATAGTTCTCAGCCCCCAGAAATGATGTGCATTGACCAGGGAAGACCCCCGTGTTGGCATTTTGTTCTGAAAATACTGCTCTTGTTCAGGAATTTTCTACCCGAATAAAGCGAGGGCCGCGAGGAGCTCAGGTATCACCGCGGGACTGGGACCTCAGCGCCCTTTGCTCCTTTGCAAACAACGCGAGCGAGCGAGCAGAGCCTGCCTGCAGTTTCACCTAGGGAAGCCCAGCCCCGGCTTCTGGGGGGCGCAGTCCACTTTCCAAACCACCCCAAAGCACCCAGGCAAACGAGACAGCTTGGGCTCGCCTTCGGGGAGGAGACCCGAGCGTGCAGCCCTGATCTTCCTTTCTCTTTCCTGAACTGCAAAGAGCAATCGAACGCACCAGAAAGAAACTTATCCGGTTCTTTTCTTCCCATCTTTGGATAGGGTGGGGAAGGAGAGGGAGAGGAGGAGAAGGAGAAGAAGGAGAAGGAGAAGGAGAGGGAGAGGGAGAGGGAGAAGGAGAAGAAGGAGGAAAAGGAGAAGGAAGAGGAGGAGGAGAAGGAGAAGGGGGATGAGGAGGAGGAGGAGGAAGAGGAGGAGGAGGAGGAGAAGAAGAAGAAGAAGAAGGAGAAGGAGAAGGAGAAGGAGAAGGAGAAGAGAGAGAAGGAGAAGAAGGAGGAAAAGGAGAAGGAAGAGGAGGAGGAGAAGGAGAAGGGGGATGAGGAGGAGGAAGAGGAGGAGGAGGAGGAGAAGGAGAAGGAGAGGGAGAAGGAGAAGAAGGAGGAAAAGGAGAAGGAAGAGGAGGAGGAGAAGGAGAAGGGGGATGAGGAGGAGGAGGAGGAGGAAGAGGAGGAGGAGGAGAAGAAGAAGGAGAGGGAGAGGGAGAAGGAGAAGGAGGAAAAGGAGAAGGAAGAGGAGGAGAAGGAGAAGGGGGATAAGGAGAAGGAGGAAGAGGAGGAGAAGGAGAAGGAGGAGAAGGAGAAGGAGAAGGAGAAGAAGGAGAACCGAAGGAACAGAGACCTGGAAGTGCTAGCAGCTAGCAATTGCTTGAAAAATTACTTTAATAAGGTCTGGGCACCCCTGAAGGTTAGGGGCGGCAGAAGGCAACACCCCTCTTGGGAAGAGGAGGAAACCCCCGGGTTAGTTCTACAACCACCCCCCATCGAGGGTCTCAGCGCCCCAAGGCTGCCAAACCCACCCCCGCCCCCAGCTGGTGCAGCGGCTTTGCAGAGGGCAGGGGGGTGGGCCCAGCTCCCCACTGGGGCTCTCGGCGCTGCAGGAGTCCCCGCAGCTGGGTGGTCGCTGGGAGTCTGGGGTGGGGGGCGGTGGGGGCGGTGGTGGCGGCGGCTGGGCAAAGCGCCCACTGCGGCCTGCAGCCCTGCGCCCGCGTTTTTCCTTCCTTCCAACTAAGCCGCATTTACAACTTCACCAATGAATAACCCGCCTCTCTATTCAACCTAATCACGGCCCTTTGTGTATCTTTCTGTTGATGATTTATAGAAATAAATTAATAACACGCTAACTCCACGTGCTGCAGTTTATGTTACATCTCGGCGGCGCCCGGCTGGGTACGGAGGGGCTTCCCACACCTTCCCGGGAGCCCGGCCTGGAAGCAGGAGTAGGAGGCCACACCGACCCGGCCAGGCCCCGCGGGACCCGGGAGACAGGAGGCCGCAACCCCGCCAGTTCACAGAACCCTGATCAACCGCCGGCGCCTCAGCCACTTTTTCTTTTTTGCCAGCTCTCCTCGTTTTCCTGCACCTTAACGCCCGGAGCGGGAGAGACCTGGGGGCTGGGGAAAGACCTCAAACCTACAAGCAAATCCCTTCAAGATAAAAAGAAGTCTTCAATAAGCGGCGGGGGTCCTGATAGCAAATTCAAATGCAAGGTCACACCCCATCCCAATCTGCCGCTGCGAGCGTTCTGCTGGCCCCGGCTGAAGCCCAGGCTGCACAAGGCTGGGGGCAACTTCGCTCCCACGTCAACCTCGAATTGAGGGCGCACGAGTGTTGGAGGCCTTGCCAGGGCTGGGTCCGAAAACGGACTGGCCCGCCAAAGCGAGGTGAGCCCAAAGGGAACCCCTCGGCCCCCTGGATAATTAGTAACCAGCTGTCAAAGCCTGAGGCGGTGGGAAAGGCCCGACAAAGATCCCCGCCCAGGGGACAGCAGGCTGGCCAGTCTGCCTCAATTTCCCCAGCCTCCCAATGTGGGTGGCAGCATCTGGGGACACCTTCCTTATTCAGATTGCCACCAAATCCACAGCGAACTGCTTGGCTACGTGGCTTCCTTTGCTGCGTGTGGGCCCTTAACCCTACAACCGGGAGAAAAGAAGGAAAGAGAGAAAGAAAGGACAGAAGAAAGCCCCCCCAAACAAACAAACAAACAAACAAACACCTAGCCTAGCCTTGCATGGGAGCTCCCACCAGAGAAATTGCCCTAGGTGCGGTTTATCCCCTTGCAAACACAGCAGAGCGCTATGCCCGAGGTCGGCATGAGTTTTCCCAGGTGAGAGAGGCAGCAAGCAGGAGAAACGAATATGACTCCCTGGCTAGTGCCGGCAGCAGCCTCTTTGCTCCTGGGAAACCACTGCAGTTTAATGCACACACTCCCACCTTCAGCCCTGTGGTCAAGTCTCTAGGCAAAGGGGCCCGCAGCTAGGAATCTCCCAGACCAAGCTCCACTCTGGCTGGAGAACGCCTGAGCCGTGGTGCTGGCCTGAGCAGTGGGAGATGAGGTCTCAGAACCCTGGGATATGGGTCGGGAGGGGTCCAGGTGTCGGCAAAGGAACAGAGCATCTCTCTGGAGACTTCTCTGGTGGGGAATGGATTCGGCTGGAGGGCTCAGCTCAGTGCTGCGCAGGCCAAGGCCTGGGGCTCTGGGAGTGCGCCTTGACCCGCACTTACCTGAGCATCCGGTCCACCTCTGCCCGCTGCTCCGCTGCCTCCTCGGTGTTGAGGGCCTGTAGCTCCTTAAGGATAGGAGGGGTGTCATAGTCGTCCCCGTCCTCAGAGCCCTCGTCCCCGGACAGGCGGCCCTTGGCGTGGCCATTCGTGAGAGTATGGAAGACGGGTTTGGTGTCTGGGTCGGCCCCGCTCCCGGGGGACAAGGGCAGCGTCTCCAGCTTCACCCCGAAATTCGGGGATGGCAATAACTCCTCCAGGGCCTGGATCAGTACTTCCTTGGTGACCCCGGAGCTCAGCAGGGCGCTCAGGAGTTCTTGCTGGAGCGACGTGAGCTTGGACACCATTTTCCAAGTACAGAAAAAGGGGGTGGGTGGGTGGGTGCAAGAGAAAGGGGCGGAGGGGAGTTTGACTGGCGGACCCCAAATCCAGAAACCCTCCACCTTTCAGCCTCCAGACACCTGTTACTCCTTGGGGTCCCAGAGTCTCCTCGGAGAGGAGTCAGAAAACTTCTAACTTGCCATGATCACCACCATTAGGCCATATAAGACATGCAAATTAGCGGGGAGGGCCAGCTTTCGGCAAGATGCAAATGACTGTGGGGAGGGGGAGAAACTGAGAGAGAGAGAGAGAGAGCGCTGGAGGGGCAGACCAGAGACCCTGACACCCAGGTGGGGGCTGCCTGGTCCATTGTACTCACTCGAGGGGTCTGGAGACCTTCTTTGACCAGTTCTGTTTATTAGCCAAACTTTGGTTGACCTTTGGACTTGGGAAACCTGCAGCCTAGGACTGGAGGCCGGGAGCTTCCCCCAGCGGCTTCAGGTCTGGCTATAGTCTGGAGAGCTGAAACTGGGCCGCTGTGGGTTCAGGTGAGAGTTGGGAGGAAGTTGGGGTCCTCTTAGAAGGAGGTGCAGGAAGACGAGAAGAGTAGAAACTCCTGTGAGGAGTATCCCAACTGACGTAGGTGGAAGGCTTGGGAGTCAGACCCTTGGCGGTGGCAGAGAAGCTGACGGCTTGGGAAAGAGGTGCCACAGATGCTGAGACCTGGAGGTAGTGGGACATGTGAGGCGGAGTGAGCGCGGCTGGTTGGGACCCCATTCACATCTACCTAGCCTACCTCTCTGAGAACACCAGGCCTCACTGGAGGTCTGGAGATGCAGAAGAGCCGGCCAGGAAAGTGTAGGAGAGTGGGGTAAGGGCTGGGGAAACCCTGGCATGGAGACACAGGCTGATTTATGGCCAGGGGGAGTAGCCACGTTTGAGCCTGCCCGGCGGCCCCACAGCAGCAGCACCCGACCCCGCCTGGCCTCCAGGAACCCGATTCGCTGGGCCGCATCCTCCTCGGAATACCCAACCAAGCGCCTCGGCTTTGGGAACAAAAGTAGAATTGCAGGGCCTCCCTCTGAGCAGTGAAAGTAAAGTTTGGGGTCGCGTGTACCCTGGACCCACTGATTTCTGGTTTACTCGCAGTTCCAGGACACAGCAGTTCCCGGAGTTAGGATCTGTGCTTTGCTAAATTGGGAAGGCGCCGAGAGAGAATCGTTGAATGAAAAGGTGGTTTTTTGTTTGTTTCCACCCAGCCTCAAGCCCGAAAGGAAGCCAGTATCTGTCAACATGCAGTGAATTTCACCCATCTCTTTAGTGTGCCGAAGGGTGAAAGGAGACAAGGGTGCATCCAGACCAGTCTGAGGAAGACCCTCGCTTTTAGGATCTAGCATTCAACAGACTCAGAGCTCCTGAGGCAGAGGCCCCTCTGCCCCTCTCTTAACCTGTGTTCTCCGTGAAATACTGATAGCTACAGTGCAGGTAGTGCTGCTGCTTTTTGGGTGGTTAGTTGTTGAATTAGCCGAGACCCCTTGGCCTAATAATAGTATTCACACTGCTTGTCTGGAAAGACAGGAAGCTAGTTCCCTGTAGTAAAATCTAGCCCCTCTGGAGGGGGTTTTCAGAATCTGACAGATTTAGCATTGAGGTTGGATGGATTGGGACATTAGGGGCAAAAACAGAATAGTTGAGAATCTGCAAAGAAATTTCTAAATAGATTCTCTGATCTCTCCCACCTTCAGCAGACAGTGAGAAGGAAGGGTGGGGCTAGGTTCAGGAAAAGAAGTTTCAGGCTGGGTCAGAAAGAGTCGGCCGCTCACATCTGCTTGGTTCAGGATGGATTCTAGGTGTATGGGGTTGAAGTCCCACATGTCATTGATCCAAGTTAGGCTGCAGCAGCCAGCTGCCTCTTTGAAGAACAGAATCTGCTACAGAGACTTGCAAGACCTATCTGTGCTGGGACTCAGAACAAAAGGGGCTGGTTGTATGTGCGGAGTCCTAGGGAAGGTACATCTATGGAAGGTACATCTATGGTAGCCTCTCTTTCCTGAGCAAAGAACGGTATGTTTATGGAAACAGAGACCCACTGTTTCACATTATTGTCTTCTAGTTTATTGTGACATATGGCAGGTCCTTATGTTTCACAATTCAGCTCAATAGGAGAACATTCTCTGCCTACCCATTGCCCTAGCAATAGGAATATGAAGTGTCCAGAGTAAATATCCCTGGAGAACAATCTTTTCTTCTCTGTCTCTCACTTGGTATCAGGATAGAAGTAGTCATTCGTATTAAAGAGTCGTTTCTGGATTTAGCTAAGAAAACCTATTAAAAAACCAGCAATCACTTCCCTTTTAACAACAAAGCTTTGATTTGTGATAACAGCTACTGTGTGCTCAATCTGACTCTCAAATCTCTCAAAATTCAGGTGTTGGCAACCTACTACCCCCTCTCCTGCAACAAATAAACAACTGAACATGCAGAAAGTTTCAGAGTACAGGGAAACTTCCTATGAGTGTCCCAGCTATATCTTCCTGGTAATAACATCCTGTAACCCCTCTGCTCTGATTCACCCTGTATATGACTCTTGGTATAATTCAGGTGCTTCCCAGTATCTTTAACTATAGATCTGTGAACATATTCAATGAGACCCTTTCACATAAAAACTTTTAAAAGAAAACTATAGGTATCCTAGCAGAGTCCTATAAGAGGTGAGTGAAAAAACACATTAAGTGAGTGAAAAAACACATTAAAACCCTTTGGGTAGGAGGTCAGGTGCTGCACACCCAGTTGAGTGCACATGTTACCATGCACAATCACCCAAGTTCAAGTTTCTAGTCCTTGGACCCCACCTGCAGGGAGGAAGTTGCATGAGTGGTGAAGGAGTGCTGCAGGTTCCTTTCTCTCTCCTCTTCCCTCTCACTTTCTCTCTATCTATCCAATAAATTAATAAATTAAATAGTTTTAAAAAACCATTTAGGAAAGCTGGGTGGTGGCATACCAGGTTTAGTGTACACATCACAATGTGCAAGGACCTGAGTTCCCACCTGCGGGGGATGGGGTGGGTGGAGCTTCACAAGTGGTGAAACAGTGCTGCAGTTGTCTCTCTCTCTTAAGCTCCCTCTCCCCTCTCAATTTCTTTCTGTCTTTATTCAAAGTAAATAAAGAATTAAAAAAAAAACACCTTTACTTAAACTTCTCCTACACAGAGAAAGCAAGACTACAGTTGAAATGTTTTTCTTTATGCTCCACAAGGATAAAGTGGTGATTAATTAATAGTAGCCTCATTTAAAGATAACAGAATAAGGAAGTCCGGTAGCGCAGTGGGTTAAGCTCATGTGGCGCAAAGTGCAAGGACCGGCGTAAGGATCCCGGTTCGAGCCCCTGGCTCCCCACCTGCAGGGGAGTTGCTTCACAAGCGGTGAAGCAGGTCTGCAGGTGTCTTTCTCTCCCCCTCTCTGTCTTCCCCCTTCTCTCTCCATTTCTCTCTGTCCTATCCAACAACGACATCATCAATAAAACAAGGGCAACAAAAGGGAGTAAATAAACAAATATATATATATATATATATAAATATATATATATATATATATATCAGAATAAGACACAGAGCATTTGGGACTAGGTGGTAGTAAACTGAGTTGAGCACACATATTGCAATGAGCAAATACCTAGGTTCAAGTCCTGGTCCCCAGTTGTGTGTGGGGAAGCTTCAGAGTGCTGTAGGTGTCTCTTTCACTATCTCCTCCATTCATCTCAGTTTCTCTCTATCCAATAAATAAACAGATATTTATATTTTCAAAAGGCATAGGATACTTATGGAGATGGCTTGGAGTCATAGAACTGACAATGGTGATTAGGACTTTTGAGCAGGACTTTAGGATGAAATGGAAGGGCCCCAACTTTTACTATTTTGGGAGATGGCAAGTTGTAAAGGATGGGTTTCAGAGAGAGAGGTAGTGGGCACACAGCAGGGATCAGAGGGCAGGAGGCAGATGGAGTTAAACAGACCTAAATTTGGGTCTGAAAAATGCTTAACCAGTTGTATGATTTAACTATACTACACACACACACACACACACACACACACACACACACACACACACACACACCCCTGCAGGGGGAAAGCTTCACAAATGGTAAAGCAGTGCTGCAGGTGTCATACAATCCTTAGTTTCTCTATGTGGAAAATGATAACAATACTATAGTTTCTTGATGACTAAATAAATTAGTAATTACAGGTTCCTGTACTATCACAGGTTCTCACATATGTAAGATGAAGAAACACATGATAAAAACATGCAAAGAAGTAGAGCAGCTGATTAGTTTGAGCTATTTTATTCCCATTTGTTAAGAGTTACTGAATTTGGGACTGGTGGTAGTGCACTTAGTTGAGCACACATGTTACAGTGTACCGGGTTTGAGCCCCCAGTCCCCACCTGCAGGGGAAAGCTTCACAAATGGTGCTGCAGGTGTCTCTCTCTCTCTTCTTCCTTCTGTCCCCTTCCTTCCTCTCAATTTCTGGCTGTCTCTATCCAATAAATAAAGATAAAAAAGAAGAGTTGACTGAATTTAAAGAGACCATGTTAGGTTCTTTTACTTCAACAGTACAGCTGAAATCTCCAGACTCTATAAGAAATGCAACCCCTGGTATGAGGTAGTTTAAGAATCTAGTTGACTTGTCATTCTACAAAAGAATTCCAAGCACTGTCTTGGGAATTTCACAGCATGAAAACACAGTGTGTTTGGATTTACTTCCCTATAGCTTGGCAACATAAATTATTTTTCTTTATTTAATTTTTTTTTTTTACCTTATTAGGGAGGTTAATGGTTTACAGTCACTTGACACATAGGTACAACCCCTCATCTCCCCATGATAGGTGTCTAAGTGTTAAACAATCTAAATATATAATATATATTCATTTTATATTTCAATTTATTTCATATTTAATTATATATGTATATATATATGTATGTATCAGAACTGGAGTATCACTCTGGAACATGTAATGTTGGGGATCAAACTCAGAACGTCATGCCTGAGAGTCCAACACTTCATTAACTGTGCCACCTTCTGGTCTGCTCTTTATTTTTTTACAGGTTGACTGACTTTTATGAAAGTAATCTGGCCTGGCACATGTGCTGCCAGGGTCCTGACCTAGGCTGTCACTCATAAAAGTCTGGCACTGTACCTCTGAGCCACCTCCCTAGCTGCATAAGTGATTTTTTTTTTTCCTGCTCTTGTACTCTGTCTTCCCCCAACTTCCTATAGTTACTGTACTTTGCTTAAATAGGAAAGTCAGGTATTCTCTGTTCTCTGCTGTCCTACTCTCCAAAGTTTTCTTGGTGATTTGAGACACTCTCTAGAAGATTTCAAAGTGAAGTTACTGTTTTTAATGATGCATCAGGAAGTGAGTTAACATTCTTGTTTTACCAAATGGCTTTTCTAACACAATTAAAAAAAATTCTGAGAGTCGGGCGGTAGCACAGCGGGTTAAGTGCACCATGGTGCAATGGACAAGGATTCCAGAATAAGGATCCCGGTTCGAGCCTCCAGCTCCCCACTTGCAGGGGAGTCCCTTCACAGATGGTGAAGCAGGTCTGCAGGTGTCTATCTTTCTCTCCCCCTCTCTGTCTTCCCCTCCTCTCTCCATTTCTCTGTCTTATCCAACGATGACAACAATAATAACTACAACAATAAAACAAGGGCAACAAAAGAGAAAGTAAATAAATATTTTTTAAAAAACCTTAAAAAAAATTCTACATACTAAAAGACCACCCACGGACTTCCCTTTGGTGTTGTCCATGGTATTTACATGTGGTACGAAGAATTGAACCCAAGGCTTCCCAACAGTAAGTCATGTACCTGCTGAGCTATCTCCCAGCTCCAAAATAGGTTACTTTTGAGCATATGCCAATAGAAATAGATGGTTAGGGAGATTTCTGGGTATTGGGAAGGCTCTGTATCTTGATCAGGGTGGTAGACTCACTGTCAGACTACACATATGATATGTACATGTTGCTGTAATTTCTAACAGTATAAATTAAATTAGAGTATTAAATATAAAATGTAAAAAGTGGAATCATCTCCTTAGTTCCCCCCAGTTGTTTACAGTTGGTGGGTGATCCTCCAGATTTTTTTTTACTATTTATCATATATAGTCCGCTATCAATAGGCAATGCATTAGAGTACAAGGTTTGTAGGTCAGAGGACCCAGGTTCAATCCCCAACACCACCATAAGGCAGGGCTGAGCAATGCTCTTATCTCTCTTTCATAAAAATAAACCAATCTTTAAAAAGAAATCAATAGATTGAAATATTCTAGGGGTTGGAAAATTTTTTCTACAGAACTAGATAGTAAGTATTTTAGGCCTTGTGAGTAAGCCATTTAGTCTGTTACAGGTACTCAACTGCTATAGACAATACATAAATGAATCTATGTGGTTGCATTCCCATAAAACTTCATAAAAACAATTTGTTGATTGAATTTGGTCCATGGGCCAGTTGCTTAGCCTTTGTATAAATCAGTAATACAGGTCAGGTTCTGTAGAACCATCTCTGTGAGACCTTAGAGGCACTTCACATAATTTATGATAAGGAAGCAGACATAGGAAGTATTCCTGACCTTCCCCCCAGACAGTTAGCATTGTGCACTAGAAAAATCCTAGTTTTGGGTCAAATAGACTAGTTACATTCTTAGAGTATGGGGTGTGACATTGGACAATTTAATATCTTTAAATCTTTAGAATGTAACACTATGTAGATAATGGAATTTATATTTCATTAAGTTATTGGAATAATTAAATAATAGAAAATGCTGTGTATGAGGGTTGGCAGGAGTTGGACTTGATTTCATATATAATCTTAATCATAGAACATGATTCAGGGGGTGCCTTCCCCTCTCTCTCCCTTTAATACATGCAGCTTCTGATTTAAGTTCATTGAGGAATATTATTAAATGTCTACTATTATGTGGAGAATACTGTAAAGTAATAGCTGATGAATATAGAAAGAGCTCAGCTCCCAACTCCAGCCCTGTCTGTTGCCTTCCTAGAAACCCCTTCCAACTCCATGATTTTATTTTGCAAACGTGCTGCTATCAGATGGTCTTTGTAAAGGAAACTCCTGAGGACTGAGAAGACTTCTCTCATTTTGATTCAATAGCCAACATTCTACTCTTGGGTGACTTTTAGAAAAAGGGTTTTCTCAGTAGTAAAACTTGTAAAAGATTAAAAACTAGTGATCTAGTATGATATTAAACTAATAAATACTACACCTAGCATAGAGAGCCTTTACTCCAGAGCAATAATCTATTCCCCTTTCTTCTACTACAACACCCTTGAAAAGTGAGATTGGCAGGAAGCCCAGAACATAGCAGGAACTCCATAAATGTTTATTGAATAAATTACAGACTATGGTATGGAGAAAAACAACTATATTTACTAAAATTTCTTGGAGTCTGTTTTATATTAAATATTCTAATAAGTGTTGGTGGGGACACACACACATACACCTCTTTTTTTCCCCTCCTCTCCAAACTCTGTGAAGTAGACAATATCAGTTCTATTTCCATAAGGAGGAAATGGAGACTTCAAGAGGCTAAGGATTGGTTCAAGGACCCACATAGGGTTAAGAAGGAGAATTTGAACTTGACCTAATCCCATGTTCAGTACCTCCCTTTTGACTCTTACATCTTCTGAACCCTCTACCACACAAACAGAAGAGGTAGCACATAGATTTGCCCTGAAACGTCTCAGCAGATAAACAGAGAGGGAGGGAGGGAGGGAGATAGAGATAGAGATAGAGATAGAGAGATAGAGAGAGAGAGAGAGAGAATGCAACAAAATGAGAGGTCAAAGTCTTTACCATCTAAGGAGAATCCTGGCACACAAAGAACTATAATATTTGTTTAGTGTTTTATTGTGTGCAAAGAACTTTCTCCTTTCATTTAATCCTCAAAATTACCCCCACAAAGAAGGCCAAAGGGGTATAACTATTCACAGTTCATAGGTGAGGGAAGTGAAGCTTAGGGAGGAAATGATCCCTGCATGCACCAAACCCACCATCTATTGATCCAAATCTTTTAGAGCTAGACTTCAGTGTTTCTCCACAACATTGTGTTTATGACAAGCTTAGCATAAAGTGCATCCAGAAACAGGTATAACTAAGAATAAGCCATGGTAAGTTACAGACCCAACTTTCACTCTCGCTTTTTTTTAATTTTTTTTTTTGCTTATCTATATTTATTTGTTGGGTAGAGACAGCCAGAAGTCAAGAGGGCAGGCAGTAATTGAGAAGGAGGGAGACAGAGAGATGTTAGAATTAGAAGAGAGAATTAGAAGCAGACCAACAGAGAGACACCTACAGCACTGCTTCACCCATTGCAAAGCTTTCCCCTGCAGGTGGGGACCAGGGGTTCGAATCCAGGTCCTTGCACACTGTAACGTGTGCTCAACCAGATGTGCCACCACCAGGAGCCCCCAACTTCCACTCTCCAACACCATGCTTGATTAAAAAAAAAAAAAAAGGATGCCAGGAAAGCCTTTAGATCCAAACTACGAATCGGGAACCATTACCCAACTGATGCTACACTGTACCCACTTGTGTCTCCTCACCTGTCCTAGTTTCTCGTTGTAGAGCAGGGTGGCCCCTTCTCCAACTTTGCCTAATTGTGTCTAATCAAGAGCGCCGCTCATAAACTCAAAGTCATACTAATCTGGGTTTGAGATCTCTTTCTGCTTCTGCCTAGTTGTGATCCTGGGCAAGTTGCCATTCTGAACCTTAGTTTCTTCATCTGTAAAAAGAAGTAAAAATAAAAAAGAAGAAGCCTGTGTAGAAATCCATAGAAAAGATAATGTATACAACCTTCCTGGCACACTTAATAAAGAGAAGCAAACAAACACAAGTAATAGGGAAATCAGCAAAGTTCCATGGTTCAAGGGCTCAGCATCCTTGAAGGACAAGTAGGATTTGCCAACAGGAGCTCAGAGCAGAATGAAAATGCTGAGCAGACCTGAAGGCGTAAGCGTGGGTCAGGTGGTGATGGGGGCAAAGAGCAAGCTGGCTTCTCTGGACCCTGGAGGATCTTGTTAATGATAATGACAGAGAGTAAAGAGCTGATCATGAACTAATAATGAATGCCAGGTCAGGGGGACTGAACTTCTCTCCTTAAGACAATAAGAACACTTTAAACATTTTCAAAGGGATATGCATACGTGTGTGTGTGTGTGTGTGAGAGAGAGAGAGAGAGAGAGAGATAGAGGGAAGTAATTTGACTTTTTATAAAAAACAATGCTTATGACAATAATAGTAGTAGTATTTGGATGTCTACATTACTCTCCTTAATAATATACAGAATTATTTAATCTTTACCATTATCCAAGGTGGCTCTTATTATCTCTATTTTACAGACAGGAAAATGGACAGAAGTGGCTAAATATGAGGTTTTTAGATCCAATTTGTGATTAAGATTTTGGATTTATATCTCACTGTGGACCTTGTGGGCAAGTTACTAAACCTTGCTGTGCCTCAATGCTCCCATCTTCAAAATGGGGATAGATGTAGCCTCTACGTAACAGGAGAGTTGTAGATATCAGTAGTGTCAAGCATTTAGAAAAGATTCTGTCAGTAGCCTTTACTAGGGCTGGGGAGATAGCATAATGGTTATACAAAAAAAAAAACCCTTTCATACCTGAAGTTCCAAAGTCCCATGTTCAATTCCCAGCACCACCATTCACCAAAGCAGAGCAGTGCTCTGAAGTCTCTCTTCCTCTCTCTTCCTCTCTCTCTCAAAAGAAAAATAGCCCTCACTATTTCATAGCTTTGACGACGATGATGGTTGTCCAAAGGGACTCAGTGCATTCTTGGATGACACCTTCAAGGAAACTTAGCCTTTTTGTTTTTGTTTTTCCAGGCAGCTGGTAAGTGAAGTTCTGCATGAAGCTAAGTGCAGCGGCAATGAAAACCAAGGTTTTAATGAAGGTTGTTCTAGAAGGAACTACTTCAGAGGTGCTGATAATACCCCTCAGCATGCACTCACTAGGCTGATGGGATGGGAACCAGCCCAACACACAAGAAGGATCCTAGAAGTTGAGTATTTTATTGGAAGTTGCAGCAGAGTAAAGAGAAAGTTTAGGAACAATCTGAGATTATAAGACAGCATCCCTCATTCTGTCCCCTTTTTCTGAGAAGCCACAATTTTCTCTTTAAAAGTAAGTAACATGAGAAAGAGACAAAAAAAGAACCAAAGCCAGAGCATCACTCTGGAACATGTGATACTGGAGATTAGATTTAGGATTTCATGCTTTGAGATCCAAAGCTTTATCTACCGTGCCATCTCTCAAGCTGCTAAGCCATTTTCTCTACCAGTATCTAAAGCACACTGCTCATTTCCACTTCTGTACCTTCTCACCTTCCATTTCCTTTCCCTGGAAGGTATCCTTCCCACCAATCCAAATTCCAAAACTTTCCAGAAAACTTGGTTTAAAATTCATGTGCTTGGAGCCTCTGACACCTGCAGGGAGGAAGCTTCAGGAGCAAGGAAGCAGGTTTGCAGGTGTTTCTTTCCCTCTCAAAGCCTATTCTCCCACCTTCCTCTCAATTTCTGTCTGTCCTGTCAAAATAATAATAATAACATATAGAATAATAGTATAGGTGGGGAGATAGCATAATGGCTGTGCAAAGAGACTTTCATGCCTGAGGCTCCAAGGTCCCAGGTTTAATCCACAGCCCCACCATAAACCAGAGCTGAGTGGTGCTCTGGTCTCTCTCCCCTCTCTCTGTATCTCTCACTAAAGTAAATAAATAAATAAATAGAATAATAGTATATAATAATAATAAGTAAAATGGCTGCCAGGATCAGTGGATTTGCTGTGCAGGTACCAAGCCCCAGTGATAACCCTGATGGCAATTACTAAATAATAAATAAAGAAATAAATTCATGTGCTGCAGGAAGCTTTCCTGATTAGTTATCCCTTCTACTTACTGCCCCACTCCCAGTCATGTAACTATCTGGCATCAATTGAGGGTTCTTCTTTCCTTTGGGAGCCCCTCCTAAACCCCCTTGGAGTTCAGTGGTTCTCAACTGAGGGTGGTTTAGGTTCTTGGGGAAGATTCTGGTTTATGACAGCACTGAGGATTGAGCCTGAGAACTCAGAGCCTCAGGCATGAAAGACATGCATAACCATTATACTATCTCCCTGGCCCCATACTGATTAGTTAACTTACTGCTTGTGCTGTTACACTAATATGTTATGCTTGCTCTAAAATAAACACAAAAATAAAGAGGCCACAGAAACCTGGACATTGAATAACTTACCAGAAGCTATAGCAGAGCAAAGCACAGGGAAAGTTTAGAAACAATCTAAGATTATAAGACCAGTCACCCTACCCCGTTTTCCCTGCTAAGCCATTTGTTAACATAAATATAAAAGATCCAACGCTCAGGAGATGCAGTGGATGAAGTGTGGAATTCTCAAGCATGAGGATGTGAGTTCAGTTCCCAGTATTACATGTGTCAGAATGATGTTCTGGTTCTCATCCTCTCCTTCTCTCTCTCATGTTAATAAATAAATTAATTAAAAAATAAGACTCAATGTCTTTATCCTGCACCTACAATGTATTATCTTGTGTACCTTAATTTTAATGTATGTTATTTAATTTTAGAAGTATGGAAAAATCTAGCTAGAGGTCACAAGGTATCTGCCTCTCAGGAATTTAAAATTTGAATAGAAAAAGAAAAGAAAAGAGGGAAGGATTGATTTGAGGCATGGGATGAGAGTAAAAAAAGAAAATAAGGGGCTGGGTGGTAGCGCAGAGGATTAAGCTCATGTAGCGCAAAGTGCAAGGACCGTCATAAGAATCCCAGTTCTTATGAAGGAGTAAAGCGGAAGCGCATCGGATTAAGCACATGTGGCGCGACGTGCAAGGATCACGGTTCAAGCCCCCTTACCCCCGATTCCCCACCTGTAGGGGAGTCACTTCACAGGTGGTGAAGCAGGTCTGTAGGTGTCTATCTTTCTCTCCCCATCTCTGTCTTCCCTTCCTCTCTCCATTTCTCTCTGTCCTATCCAACAACAACGACATCAATAGCAACAACAATAGTAACTACAACAATAAAACAACAAGGGCAACAAAAGGGAGTAAATAAATTAATTAAAAAAAAAAAAGAATCCCGGTTTGAGACCCTGGCTCCCCACCTGCACAGGGGTTGCTTCATGAGAGGTGTCACACGTCGCATGTCTCCAGGTGTCTATATTTCTTTTTATTTTATTTAAAGAATTTCTTTATTTGTTAATGAGGAAGATAGGAGGAGAAAGAAAGAACCAGACATCACTCTGGTACATGTGCTGCTGGGGATTGAACTCAGAACCTCATGCTTAAGAATCCAATGCTTTATCCATTGTGCCACTTTTTAAAAATTTTTTATTAAGCCAGACCTGTACAGTACTCTGGTAAAATAAATAAACAAGTAAAATAAAATTCCTAAAGTCCTTCTTAAATAGTCCCTAAAATAAATGGGCCGGTCCGGGGGCAAATGAAAATCCTTTTATGTGATCTGCCTCAAGAATGGCATTTACATTGTATGAAGATCACTCTGGCCTTTCCTGAGGTCAAGAAGAGTTGAGAATTGCAATTAAGTGATTCTGAGAGAGGCCATGTCATAGGAATGTGAAGATTTTTTTCCAGAATAAACCTAGACCCATGACTCATACATACATCCCGCCTTTACTGAGTACTTACTGTGTGCAAGGCCCCTGGCCCAATACTGGTAAAATAAAAAGAGAGATAGAGCCAATTGCCACAACATTCTCAGTATCCTTTCTAAATACCTAGGTTTGTTGTTGTTCTTTCTTTTTTTTTTTTTTGTATTTTTTTCTTTTTTAAAATTTTTTATTTATTGACAAGAAATATTAACAAGACCACAGGATAACAGGGGTACAAGTCCACACAAGTCTCACTATCAAAACTCTTTATCCAAACCCCTCCTTTGATAGCTGTCTTATTCTTTGTCCATCTGGGAATATGGACCCAGGATCATTATGGGGTGCAGAAGGTGGAAGATCTGGCTTCTATAATTGCTTCCCTGCTGAAGATGGGCATTGACAGGCTAATCTATGCTCTTAGCCTGTCTCTCTCTTTCCCTAGTGGGGTAGGGATCTGGGGAGGTGGGGCTCCAGGACATATTGGTGGGGTCGTCTGTCCAAAGGTGTCTATCTTTCTCCCCCCGCCCCGCTTCCCCTCCTTTCTTGATTTCTGTCTGTCCTAGCCAACAACATCAATGGCAACAGTAACAATAACAACAAGGGCAACAAGGGCAACAAAATGGGAAAAAATGGCCTCCAGGAACAATGGATTTGTAGTATAGGCACCAAGCCCCAGAAATAACCCTGGAGGCAAAAAGAAAAAAAAACAAACCAGAAGGGAGTAATGCAGAAAATAGATAAGATAATGTAATTTTAAAAGGAAATGAAGAAAGATTAAAGGGAGAGAAAAGAGGAAGGGAAGAAGTGAAAGAAAGATAAAGGGGCGGGGTAGATAGCATAATGGTTATGCAAAGAGACTCTCATGCCTGAGGCTCCCAAGTCTCAGGTTCAATCCCCTGCACCACCATAAGCAGTGCTCTGGTAAAAAAAGAAGAAAAAAAAGAAAGAAAGAAAGATAAAGGAAGGCAGGAAAAAGAGAAAGGTAGGCAGACAAGGATTAAAGGATCCCCAAGATGTCACTGGAAGGAGGCATACGTGGATGTTCTCTTCCTGGCCTTTACACAGACCTCACAGTGTTGTAAGAACGCTCTGTCACAGTGTGTAGTCTGGACCTTGGCCCCTTTCCACACATTTGGAATCACATGGCTAGTGAAGTGGATATTATTTTCTGGTCTGTCTCTCTTACCTATGTTTTCCTCTGTGGCCCTCACTTAGCCGTGGTGTCAGGAGTGATATACAGACTAACTTTTCCCATCACTGTCCTGCACACCTCATTAACTTCTCTTTGCAGCTGGAGATGACTAATAAGGATTTAAAAAGCTGATGGGTTCATCAGCGGCCAGAGGAACACACACTTTCCCAGAAGCTCCTGACCCAGGAGTTTTACCCTGTAGGGCATGGGAGACAGTCCTCTGGTTTATAGAATCATCTGCATGAAATGTTAGAAATGCTTAGAGAACCCTGAATGTGTGATTTCTTTTTTACTTTAAAAACAAAGGAATGAGACTAAGTGTCAGGAAACATGCAGCACTGGTTGAATGAATGGTGAATTTCCATAGTAATCCTGCAGTGATACCAGATGGATAATGTCTTCAGGTAATTGAGGAGGCTGAGCTTCAAGAAGCTGTGTCCAAAGTCACACAGTGAATAAAGTGACAAAGGTAGGTGAGAGTAGATTTTCAGCTTCACTACAGGGTAGGGACACAGACCTTTGGTGGCAGGGATGGTGTTAATATACACTCCTTATATATATATTATATTAATATATATTTGTTATATTAAAATATACAATAATATATATATATATATATGGTAATAGAGTTCTGCCCTTCACTGTCACTGTGGCACTGTTTCCATGCCAACCTTGTCACTTGCCTGCATGCTCTGGTGAAGTCATTCCTCTAGTTTATATATATTGAGCACCTAGAAGAAAACAGTCTTGGGGCTGGGTGATGGCGCTCCTGGCTGTGCACACATGTTACAAGGCTCAAGGCCTGGGGTTTGAGCCCCCGGTCTCCACCTGTGGGTGTGAGGGGGGAGCTTTTTAAGTGGTGAAACAGGGCTTCAGGTGTCTTTGTATCTCTCTACTTTTTTTTTATTATCTTTATTTATTTATTGGCTAAAGACAGTAAGAAATCGAGAGGGGAGGGGGAGATAGAGAGGGAGAGAGACAGACACCTATAGCCCTGCTTCACCACTTGTAAAGCTTCTCCCCCCTGCAGGCAGGGATGGGGGCTTGAACCTGGGTCCTTGTGCACTCAGGTCCTTGTGCACTGCTCAACCAGGTGTGCCACCACCCGGCCCCTTTCTCTCCTTTACAAGAAAACAGCCTTAGGTATGGGGAGATAACATAATGGTTGTGCAAAAAGACTTTCATGCCTGAGGCACCAAAGATCCCAGGTTCAATCCTCAGCATCACCGTAAACCAGAGCTGACCGGTGTTTTGGGAAAAACCAACTATCTGAGCAAAGACCAACCAACCAAACAAACAAACAAACAAAAAAAACAGCCATGACGCTGGGCATGAGATAGAGTACAAAGCTAGAAAGCCAGTTCCTACCCTAAGAAATCACACATACTAATAGGCAGTTCTGGACCCTGTGGCAACAAACTAATTCTTGTTTTGGTCTTTTTTTTTCAAACCAGAGCACTACTTAGCTCTTGCTTATAATGGTAGGTGGTAGACCAATTTCTCTCCTCTCCGTGTGTTACAAACTCCTTGAGAGGCTGCTTCTGTCACATATTTCTCCTCTTACAGAGAAATTCCTATCACCCGCCTAAGCTGGTTTCTGCCCAGGAAGATCTACCTACGAACAAGCCCTGGCCATCTCAACTTACATTGAAAATGGATTCCAGAAGAATTTAAAGACGGGTGCTGTCTTTGTTGATCTCACAGCAGCCTATGACATGGTCTGGCACCGTGCTCTCCTAGTCAAGATCTCAAGATGCCTGCCTCCATGGGTGGCCAACACTATATCGTTTCTTCTCCAAAACAGAAGATTCCGGGTGCATCTGGGTGACAAGTCTAGCAGATGGAGACTTGTCTCAAGTGGCCTCCCCCAGGGCTCTGTTCTGGCTCCTACGCTATTCAATATTTACATCAATGACCTCCCAGAAGCTTCTTCAAGGAAGTTCATCTACGCCGATGACATCTGCTGTGCAACTCAGGCATCCAAGTTCGACATCTTCGAGGGAACACTCACGAAAGACATGTCTCTGATATCTGATTACTGTAAAAAATGGCGACTAATCCCTAGCACTGCAAAAACGATATCATCTGTTTTCCATCTACATCATGCCTCGGCCTCGCGTGAGCTTAATGTGCAGCTTGGCGATACGAGAATCCGGCAGGAAGCCCAGCCAGTCTATCTTGGTTACTCTAGATCGCACTCTGTCATTTCACGAACATCTCATAAAAACTGCAGCAAAGGTGGGCGTGAGGAATAACATCATTGCAAGACTGGCCAGCTCCTCATGGGGCGCGAGCGCTTCCACACTATGATCATCATCTCTGGCATTATGCTATTCCACTGCAGAATACTGTGCCCCAGTATGGTTCCGTAGCCCCCATGTCCACTTGGTCAATTTCAAACTATATTCCTCCATGAGGATAATTTCTGGAACCATCCGTTCCACCCCGGTTCCATGGCTGCCAGTTCTTAGCAACATCGCCCCGCCAGATATTCGTCGGGATGAGGCATCATCTAAGTTCATTTCCCGCGTCTACACTCGACTGGACCTGCCAATATACGCAGATATCTTCGCCTACCATGTCCAACACTTGACGTCTCGTCACCCAATCTGGTCCCCTATGCCTACACTGAACTTCTCTGTTCCAGTCTCTTGGAAACAGAGTTGGCAGTCAGCTGAGGTAAAGAATAAGCACCTCATCACAGACCCCTGCAAGCGTCAACCCGGCTTTGACCTAGCACGTTATGATTGGGCCCTCCTCAATCGCTATCGAACAGGCCATGGCCGGTGCACAGCTATGTTCCATCGCTGGGGAGCCAGAGACGACCCGAACTGCCCCTGCGGCTCCAGACAGACTATGACCCACATAGTCAACGACTGCCACCTCTCCAGATTCAAAGGAGGTCTCGAAACTTTACATCAGGCTCAACCTGATGCTGTTGACTGGCTACGGAAGAAGGGCAAAAACGCTAGAAGAAGAATGGTAGGTGGGACTGAATCTGGGATTTCAGGACCTGAGGCAAGAAAGTCTTTTGCATAATTACTATGCTATCTCTCCCACCCTGCAATGATTCTTAAATCTGCTGTCTTCATTATTGGCTTTCTTATCTCAAGGTTAAAAAATATATAGCGGGGAAGCAATTACAGAAGCCAGACCTCCCACCTTCTGCAACCCACAACAACCCTGGGTCCATGCTCCCAGAGGGATAGAGAATGGGAAAGCTATCAGGGGAGGAGATGGGATAATGGAGATCGGGTGGTGAGAATTGTGTGGAGTTGTACCCCTCCTATCCTAAGGTTTTGTTAATGTCTCCTTTCTTAAATAAATAAAAAATATATTTCTTTTTATCTTTATGAACATTCACTCAACAAACATTACCATATGATCCAGTGCTTTTGGGTGCATACTGCAAAGAAACCAAAGCAAAGTCTCAAAGAGCTATTTGCACTTTTCACAGTTATATTCATAGTTTTATTCCCAGCAGCCAAAAGGAGAGCATTCCAATTATTCAGTGAGTGAATGAATAAGCAAGATGCAATTTATTCATACAGTGGATTATTGAACCTTAAGAAGGATATGCAGTATAAACCTATGGGACTACATCAAATTAAAAAGCTTCTGCACAGCTAAAGAAACCACTACCCAAACCAAGAGACCCCTCACAGAATGGGAGAAGATCTTTACATGCCATACATCAGATAAGAGTTTAATAACCAACATATATAAAGAGCTTTCCAGACTCAACAACAAGACAACAAATAACCCCATCCAAAAATGGGGGGAGAACATGGACAGAATATTCACCACAGAAGAGATCCAAAAGGCCGAGAAACACATGAAAAAATGCTCCAAGTCTCTGATTGTCAGAGACATGCAAATCAAGACAACAACGAGATACCACTTCACTCCTGTGAGAATGTCATACATCAGAAAAGGTAGCAGCAGCAAATGCTGGAGAGGGTGTGGGGTCAAAGGAACCCTCCTACACTGCTGGTGGGAATGTCAATTGGTCCAACCTTTGTGGAGAACAGTCTGGAGAACTCTCAGAAGGCTAGAAATGGACCTACCCTATGATCCTGCAATTCCTCTCCTGGAGATATATCCTAAGGAACCCAACACATCCATCCAAAAAATATCTGTGTACACACATATGTTCTTGGCAGCACAATTTGTAATAGCCAAAACCTGGAAAAAACCCAGGTGTCCAACAACAGATGAGTGGCTGAGCAAGTTGTGGTATATATACACAATGGAATACTACTCAGCTGTAAAAAAATGGTGACTTCACCGTTTTCAGCTGATCTTGGGTGGACCTTGAATAAATCATGTTGAATGAAATAAGTCAGAAACAGAAGGATGAATATGGGATGATCTCACTCTCAGGCCGAAGTTGAAAAACAAGATCAGAAAAGAAAACACAAGTAGAACCTGAAATGGAATTGGAGTATTACACCCAAGTAAAAGACTCTGCGGTGGGTGGGTGGGGAGAATACAGGTCCAAGAAGGATTCAGAGGACCTAGTGGGGGTTGTATTGTTATATGGGAAACTGGGGAATGTTATGCATGTACAAACTATTGTACTTACTGTTGAATGTAGAACATTAATTCCCCAATAAAAAAAAAAGAAGAAGAAGAAGGATATACGGACACACATGACAACCTGGATGAGCCTTGAAGACTTTTTATTAAATGAAAGAAGCCAGACACACAAAGACAAATACCACAGCATTTCAAGTCATCTAAGATACTGAGGATAGTCAAATTTGTAAAGACAGAAAGTAGAATAATTGTTGCCAGGGCTGGGGAAGTGGGAATGGCAGTTACTGTTCAGTAGATGCAAAGTTTCGATTTTGTAAAACGATTAAAGTTCTGCAGATGAACTGTGATGGTCGCACTATGGTCTGAATGCATTTAATACTACTAAACTACATACTGAAAAATTTCTGAGGGCCCACAAATGAATGCATACATTCCAGTGCACAAGGACTCAGGTTTAAGGCCCAGTCCCCACCTGCAGGAGAGAAGCTTCAGGAATGATGAAGCAGTGCTATAGGTGTCTCTCTCCCTCTCTATCCAAAACAAATGAATAAAATATTAATAAAATAAAGTTAAAAAAATCACTCAGGTAAGGGTCAGGAGGTGGTGCACCTGGTTGAGTGCACACTTAAACCATGTGCAACGAGCCAGGTTCAAGCCTCCTCCATCCCCTGCACAGGAGATGATTCATGAATGGTAAAGCAGGTCTGCAGGTGTCTTTCTCTCTCCCTCTCTATGTCCCCTTTCTCCCTCCCCTCACAATTTCTCTCTATCCTAACAAATAAAATATGTAGAATGGGAGTTGGGCGGTAGCACAGCGGGTTAAGCGCAGGTGTATGTGTGACAAGCACATAGGTATGGGGTGTGAATTTTTAGATTTTTAAAAAATTATATCCCTTTTGTTGCCCTTGTTTTATTGCTGTAGTTATTATTGTGGTTGTTACTGATGTCGTTGTTGGACAGGTCAGAGAGAAATGGAGAGAGGAAGGGAAGACAGAGAGGGGGAGAGAAAGACAGACACCTGCAGACCTGCTTCACCACCTGTGAGGCGACTTCCCTACAGGGGGGAGCCGAGGCTCAAACCAGAATCCTTAAGCTGGTCCTTATGCTTTGTGCCATGTGCGCTTAACCCGCTGCGCTACCGCCCGACTCCCTGTCATTGTTATTATTGTTGTTGATTTCGTTGTTGTTGAATAGGTCAGAGATAAATGGAGAGAGGACGGGAAGACAGAGAGGGGGAGAGAAAGACAGACACCTACAGATCTGCTTCACTGCCTGTGAAGGGACGCCCCTGCAGGTGGGGAGCTGGGGGCTCAAACCGCGGTCCTTGTACTTCGTGCCACTAGGCTTAACTCGATGTGCTACCGCCGGACATCCCCCCCACCGGGGTGTGAATTTTGATCCCACCTCTACTGCTATGATCATCAAGTAGTGACTTAGCCTTATTTAAAAAAAAAAAAAATTTGTTAATTTTTTCTTATCTTTATTTATCGGATAAAGACAGCCAGAAATTGAGAGGGAAGGGGGAGTTAGGGAGAGAGACAGAGAGACACCTGCAGCACTGTTTCAACACTTGAGAAGCTTTCCCCCAGCAGGTGGGAACTGGGGGCTTGAACCCAGGTTCTTGAGCATTATAACGTGTGCTCCACCATGTGCGCCACCACCCAGCCCTGACTTAAACTTTCTAAAGCACAGCTTCTTCATCTGAAAATGAGTACACTATTATTGTGGAGATTTAATTTAAAAAAAGCTTTAATAAAAGAGGAAAAGCATAATGGTTATGCAAAAAGACTTGGATGCCTGAAGCTCCAAAGTGCCAGGCTCAATTCCCTTACTATCATAAGCCAGATCTGAAAAGTGTTTTGGTAATAAATAAAATAAAATAAAATAAAATAAAATAAAATAAAATAAAATAGCAAAAGAAGATTAGCAGATATTTGACACATGGAGCAAGGGTGACTATAGTTGTTTTTCTCTGGAAGTTTCTCCCGTGATCTGAGCCCTAGGGGGTTTCATGGAATGAGGAGCTTATAAGGGGTACTACCTGCAACGTATGTATGTGCCATCTTTCCACAGAGGGTCTAGCTAACAACAGGTTATTTGGAGGGCCTTACCTTTGTCAATCAGGAGCACTTATAACATAGATAGGTTTTTACCAAATAGTAGATCACCAGAGTGAAAACTCATGAAGGAAACTTAAAAAAAAATTTTTTTATATTTATTTATTTTCCCTTTTGCTGCCCTTGATTTTTATTGTTGTTGTAGTAATTATTGTTGTTGTTATTGATGTCACCACACTACGATCATCATCTCTGGCATTATGCTATTCCACTGCAGAATACTGTGCCCCAGTATGGTTCCGTAACCCCCATGTCCTCTTGGTCGATTCCAAATTATATTCCTCCATGAGGATAATTTCTGGAACCATCCGTTCCACCCCGGTTCCATGGCTGCCAGTTCTTAGCAACATCGCCCCGCCAGATATTCGTCGGGATGCGGCATCATCTAAGTTCATTTCCCACGTCTACACTCGACCGGACCTGCCAATATACGCAGATATCTTCGCCCACCCTGTCCAACGCTTGACGTCTCGTCACCCAATCTGGTCCCCTATGCCTACACTGAACTTCTCTGTTCCAGTCTCTTGGAAACAGAGTTGGCAGTCAGCTGAGGTAAAGAACAAACACCTCATCACAGACCCCTGCAAGCGTCAACCCGGCTTTGACCTAGCACGTTATGATTGGGCCCTTCTCAATCGCTATCGAACAGGCCATGGCCGGTGCGCCGCTATGTTCCATCGCTGGGGAGCCAGAGACGACCCGAACTGCCCCTGCGGCTCCAGACAGACTATGACCCACATAGTCAACGACTGCCACCTCTCCAGATTCAAAGGAGGTCTCGAAACTTTACATCAGGCTCAACCTGATGCTGTTGACTGGCTACGGAAGAAGGGCAAACGCTAGAAGAAGAAGAAGATAGGACAGAGAGAAGTGGAGAGAAGAGGGAAAGACAGAGAGGGGGAGAGAAAGATAGACACCTGCAGACCTGCTTCAGCGCTTGTGAAGGGACTCCCCTGCAAGTGGGGAGCTGGGGGCTGGAACCAGGATCCTTACACTGGTCTTTGCGCTTCCCGCCACATGGGCTTAAAACTGTGGAACCGCCTGACTTTTTTTTTTTTTTTTTTTTTGCCTATAGGGTTGTTGCTGGAGCTCCTTGCCTCCACCATGAATCCACTGCTCTTGAAGCCTTTTTTTTTTCTTCCCTTTTGTTGCCCCCCCCCCTTTAAAATCATTATAGTGGTTATTTTTTATTTTTAAAAAATTTTTATTTATTATATTTTAAAAATATTTATTTATTCCCTTTTTGTTGCCCTTGTAGTTATTACTGTTGTTGATGTCCTGCTTCACCGCTTGTGAGGCCACTCCCCTACAGGTGGGGAGCCCGGGGCTCCAACCCAGATCCTTACGCTGGTCCTTGCACTTCGCGCCACGTGCGCTTAACCCGCTGTGCTACCACCCGACTCCCTGTTGTGGTTATTGTTGTTGTTATTGATGTCGTTGTTGTTGGATAGGGCCAAGAGAAATGGAGAGAGGAGGGGAAGACAGAGAGGGGGAAAGAAAGACAGACACCTGCAGACCTACTTCACCACTTAAGAAGTAACCTCTCCTCCACCACCCCCCACCCCTGCAGGTGGGGAGCCCGGGAGTGAACCGGGTTCCTTATGCTAGTCTTTGCACTTCGCACCATGTGCGATTAACCTGCTGCACTACCGCCCCAACCCCATGAAGGAAAATTTTAGGAGGAAGTGATAGCAAAATCCAGGCAATAGGGCTGGGGTGTATGGAAAGGTACTTGTGGAAAGGTCCTGGGATGGTGGAATATGTGCAGCACTCAGATTCAGGAGAGGGAGTTCAGAACTCTACTTTACAGATGGGTTTAACCTTGAGTTATGTGTACTTAAAACTTTGTAAACTTCAGGTTTTGTTTTTGTTTGGCCTAGAATGTGAACCTCTTAATTACATATCACATAGGATTACTATGGAAAGTAAAGTGAAGGGGTGTGCAAAAGTGTTGTAAAGCTCTAGGTAGACATCAGTGATTTTTATATATATATATAAACTTTTTATATTTATATATTTTCCCTTTTGTTGCCCTTGTTGAGACATCAGTGATTCTTATGGACTTTTTGTGTCAATAGCTTTGTGCTAGTACCCTCCTGAATAGATCTGTGTAATTCTGGCATTATTGTTACTAATTAGAAAGCTAAAGCACCAGGTTCCAGGTGTCATCAGGATGCCAGCCAGACTTCCCTGGATTGAAGACACCACCAATGTGTCCTGGAGCTCAGCTTCCCCAGAGACCCATCCTACTAGGGAAAGAGAGAGGCAGACTGGGAGTGTGGACCGACCAGTCAACGCCCATGTTCAGCGAGGAAGCAATTACAGAAGCCAGACCTTCTACCTTCTGCAACCCTCAATGACCCTGGGTCCATGCTCCCAGAGGGATAGAGAATGGGAAAGCTATCGGGGGAGGGGGTGGGATATGGAGATTGGGCGGTGGGAATTGTGTGGAGTTGTACCCCTCCTACCCTATGGTTTTGTTAATTAATCCTTTCTTAAATAAAAAAAAAATTAAAAAAAAAGAAAATTAAAAAAAAAAAAAAAAAAAAAGCTAAAGCAATCCCTACCTTTGGGGAGTGAGGTGAAGCAGTATTGTAGGTGTCTCTTTTTCTCCCATTTCTCTCTCAATTTCTTTCTGTCTCTGTAAAAAAATTAAAAATTGAAAACTTAAAATTAAGGTAAAGCAAAATTAGAAAGTGTAGTTAAAAACACTTTATTGGCAGGGGGTTAATGGTTTACAGTATACTTGTTGACATATGGGAAAAAGTGTAAGTTTTCTTAATTGTCAATGCTGTTGATAGTTATCCTTATTTGTTTAAATAAGTGACAAAGGATGGTTCTATTGGCTTATAAATTACCATCAATCAAACATCATTGATGAGACTAAAAAGTAGTTAAGATCCTATGATCTTTTCAGGCTTCTATAGTTCTAAAATTCTATCAGCTGTTTCTAAAGAGTCTTCATGTATTAAACTAGAATAGTCTCCTAGTCAGGATGTTGGTTCTACATAGTGAAGATGGAGATAATAAACTATAAATTCATAGTTTTAGTGAAGATTAGAATAAATAATACACAATGGTCGCAATGAGGCTTCAATAAACATTAATTGCTATGCATATCCCAAACAATACATTAAGGTTATTTGGCTCCTGCTTGTCTAAAGGACCCCTTTACAGATTATCACTGGGTGATTAATCTAATTACCTGAGATAAAGCAGAGGATTTTAGGAGCAAAGAATTTATAGGGTTTGAAGGCTGAGCAGAAATAATGACTATCTTTGGAGTTTCAAATTGATGGATGGATGCTGAGTTAGTAGTCAGATTGAGTGAAGGTCATGGACTATACTGTGGCTTCTTTAGGCTAACCTGGAACCATTATTACTGAGATTCATGAGAATTTCTCCCCACACTCCCATATAAAACTTCTTTGGTGCTATATCCAGATTTGCTGATATGTGAGGAAATATACTTTCCCCCTTCTCTGCCAATGACCAGGAACCGATTTTATGCACCATCTCATAATTCCAGAACAAAGAATAACATCTCTTTTCAGGTTAGCCTAAAGAAAGCACAGTGTATACCATGACCTTCATTTAATTGTAAGTTTGTCTCCTATGAGATAGAGGCTATGAAAGGTAGTTTGGGAGGTGGCACAGTATGGATAAAGCATTGGATTCTCAACCGTAAGTTCCTGAGTCCAATCCCTGGCAGCACATGTACCAGAGTGATGTCTGGTTCTTTCTCTCCTCCTATCTTTCTCATAAATAAACAAATAAATAAAGAGGCTATGTAAGTGATGTATATACAAGCCTTGGAACAGTTGAAGAGGATATGGCTTTTGAAGTTTAAAAGTTAAATTTTTTAAGACAGCACTGGTTACCATTGTGAATTTCTTCTGATTAAGGAGAAGTTACACACACACTATATTCTTTTTCCTAGTTTTCAATGAATTTTACAAATAACAACTGTGACTTTAACCACAACAAAAATGTGTCACTTTTTATAAAGGGGTCTTTGAGGTTTACCTTGTAAAAACTGCTTTGAGGAGCCAAGTTCTGTTTTGTTTTCCCCTGATCATTGCTGACTGAGGATTTCAGGCTGTTTACACGAGAAAGCTTTAGATACGACTATTTGTGTGGCATTGTATCAAGGCCTTCAAATATTTGTCGGGAGGTTTGGTAGAAAATGTCTAGACCAGTGTAAACACTGCAGGCCCCAGAGAAATCCAAATGGCTCAAAAGACCATTCAAGTACCCTGCTCTGATCTATTGTCATTACAGGCAGCCCTCTGAATCATCAAATTTGATGAGTCCACTGTAGAGACCTCCATAGGTTCAGGTCAATGTTAGGCTCTTGATTTCCTCATTCACTGGTTACGTTCATTCCACATTTGAGAAAAACAATGAAAAGCCAAGGACCTAAGCATCAGGAACATTGAATACTAGTTCTAGCCCTGCTACTCACTACTGAGTCACTCTGGCAAGTCACTGGCTCTCTGTGGGCTCTGCTTTTGATGGGCCTAGGAGCTGGTTCAGTGGATAAGGCACATTCCTTCCCATGCCTCAAGATTTGGTACCATATGGAAAACACTAGAGGAGAAATCCATGTATGATAGTATGATAGAGTTCTCTCTCTCTCTCTCTTCCCCCCACCCCTTTTCAGTGTAAGACTGGCAAAATAGATCACTTGGACAGTATGCTACTATGTGTGAAGCCTGGCCTCCATGGCACTGAAGGAAGTTTCAGTGCTGTGGTCTCTTTCACTCTTTCCCTCTGCCTCTCTTCTCTGTCTCTATAAAAAGAAAAAGCGGGGTCGGTGGTAGCTCAGTGGGTTAAGCGCATGTGGTGCAAAGTGCAAGGACAGGTGTAAGGATCTCAGTTCAAGCCCCCAGCTCCCCACTTGCAGGGGAGTCACTTCACAGGTGGTGAAGCAGGTCTGCAGGTGTCTTTCTCTCCCCCTCTCTGTCTTCCCCTCCTCTCTCCATTTCTCTCTATCCTATCCAACAAAAACAATAATAATAACCGCAACAATAAAACAACAAGGGTAACAAAAGGGAAAATAAATAACTAAATATTTTTATTTTTTTTATATTTTATTTATTTATTCCCTTTTGTTGCCCTTGTTGTTTTATTGTTGTAGTTATTATTGATGTCGTTGTTGTTGGATAGGACAGAGAAAAATGGAGAGAGGAAGGGAAGACAGAGAGGGGGAGAGAAAGACAGACACCTGCAGACCTGCTTCACCGCCTGTGAAGGGACCTGCCTGCAGGTGGGGAGCCGTGGGCTCGAACTGGGATCCTGACGCCGGTCCTTGAGCTTAGCGCCACCTGCGCTTAACCCGTTGTGCTACAGCCCGACTCCCATAACTAAATATTTAAGGAAAAAATAAAAAGAAGTGGTCCGGGAGGTGGCACAGTGGATAAAGCATTGGATTCTCAACCATGAGGTCCTGAGTTCAATTTCCGGCAGGACATGTACCAGAATGATATCTGGTTCTTTCTCTACTCCTATCTTTCCCATGAATGAATAAATAAATTCTTTAAAAAAAAAAAAGAAAAAGTGGGCTAGTAGGTAAGGGGCAGCTGAGTGGCATTGAACACATGTGAGGCCCTGGGTTCATTCCTGACATAGCATTGAAAGAATAGTAAATAAATGGAAGCAGTTGAGCAAAATGATCTCTAAGATTCTTTCCTTTGATCCTATGTCTGTTAAAGGTCTGTTGGGGTGGCCTGGAAGGTGGCATAGTGGATAAAGCATTGAACTCTCAACCATGAGGTCCTGATTTCAATCCCCGGCAGCACACATACCAGAGTAGTATCTGGTTCTTTCTCTCTCTCCTCCTATCTTCCTCATGAATAAATAAATAAATTATAAAAAAATAAAAATAAAAATAGTCTGTTGGGCATAGTCATTGGACAAGGCTAACAATGAAAGGTAAATAAGTAACATGAAGCTGCTTGTCTGTCGGGCTGCGCCGAGGAGAAGAGAGAGAGGAGATCCGAGGAGACAGAGCGAAGAGGGAACACAAATCTTTATTTGCGCTGGCACCTCAGAGTTGGGTGAGAGAGAAGCAGGTTGGGCCACATGGAGGTAGCAAAAATGGCCGCCTCACACAGTAACCTTTCCTGCGTCTGAACACCGAAGTGAAGAAGTCGGCAAGAGAGAGAGGTGCGGAAGAAGAAGAGCTTTTATGGAGTAGCTCTGGTGAGAATGGGAAGGGGGAGGAGTAACCATAGCACTCCGGGGTGGGATAATAACTCCCGTGAGAATGGGAGGGGGGAGGAGTGACCAAAGCACTCCAAATATCGCAGGGAATTGACAATGCCCTGAGGGCACAACATGGCGGAACAGGCTCTCCAGAGAATGTCCCAACTCTCGCGGGAACTAGCAATAAACTGAGGGGTCAACATGGCAGATGTGACGGCATCTGCACAATTTCCCAGCAGTCTCAAGAAAGTTTGATTGCATGTTTAACTTTCTTTTCTTTCCTTCTCTCTCTATCTCTCTCTCTTTTTTCTTTTCACCAGAGCACTGCTCAGTTATGGCTTATGGTGGGGCTGAAGATTGAAACTGAGAGCTCAGAGACTCAGACATAAAAGTCTTTTGCATGATCATTATGCTGTCTCCCCAGCCTGGATGTTTAACTCCTTGTTATTCCCAACTCCTATAGGCGTCCCAGTCATGCACAGATACATAATCAGTCACTTATTGAGATTACATGATAGTTCAGGATTAAATAATAATATCTAATTAGCTTTCATTCAAGTGATCACACACTAGAAGGCCAAGATACAAATAAATGTACCTTAATAACAGCTACCATTTTGAGTAGTAATAGTTATAACATATATATAGCTTGCCATGTACTAAGCTCTTTACTAGATGCTTTAAAAACTTTATCTCAGGTCTGATGAGGGTGGTGGTGCACCTGGTACACTGTACATGTTATATTGCACAAAGACCCAGGTTTGAGTCCCCGGTTCCCACCTGCAAGGGGAAAGCTTCATGAGTGATAAAGCAGTGCTGCAGGTGTCTCTCTCCCTCTCTATCTCCCCCTCCCCTCTCAATTTCTGGCTGTCTCTATCCAGTAAATAAATAAAGATAAAAAAATTAAAAATAAAAACTTTATCTCAGGTCTGGATGACAGCACAGTGGTTTGGGTACCAGATTTTCATGAGGCCACAGAAGTCTCAGATTCAATTCCTGGCACCACCATATGCCAGAGCTTAGTAGTGCTCTGGTCTTTTATTAAAATAAAATATTAAAAATTTCAGTGTGGTCCAGGAGGTGGTACAGTGGATAAAGCATTGGATTCTCAAGCATGAGGTCCCGAGTTCAATCCCCGGCAGCACAAGTATCAGAGTGATGTCTAGTTCTTTCTCTCTCTCTCCTCCTATATTTCTCATTAATAAATAAAGTCTTAAAAAATTATTTCAGAAATCTCCATAACAGTCTTAGAAGGCAGGTAGTGTTATTTATTTATTTATATTTTTTTCAGTGCTGGATTCTTGTGCATGTGTGATTTCACAGCTCCTGGACTGACTTTTCATTCTTTTTATTTCAGATAGAGAGATGAGAGAGAGGGAAAGATGCCACAGCATAGAACCTTCCTAGCATTTCTATGTGATGCTGGTGCTCAAACCTGGGCTAAGCAAGGTAGGCACTACATGCTGAGTGAGCTATCTTTCAACAGTGCTAGCTCATTTTACACATGACGAAACCAAAACTTTAGTAAGTTAAGAAACCTGTCATTGGGGTTGTGTTGTAGTGCGAGGGCTGCAGAGAAGAGAGAGAGAGGGTCCAGAGCGAAGAGGAAACACAAATCTTTATTTGCACTGGCACCTCAGAGTTGGGTGTTAGAGAAGCAGGTTGGGCCACGTGGAAGTAGAGAAAATGGCCGCCTCACGCAGTAACCTTTCCTGCGTCTGAACACCAGAGTGGAGCGCTGGCAAGAGAGCGAGGTGCAGAAAACTAAGGGTTTTTATAGGAGTAGCTTTCGCAAGAATGGGAAGGGGGAGGAGTAACCATAGCACTCCAGGATAGGATGATAACTCTCGTGAGAATGGGAGGGGGGAGGAGTAACCAGAGTACTCCAGATATCACGGGGATATAGACAATGTCCTGAGGGCACAACATGGCTGAACAGGCACTCCGAGAATGTCCCAACTCTCCAGGGAACTAGCAGTAGCCTGAGGGGACAACATGGCAGATGTGACTGCATTGGCACAATTTCCCAGCATCGTTGGAAGGTAATTCATCCAGTAGAGTGCACGTTACCATGAATGAGGACCTAGGAACCGAGGTTCAAGATCCCAGTCATCAGATAGTATCATCTGCATAAGGGAAGCTTCTTGAGTCATAGAGCAATGCTGTGGTGGATCTCCTCTCTCTTTTCCCTTTTCACCTTCTGTAGCAAAAACAAACAAAAAACAGAAAGGGAAGAGAAACCTGTTACTAATAAGAGGTTCCAAATCTAGTGTTTTTTCAGGTTCTTCTTTTTTAAGCTGTTTGTTTTTTCCTTTGTCAAGCTAAGTAACTTAAAATCCAGAGGTGATTACTGAGCAGGGAAAGAACTGCCAGTCTCCTAGAAGTTGAAATCACAGTAACAGCGCTCTTTTTTCTTTATTATTTACTTATCAGAGCACTGCTCAGCTCTGGTTTATGAAGGTGCTGGGAATTGAGCCTGGGACCTTGGAGCCTTAGGTGTGAAAGTCTTTCGCATAACCACTGTGCTGTCTTCCTACCTTCGTAGTTCTTTTTATTGATTTATTTATAACTACAATTTTATTTATTTATTATTAGATAGAGACAGAGAGAAATTGAGAGGGGAGGGAAATCTGATAGAGGGGAAAGAGACAGAGAAATACTGGCAGCACTGCTTCACCACTCATGAAGCTTTCCCCTGCAGGTGGGGAACCAGGGGCTCGAACCTGGGTCCTTGCACACTGTAATGCATCACTTAACCAGGTGCACCACCACCTGGCCCTCTTATCTCTTTTTTTTTTTTTTTCTTTATTGGGGAATTAATATTTTACATGCAACAGTAAATACAATAGTTTGTACATGCATAACATTCCCGAGTTTCCCATATAACAATACAACCCCCACTAGGTCCTCTGTCATCCTTCTCGGATCTGTATTCTCCCCACCCACCCACCGCAGAGTCTTTTACTTTGGTGTGATATGCCAATTCCACTTCAGGTTCCACTTGTGTTTTGTTTTTTTCTGATCTTGTTTTTCAACTTCTGCCTGAGAGTGAGATCATCCCATATTCATCCTTCTGTTTCTGACTTACTTCACTTAACATGAATTTTTAAAAATATTTTATTTATTTTCCCTTTTGTTGCCCTTGTTTTATTGTTGTAGTCATTGTTGTTCTTGATGTCATCCTTGTTGGATAGGACAGAGAGAAATGGAGAGAGGAGGGGAAGACAGAGAGGGGGAGAGAAAGATAGACACCTGCAGACCTGCTTCACCGCCTGTGAAGCGACTCCCCTGCAGGTGGGGAGCCAGGGGCTTGAACCAGGATCCTTCTGCAGGTTCGTGCGCCACCCACTGTGCTACCGCCTGACTCACTTAACAGAATTTTTTAAGGTCCATCCAGATCAGCTGAAAACGGTGAAGTCACCATTTTTTTACAGCTGAGTAGTATTCCATTGTGTATATATACCACAACTTGCTCAGCCACTCATCTATTGTTGGACACCTTGGTTGCTTCCAGGTTTTGGCTATTACAAATTATGCTGCCAAGAACATATGTGTACACAGATCTTTTTGGATGGATATGTTGGGTTCCTTAGGATATATCCCCAGGAGAGGAATTGCAGGATCATAGGGTAGGTCCATTTCTAGCCTTCTGAGAGTTCTCCAGACTGTTCTCCACAGAGGTTGGACCAATTGACATTCCCACCAGCAGTGTAGGAGGGTTCCTCTGACCCCACACCCTCTCCAGCATTTGCTGCTGTTACCTTTTCTGATGTGTGACATTCTCACAGGAGTGAAGTGGTATCTCGTTGTTGTCTTGATTTGCATGTCTCTGACAATCAGAGACTTGGAGCATTTTTTCATGTGTTTCTCGGCCTTTTAGATCTCTTCTGTGGTGAATATTCTGTCCATGTTCTTCCCCCATTTTTGAATGGGGTTATTTGTTGTCTTGTTGTTGAGTTTGGCAAGCTTTTTATATATGTTGGTTATTAAACTCTTATCTGATGTATGGCATGTAAAGATCTTCTCCCATTCTGTGAGGGCTCTCTTGGTTTGGGTAGTGGTTTCTTTTGCTGTGAAGAAGCTTTTTAATTTGATGTAGTCCCATAGGTTTATGCTTGCCTTAGTCTTCTTTGTAATTGGATTTGTTTCATTGAAGATGTCTTTAAAATTTATGCGGAAAAGAGTTCTGCCAATATTTTCTTCTAAGTATCTGATAGTTTGTGGTCTAACATCCAAGTCCTTGATTCACTTGGAATTTATTTTTGTATTTGGTGAAATAGTGGTTCAGTTTCATTCTTCTGCATGTTTCAACCCAGTGTTTCCAACATCATTTGTTGAAGAGACTCATCTTTCCCCATTTAATAGTCTGAGCCCCTTTGTCAAAGATTAGATGTCCATAGGTGTGGGGGCCCTCTTAGCTCTTTTTAGTTGCAGAGTTTGGTCTCCTTTCACTGATCCCCTGCCTCTGGGTTTAAGTTTTTTTTTTTTTTTTTTTTAATGAGGAACTTACAAACATCCAAATTTTGAGGATGAGTGGATTGAAGCACACATTGCTTATGAGAATGTTTCACACCTGTTTGCTAGAGAGTGACTGATGAGGGACTTGAAGCCAGATGTTCTGACTCAAAAAAACCAGGGCTTTCCCTACCTCGCAACATTATCTGTGCACCATGTTCTGACTGACTTGGTTTTATATCCACCTAGGTAGAACAGACATAACAAATAACACACACACTTCTCTTCTGATTGTTTATACACAGCTCTTTTCTCCTATAGTCTCCTCAGATCCATAAATGCAATTCTATCTTCTTATCTGGTCATGCCTCCAAACAAGGACTTACCCCTTTCTCTTATGCCAATATTTAGTCTTTCAGTAAATCCTATTGGATTTAAGCTAAAAAGATAAAGCTAGAATCTAACCATTTCTTGGTACCTCCACCAACACTCTCCTAGTTACACCAGGCCCTTTATTTCCAATTTTGAAGATTTAATTACTTATGAGAGAGAGGCAGAAGGAGAGAGAGAGGACCAGAGCATCAGGCATGTGTGGTGCAGGAGATCAAACTCAGGAGTTTGAGTATGCAAGTCCAGCACTCTGTTACTGAGCCACCTTCCTGATCACTAGTTACCTTTCTTATTGTCTAAGCTGGTCCCTCTGCTTCTGCCCTTGCTCCCTACAGCTTATTCACATGACAGCCAGAGGGATTTTGTTAAATCTAAATAATGTCATGCTCTTCTCTGCTGTCTTCTCTCATTGGGATGTGATGTACTTGACTCCAGTGACAGGGCCATGTGGTGTGTTCTGGAACACCCCAGAACACTCCAGCCTCAGTGCCTTTGTGCTAGCTGTCTCCCTGCCTTGGAACACTCTTCCTCAGATATCAGCACAGCTCAGTCTTCATCTCCTTCTGTCCAGTTTCTACTAAACATCTTCTCAGTGAGGCAGTCCCTGCTTACTTGATTTTTTAAAATATTTAGTTCTTTATTTATTTATGAGAAAGAGAACAACAGTACCACTCTGGGACATGCAACCGTCAGGGGTTCAACTTGGGATCTCATGCTTGAGAATCCAGTGCTCTATTACATGCTAGTTTACCACCTGCTACTTTATTAAAATAGCAGGGCACTCCATACTGGATATTACACGCTCTGACTTTTTTTGTCTTCTTCAAAATATTTATCACTACTTGACAAAGTATGTATTAACCTTATTTGGTTCAGTCCATTAATTGTTCTGTTTATTATCTGTCTCCTCAACTAGATGTAAACCTCATGAAGGCAGGAGGTTCCCCCCGCTTTTTGGTGTGGAAGATTTGCTGCTATAAGTCCAGAACTAGAACAATACCTAGCATTTAGTAGGTCTCCATAACTGCTTTTCGAATGAATGAAGGAAGGAACATCTGGGCCCTTGACAAGTATTTGAATTTCAGCTCTGTTGGGACTCCTCTGTCATGATCTGCAGAGCAGATAATTTTTTTCAGTCACATGACCATTCTACTGCCACCTCACCTGAGCACTGCTCCTCCCTAAAACACTCCCTAGACAGATTTGCTGGGAAATTGTGCTGATGCAGTCACATCTGCCATGTTGTCCCCTCAGGCTACTGCTAGTTCCCACGAAAGTTGGTACATTCTCGGAGTGCCTGTTCAGCCATGTTGTGCCCTCAGAGCATTGTCTATATCCCCGAGATATTTGGAGTGCTCTGGTTACTCCTCCCCCCTCCCATTCTCACGAGAGTTATCATCCTATCCTGGAGTGCTATGGTTACTCCTCCCCCTTCCCATTCTCGCGAAAGCTGCTCCTATAAAAGCCTTTCTTCTTCCACACCTCGCTCTCTTGCCAGCGCTCCACTCTGGTGTTCAGACGCAGGAAAGGTTACTGCGTGAGGCGGCCATTTTCTCTACCTCCACGTGGCCCAACCTGCTTCTCTAGCACCCAACTCTGAGGTGCCAGCACAAATAAAGATTTGTGTTTCCTCTTTGCTCTGGACCCCTCCTCTCTCTCATCTCCACAGCCCGTGCACAACAACACAGACTAAGCTGGTATGTTGTAGTTGGGGTAGCTTTTGGCCTGATTTCATGGAGGGAATTTATTTAGATGTTGCTTTAGGCTCCTTCAAGTGAAAACACAGCCTTCACATACAACATATTTGTTTTTAGTAGTCCCAGCTACTTAAGGCCAATGATTTCTTTTATTAAATATTAATTATTCAAATGTGTCTGGTGAAATGGGAAATGTTCAGCCTGCAATGAAATAAGGGTGAACCAGGGATAGGGGTAAAAGCCCATCTTAATGTGTCTCTTTTCCCCCTTCTCTCTAAAAGGGTAAATGCACTCTAAAAGCCCCTGTGTTTGGGATTTAAAAGAAGGCAGGATTATGGGAGAAGCAAGGCTATTCATTTTGTAATTTTCTTTTTACAGGAATCATTGATCAAATTGATGTTGAGATATTTAATGATAGATTTGCCACTCAAACTTTAAGGGTAACACTACTGATTGAAAAATTCCCATTTTGTGAAAGAGGAAATAACCACATGGAGAGGGTCCTTGGTTTTGCTAGGACAATAGCAACCCAATCAGTTCTACCATTCATGTCAAAGGACATCTGGGCATGCCTCCATCCACCTGACATGCCCCAGACTGTCTCTGGAGGGATATGTCATCATGAAACTTACCCACCATTGAGAGAAAGAAAAGGAAGTGAAACTTGCCTACTACCAAGTCCCTAACAGTGTTGAATCAGGGTTGAGAACAGAGCAGGCAAAGCTGGGAAGAACTTTTAAAAGTTCTATTTGTAACCCAGCTAGAATAGTCCTCAGAGCTTATCTAGAGAATTTTAGGACAAGGACATTTGTGCTAGGGGGATCTGAGATGCTAGCGGGGTGGTATGCTAGAGTGAGCCCCCGGCTAGAAAGGAGTCAGAATTCTCTGATCTTGAATATTCAGTATGGAGCTGCATAAGGGCCCTCAGATACCCTTGGCTATATCTTGCCTCTTAGTCATTTTCCACATGAAGAAACAGACACTAGAAAAGCAGAAAAAGTAATGAGGCCAAGGAGGACTTGGAGGCCAAAGAAAATATTTAAAATGGACCTTCACCCCTTCAGGTTCCCTTGAATTTATTTAAGGACTTTTAGTTCTCTCTGGCTTCCTTTCCTTCAATGTCAGGGCAACTTACTCACCAATTTCGTCTAGTCCCTGAGGAAATGCATTTGTGAACTTGAAAAACAAAGGTCTAAACTCACTGAACCAAGTTAGTTTCTTGTACTGTCCCTTCTGTTTCATGCCAGTGTTCCTGGTCAGCCTGGTCACTGGGGAAGAGGTATGGTGAACTCCTGTCCACCTTGAGAAAAGAGGGACACCTAGGGCAGCCTCCCCAAAGTGAACTAGCATAGTGTTCCTGGAACACAGCAGGTGTATGGCAAATGATTATTGGACTGCCTCTTTCTATGCTATGCTGGGAACCTTGTAATTTATCAACTTCACAGCTGACCAGTGGATGAGTTTATCAGCCACCCTACACCTCTGTGTCGGACTGGTTACTTGCAGTGGTGTGATAATCAAGAGACTGTGTGTGTGTTTTGTATTACTCTCAAGAGCCTTGAAATCTCACCAAGAAGTCAGTTATATCATTAATGGCATAAATTGAGCAAAAATATAAGACAGTTCCCATGTGAAGCTGTAACAACAGTAGGCTATGGGAGTGAACTTAAGAGCAACCTCTTTTCATCCTTATGCCAACATGATAGCAGTGATAATAATAGCACTAGGTACATCTCTTTTGAGCAGTTGCTGAAGCTACTACTAGACAGATATAAAGAAAACAATTAAGAGGCATTGTCTCTTAACCATGACCTGGTTGATGCTGATACTATCCTGTGGCCTAAGGCCACACAATTATCATGTAGACAGAATTTGAACCCAGGTCCATCTTACTACAAAGTATATTGATAGGGGGGCCCAGCAACAGTGCACTTGGTTAAGCACATATAATACTATGCACAAGGATCCAGGCCCCAGTCCCTGCTTCCTGCTTGCAGTAAGGATGCTTCATGTGTGGTAAAGCAGGTATGCAGGTGTCTATCTTTCTCTCTCCCTTTCTATCTACCCTTCCCCTCTCAGTTTCTCTCTGTCTTATTGAATAAAAATAGAGGAAAATTGTGTGGTCTGGGAGGTGGCACAGTGGATAAATCAATGGACTCTCAAGTGTGAGGCCCTGTATACAGTCACTGATGGCACATGTACCAGAGTGATGTTTGGCACTTTCTCTTTCTCCTCCTCCTATCTTCTTCATGAATAAATAAATAAAATCCTTAAAAAACAACAACAATAAGGAATAATATAATAATAATAATAATAATAGAAGAAAATATAACAATAAGGAGAAGAAGAAGAAGAAATGGCTGCCATGAGTAGTGAATTTCTAGTACAGGCCTTGAGAAAAAAAACATATATATATTGATAGGTATGAAACCTACAGCCTTTGTAGTAGTCTAAAGTGCCTCACTCTAGGCCTCCCTCTAAATTTGACTTTTGAGACCTCTCCTCATCCTCTGGTCACTCTGTCTAGTCCAGACCAGTGAATCTCAAATCCTATGTTACCCATGTCATAATAGGGTCCAGATAAGTACAAAAGGAAAAGGGACTGCTTATGACATGCAGCCCCTTTGCTTCACTGCAGCTGGAAGTGAGAATGCAAATGAACCGTGACCCAGTGTTATCAGTCAGGTGGAAAAGCTTGGGACCCTATCCCCGGTTACTCTGTATTTCTCTGCTCCCATTAGGGGCCCATACTTGCCTTGCTTTCCTGTGTTAACATTCTTGAAGTCTGTCTTAACTGCCAGGGGGGGGGGGGAAATCACCTGTAAGGTCAGGTAACTAACTCTCTTTGGTATACCAGGAACATCCTGGGTTCCTCAGGGTACTCCAATTCGTAACCTAGTTAATTTTTCCCCTAGAGAGGTTCAGACATGGGGCAGGGCCAAATCACTGTCCCACCTTGTGGTTATGCTTAGGAATTACAACTTTCCTGCTTTCTTGGCATAAAGAACAATAGGACCTTCAGCCTGTAGGGTTTTAATTCCACTCCTCTCCCATACTCGTTCACTTAGAACGTTAGCTTAATGTGGAGGTACATTACATTGATAAGTCCATTTTGACCTCTCTAAATTAATATCATAAAATGGCTTCTGGGCACACTGAAATTAAAACGATGCCAAGGGGGTCGGGCGGTGGCGCAGTGGGTTAAGCGCATGTGGCGCAAAGCGCAGGGACGGGCGTAGAGATCCCGGTTCGAGCCACCGGCTCCCCACCTGCAGGGGAGTCGCTTCACGGGCGGTGAGGTAGGTCTGCAGGTGTCTGTCTTTCTCTCCCCTTCTCTGTCTTCCCCTCCTCTCTCCGTTTCTCTCTGTCCTATCCAACAACTAATTGCGTCAACAAGGGCAATAATAATAACCACAACGAAGCTACAACAAGGGCAACAAAAGGGGGGAAAAAATGGCCTCCAGGAGCGGTGGATTCATGGTGCAGGCACCGAGCCCAGCAATAACCCTGGAGGAGGAAAAAAAAACAAAAAACGATGCCAATATTACTACTACACCTATTACTATAGGTATTATTGCTACTGCTGTTGCTGCTGCAGGCTTGGCTCATGGTTGTTTTACATATATTGTTCGGTTAACTTACACAGCAACCCTTGAAGGAGGAAATGTTGCCATCATCCTTATTTTAGAGATAAGAGAAGTAGGTCATGGAGGGTCCCATAAAGTTTCAGAGTACCCATTGTTATGAAGAGAAGAGTGAGGTAGGAATCCAAACTGACATCACTGTGACAACCACTATGTTAAATGATCTTCTAGAGTAAGAAAGAACATTTGCTTTGGAACCAGGGAGACCTGGGTTAGACTCCACCTAGCTAGGTCGCCAGGCAAATTGGTCTTATCTGTAAAACATTCACACCTATAGGGTTCTTTTGGGGATTAAATGTGAGCATACCTCCCACACCTATGGACAACAAATTTTTGACAAGGGGGCCTAAACTATTAAATGGAGAAAAGAGAGTCTTTTCAACAAATGATGTTGAGAAAATTGGGCTGAAATGTGCAGAAGAGAGAAACTGAACCACTACATTTCACCACACACAAAAGTAAACTCCAAATGGATCAAGGACTTGGATGCTAGACCAGAAACTATCAAATACGTAGAGGAAAATATTGACAGAACTCTTTTCCATTTAATTTTTTTTAATTTTATTTATTTACTAATGAGAAAGATAGGAGGAGAGAGAGAGAGAAAGAACCAGATATCACTCTGGTACATGTGCTGCCTGGGATTGAACTCAAGACCTCATGCTTGAGAGTCTAGTGCCTTAGCTACTCCGCCACCTCCCGGACCACTCCACTTAAATTTTATAGGCATCTTCAAAACAAATCCAATTGCAAGGAATACTAAAACAAAAATAAACCAGTGGGACTATATCAAATTAAAAAGCTTCTGCACAACAAAAGAAACCACTACCCAAACAGACTCCTTACAGAATAGGAGAAGATCTTTATATGCCATTCATCAGACAAAAGGCTAATAACCAAAATATACAAAGAGCTGGGACTGGGTGGTAGCGCACCTAATTAAGCACACATAGTACTAAGTTCAAGGACCTGTGCAAGGAGCTGGGATTGAGCACCCACTCCCCACTTGTAGGGGGAAGCTTCACAAGCAGTGAAGTAGATCTGCAGGTATTTATCTATTCCCCTCTCTATCTCCTTTTCCTCTCTCAATTTCTCTCTGTCCTATCCAATAAAAAATTTTTAAAAATGGCCGCCAGGAGCTGTGGATTTGTAGTGTGGTACTGAGCTTGAGTCTCAGCAATAACCCTGGAGGAAAAAAAAAAAAAGGAAGGAAGGAAGAAAGGAAGAAAGAAAGAAAAATAAATCTCACTGGTGGATAAATTGGGGAAAGCTTGGTAGCATTAGTGGGACAGGAAAGGAAATAGCCAAAAGTCGTGGTCCGGGAGGTGGTGCAGTGGCTAAGAAACTAGACTCTCAAGCATGAAGTCCTAAGTTCAGTCCCCGGCAGCACATGTACCAGAGTGATGTCTGGCTCTTTCTCTCTCTCCTCATATCTTTCTCATTAAAAAAATAAATAAATAAAATCTTTTAAAAAAGAAAGGAAATAGCCAAAAGTGTGTATGTCTCCCAGGAAATTAGTGTATTATCGGGAAGAGCACAGACCAAATAACTCTTTCACAGCAATTTCTTGGAACAGGGAGAACTCTGGACATTAGAAGCTCTTTTTGAATCATTAAAGTTCAAATTAAAGATATTCCAAGCACTGTGCTGAACTTTAGTTCTCATCTGTGACTCGGCCCCCATTCCACAGAGGAGAAAAACAAGGCTTAGAGACAATTAAAGGTTTACTCCAGTTACCTAAGGCTTTCAGCCTGAATCCATTTTGTTTCAAAGGCCGTGTGCTCCCTCATAGGATACAGTGCTTCTTTCTTTTACTGATAGGCAGGGAGCCCAGTGAACTTTGACTCAGTTCTGCTCATTCAGGGAAAGAGGCTTTGAGACCGTGTTTTCTGTAACCTAAAGAATATTGAGGAGCCAAGAGGTAGCTCAGTTGGTAGAGCACACACTTTACTATGTGTAAGGATCCAGACTTGAGCCCCCTCCTATGGGAACATCCTGTTTAGCACCAGGGGAACTTTCATGAATGGTAGATTAGCCCTGTGATATCTCTCCTTTTGTTTCTCTTTTCCTCTCTTTCGTTCTTTTCTTCTCTGTCTCTATCTGAAACCAAAAGGAAAGAAAAAAAAAGTTACTGGAATGATGAAATTGCACAGGCGCAAAGATCCAGTTCAAAAATAAATTAGTTCATTAATTAATTCAAATAAAGGAAAGACAGAGGATCATTAGCAGAATGAATCACGTGCTTTTGGGCATCTCAATGTGATGCATTGAGAGGTTGCAGAGCCTAGTGGGTAGTATCAGGCAGACCTGGGCTTGAATCTCAACTGGACAAGTATTTATTTGTTTGTTTATTTATTATTTATTTATTTATTTATTTTTGCCTCCAGGGTTATCACTGAGGTTTGCTGCATGCACATGAAGGCCATTTTCCCCCCATTTTGTTGCTTTGTTGTTATTATTGTTACTGTTGTTGTTGGATAGGAAAGAGAGAAATGGAGAGAGAAAGGAAAGACAGAGGGGGGAGAGAAAGATAGACACCTGCAGACCTGCTTCACTGCCTGTGAAGTGATCCCCCTGCAGGTGGGTAGCTGGGGTCTCAAACCGGGATCCCTATGCCGGTCCTTGCGCTTTATGTCATGTGCACTTAACCCACTGCATTACCTTCCAGCCCCCCTGGACAAGTCTTTATGAATAAATTTAAGCCTCATTTTTCTTTTCCATAAAATAGAAGATGAACCAAGAGTATCCAACTTAAGATGAAATCAATTAATATAAGAAGAGCTCCGCCAAGAGCATGAACACAGAAAGCACTCAATGGCTATTAGCCATCTGTAACGTAACGTGTTATTCTCTTACTAGAAGAGGCTAGGGCAGTGCAAAGGATGGTCCAGGTGCTCAGAATGGAGCTATTTTGCTCCCCCTTTTTCCCTAGGACCTGTATCCCCCCACCTATAAGTCATGGTCTGCATTCCACCCCCCACACCTGTAAGTCAAGTGGGTGTTTCATGGACTTATGAATTTTTATGAGATTCTATTTTTGCAATTTCATGTAATGCTCCAGTGCCATTGGACACGTCAGCTCCTGACCTTTTGGTCATTGAGGCACTTCCCATAAACAGAGCCATAAAAGCCCACTGGTTTTCTCCTTGGCATGTGAGTTTACTTGGTGCTCTCCCTCTCTCCTCCATCATTTGAATAGTGATGTCATATGCCTGTTGCCTCTCACCTCTACTGAAAAAGACCTATTAATGATTCCCTTTTGGGTATTCAGCAATCCCCAAAGGGGAAGCTGTGGTTTCAGCAAGGTGCAGGCATCATGAAACCGAGAGAGAACCAGCAGGGTGGAGAAGTTACTCAAAGGTAAGAAAAAAAAAGGGGGGGATTAAAACAAACAAAAACAAACAAACAAACAAAACAAAAAAATCACCTAAGTTCATTTATCAAGCCCTACTCAGTTATATTTGTTTAAGGACTGCTATTAAGACACTGGTATAGAAGTGAGCCCCCACACCTATGGACATCTAATCTTTGACAAAGGGGCTCAGACTATTAAATGGGGAAAGATGAGTCTCTTCAACAAATGGTGTTGGAAACAATGGGTTGAAACATGCAGAAGAATGAAACTGAACCATTGTATTTCACCAAATAAAAAAGTAAATTCCAAGTGAATCAAGGACTTGGATGTTAGACCACAAACTGTCAGATACTTAGAAGAAAATATTGGCAGAACTCTTTTCCGCATAAATTTTAAAGACATCTTCAATGAAACAAATCCAATTACAAAGAAGACTAAGGCAAGCATAAACCTATGGGACTACATCAAATTAAAAAGCTTCTTCACAGCAAAAGAAACCACTACCCAAACCAAGAGAGCCCTCACAGAATGGGAGAAGATCTTTACATGCCATACATCAGACAAGAGGCTAATAACCAACATATATAAACAGCTTGCCAAACTCAACAACAAGACAACAAATAACCCCATCCAAAAATGGGGGGAGGACATGGACAGAATATTCACCACAGAAGAGATCTAAAAGGCCGAGAAACACATGAAAAAATGCTCCAAGTCTCTGATTGTCAGAGACATGCAAATAAAGACAACAACAAGATACCACTTCACTCCTGTGAGAAAGTCATACATCAAAAAAGGTAACAGCAGCAAATGCTGGAGGGGGTGTGGGGTCAAAGGAACCCTCCTACACTACTGGTGGGAATGTCAATTGGTCCAACCTCTGTGGTGAACAGTCTGGAGAACTCTCAGAAGGCTAGAAATGGACCTACCCTATGATCCTGCAATTCCTCTCCTGGGGATATATCCTAAGGAACCCAACACATCCATCCAAAAATATCTGTGTACACACATATGTTCTTGTCAGCACAATTTGTAATAGCCAAAACCTGGAAACAACCCAGGTGTCCAACCACAGATGAGTGGCTGAGCAAGTTGTGGTATATATACACAATGGAATACTACTCAGCTGTAAAAAATGGTGACTTCACCATTTTCAGCTGATCTTGGGTGGACATTGAATAAATCATGTTGAGTGAAGTAAGTCAGAAACAGAAGGATGAATATGGGATGATCTCACTCAGGCAGAAGTTGAAAAACAAGATCAGAAAAGAAAACACAAGTAGAACCTGAAGTGGAATTGGCGTATCGCACCAAAGTAAAAGACTCTGGGGTGGGTGGGTGGGTGGGGAGAATACAGGTCCAGGAAGGATTCAGAGGACCTAGTGGGGGTTGTATTGTTAAATGGTAAACTGGGGAATGTTATGCATGTACAAACTATTGTACTTACTATTGAATATAAAACATTAATTCCCCAATTAAAAAAAATAAAACAACTAAAAAAAAGACACTGGTATAATAACATTTAAGGAACTATAAATAGAATAGCGTGCCTATTTCAGCCTTTCTATGCTAGTCCAACTATTTTCCTCTGTGAATGCTTTCAATTTTTATAGACTTTGCTGAAAATTACAATTGCACAATAAGTTAATGTGAAGTCCTTTCCCCCCTTTTAATATTATTTTTAAAAATCTATTTATTTATTATTGGATAGAGACAGAGAAATTGAGAGGGGAGAGAGAGATAGAGAGACACCTGCAGCCTTGTTTCACCACTCGTGAAACTGTCCGCCTTCAGGTGGGGACCAGGGGCTTGAACCTGGGTCCTTGTGCACTTTAATGTGAGTGCTTAACAAGGTGTCACCACCTGGCCCCCTTCCCCTTTACATTATTTAGGATTTTTTTTTTCCTGGGTTGCCACTTCTTTTTTATGCTTATCCTGGGAGCCACTATATCACAGCTCATTCATGACACTCATTGTTCTAGTATTTTTATCCCAAACAATTCAATAGGTGAGTGGAGTCATCACAATTCCTTTGGTTCAAGTCTTGCTATTTATGAGCCATGTGACCTCCATCCAGTTTCTGCCTTGACCTCTGACCCTTGGTTTCCACATCTGTGACAGAGTTGTGAGGCTTAGTGCATAGCAAGAACTATCACAGAATTTCCTTAACAAGTTACTTCTGCTAAAAGATCTGTACTCTTCTTTACTTTATCATTGGCTAGCTCTAAACAACATCACAATAAGCATCTTTTACAAGCTTTCTTCCTTTGAGATTTTTTTTTTAGTTAGGTATGTATTTATGAATATGAAGAAAAAAGTAAGAACCAGAGCATAAGGTTGAAGGCAGAAAGCATAATGGTTAAGAGACTTCCATGTCTGACAGCTCAAAGTCCCAGGTTCAATTCCCCACATTTATTACCAGCTGAGCAGTGCACTGGTAATAAGTAAATAAAAGCAATAAAAATAATTAAAGAGGGTGGGGGTAGATAGCATAATGGTTATGCAAAAAGACTCTCATGTCTGGGGCTCCATCAGGTCCCAGGTTCAATCCCCCTCAACACCATAAGCCAGAGGTGAGCAGAGATCTGGTAAAATAAATAAATAAATAAATAAATAAATAAATAAATAAATAAATAGCCAGAGCATCACTCTGACATATGTGATACTGGGAATCGACCTTGGGCCCTCATATGCTTGAGTCTAGTACTCTATCCACATGCAAGTTCCTGGGCCGCTCCTCTTAAGTTCTTTTTATAAGGAAGAGACCCAGGATTACAATTATTTAACCCCAGGGTGTAGACATTCTTGTGTACTTCAGTATTCAATGTCAATTTGCCTCCTAAAAAGCACAATACCTATTCACATAGTTGTTAGCAATGTAACCAATATCTGACACCCAAAGTCAGCAGCTAAAGAAGGTATGAGAACTAGTAATGTTAGTAATGCAATTCTGGAAAATCTTTAGAAACCACACTGCAGCAGTGAGTGATATCCTGATACTGGGAACCAGGAATTTGCAAGGCAATATTGAGGTAATAGAAATTACACTGGACTGAGCATAGACCAGTGAATGGCAGGTTTTTTGTTTGTTTGTTTTCCATTTGAGTGCTTGTTAAAGCATGAACTCTAGCAAGGCTCAAGTACTTGATAATAAAATGTGATCTTTTTCAAGTTTATTTCTAATTAAAAGATTAAAACAGAATTTCTGTTTAAGTCTTGAAATTATGGTTAACTCTCCTATTCTAGTCACTGTAGCACCTAGTTATTTTCTTGGGGAGAGTTTATTAAATGGCTAAAGGCAAGTTCCTTCACTCATCTAGTCTTAATTTTTATAAGTATTTTTTTAAAGATTTTATTTATTTATGAGAAAGATAGGAGAGAGAAAAAACCAGGCATCACTCTGGCACATGTGCTGCTGGGGATCGAACTCGGGACCTCATGCTTGAGAGTCCAAAGCTTTATCATTATGCCACCTCCTGGACCACTTAATTTTTATAATACCCATTAAAGTTATTGCTTTGCAGAATTTTTAAAAATTTAATTAATTTATTTGCCCTTTTGTTGCCCTTGTTGTTTTATTGTTGTTATTGATTGGAGAGAGGAGGGGAAGACAGAGAGGAAGAGAGAAAGATAGACACCTGCAGACCTGCTTCACCGCCTGTGAAGCGACCCCCCTCTACAGGTGGGGAGCCTAGGCTGGAACTGGGATCGTTATGCTGGTCCTTGTGCTTGGCGCCATGTGGGTTTAACCCGCTTCGTTACGGCGGGACTCCCTGCTTTGCGGAATTGTATATGCCATTTAGCTGAACAGAAATCCTCAGTGGACAAGTACTATCTGGAGGGTATGAAGTTCAGTGCTCTGATATTTACATTGATATGCTGATTTATTTACTTTTTATTTACTTTCTCTTTTGTTGCCCTTGTTTTTATTGTTGTAGTTATTATTGCTGTTGATGTCATCGTTGTTGGATAGGACAGAGAGAAATAGAGACAGGAGGGGAAAACAGAGGGGGAGAGAAAGACACCTGCAGACCTGCTTCACTGCCTGTGAAGCGACTCCCCCGCAAGTGGGGAGCTGGGGGCTCGAACTGGGATTCTTATGCGGATAACCCGCTGTTAACCCGTTGTGCTACCGTTCGACTCCTGCTGATTTATTTATTTATTTTTTATTGATTTATTTATTTGAAAGATAGCAGGAGAGAAAGAACCAGCCATCACTCTGGTACATGTGCGCTGGGGATCGAGCTAGGGACCTCATGGTTGAGAATCCAATGCTTTTATCCACTGTGCCACCTCCAGGACCTGATTTATTTTTTAATATATTTTCCTTTTTTAAAAAAAAAAATTATTTGTAGTTTGGGAGGTGGCACAGTGAATAAAGCATCGGAGGTCCTGAGCATGAGGTCCTGAGTTCAATCCCCCGCAGCACATGTACCAGAGTGATGTCTGGTTCTTTCTCTCCTATCTTTCTCATAAATAAATAAATAAATAAATAAATAAATAAATAAATAAATTCTTTTTAAAATTATTTATAAAATGGAAATACTGACAAGAGATATGCTAATTTATGCTATACTGTAAGGGTGTGGAGAGCGTACTGAGTTGAGAATTGCTTGATCTGGACTCACGGCCTGGTTCTCTCATCTCATAGTGTAATCTGGAACAAATCACTTCCCCTTCCCCAAATTCAGATTTCTCTCTCCATGGAGACTTCCTGATATGGTGATTTCTACCAATTACTGCTGGGACTACATAGTACTTAAACTAAAACCTCCTTAACTTGCTTTTCATTTCTAAGGTTTAAGATAATCTGATTTTCCAAATTCAAGACCATGATTTCCTTGGCTCTGCCCTGCCTCTGAGTATACTTAACATGCGCTACTCTGTGGTTCCGGTGGGCACTCCTGCAGGAATCCACCTGTTTTTAAGGTGAAGGCATTGGACTAGATAATACTGGAAGTTTCCATTTAAATCTTATCTCCAAAAATATTTAGTGAATGTTGGACTTGATCCAAGGAAAATATTTGGGCACTGAGAAGTAGTTAAGTCAATATATCTTTGATTTACAAAGATGATGATTAAAACAAGACAAGTGTCCAACAATCGACGATGATTAAATACACTGTGGCATGTTCACATTCTGAAATACGTTTGTGACCTTTAAAATATGAAATAGCATAGTATAGGATTTCTGGGATAATCTTCCTTTTTCAAAGAGGAAGTTTATTAGCACACTCTGGAGAAAAGGAAAAAAAGGCAGAAAGAGGGTCTGTTGGGATAAACTTCCTTGATAAAATCAAGTATGATGTCAAATAATGAAGACATGGCTGTATGTTTTTTTTAAGGAAGGAAATATATGAGTAACTACACTGCTTTTCTTTGGGTATTTCAATTTTGTGTTTTTTTTATAATAAGAAAAAATATTTTTGCTGTCAGGGAAGTAGCTTACCTGGTAGAGCACTTAACTGCACTACAGAGTACATTATTTTGTGAAATGTACATATCAGGTTATAATGTAAAAAAAATTCTTTTTAACTGCATTAAGGAGTTATAAGGGCCAAATATCCTGTCTTCTGCTGCAGGGTCAATACCCATGGGGGAACCAGAATAGCAAGGCTCCTTTCTCTTGGTCAGAGCATGAAACTCAACAGAATCTGTGTTTGGTGGCTTGTGAGTCAGTTTCAGGAGGAGGGGGAGGTTCATTCAACTGTACAACATTTAAAAATTTACATTTGTACCATGCACTGACATTTTTATATATTTTAGTGTATAGAATTCACCTTTCTTTCCATTTTTCCTACCTTTTTTTTCTCATACAAATGATCAGGCACCCAACCCAGTATTATAGACCTGTGGACTTTGCATCACTGCTCTGCTTAACTGCTTCCCTCTGTTAACTTTTAAGAAAGAAAGGATTAAATATACAGTACTGGGTCTTTTATATCTTCTTTAACAGCAAAATTTGGGTAGCCATTTCAAGAAACTTCTTTCCTCAGCACAACACTACCAACCAGACCATTTCAAAGCATCCTTTGGAGAACTTGCTCTTAGATTTGGAGTGCAGACTCTTGGGAACTCATGTAGCACTGATTGGCTCTTAAGACCCCACCTCAGTTTTTCTTGAAGGAAGTGACTACAGCCAGGGGGTTCCAGACACTGTTTATAAGCCACATTCTTTACCAAGGAAAGAAAAACACCTAGAGCTATGGAATTAAATGTAGATGGGGGTTATTGTAGAACAACTTCTACTTCCCCCGCCCCCCCCCCCCTTTTTTAAACAAAAGACCAACAAGCTCTGGAGTCAGGTTAGCAAAATGAAGTAGTCCTCACTCTAGAACAATAGGAGATATCTAGTCCTTATCATTACAATTTCCCTCTCTTTCCAACACCATGCTGTGGATCCAAGCGATCACAGTCTTTTTCAGATGAGTTTCTCAAAACCAGGTGGGCTTGGCAGAACCCGAGAGGCTGACATTTAGGGCAATGTAACTAGATCGAGTTACATACCACCAAATATACCCAGCATTTTGGGTACCTGAAAGGCTGGGATCCCTATGCTTATGAGTGAGCTTGACGGAAGGAGGCTGCTTTATTAAAGTTTTGCTTGACAATTCAAAGAAAAAGCTATTGACATCTTCACTAGAGAGAGCAGTGACTGCCCTGCAATGAAATGGATTAAAACTCCCTTTTGGTGGTTCCCCCAAGGAAATTATGGGTTCTTCCTCTCCCCTTGTACCTGGAATGCTATGTATGTAGAGACAGATCTTTATCCTAACTACACTAAATTTCCTGTCTGTATTTTCCTGTAGCCTCTGGGTTTTGAGAGTCTAGGTCCCCTCTTCTTCCTCCTCTTAAAGATTTTTATTTCTTATTAACGAGATAGAAAAGGGAGAGAGAACCAGAACATCACTCTATCACACATGATATCAGGGATTTAATTTAGGACCTCATGATTGAGAGTCCATTGCTTTATCTCTGGACTGCAAGACTCTGAGTCTTCTTTAAACCTTGTTGATCTTTTCCATCTCACTGCCTTTAACACTATCACCTGTGCACATAGCACAGTATCTGCCTTATATTAGATCTGTGCTACTCAGAATGTGGTCTGTGGGCCAGCAGTACCATCAGATTGGAGCTTACTAGAAATGCAGAACTTCAGGTCCTACCCAGACCTACTGAATCAGGATCTACATTTAAAATATTTCTGGGCAGTGTATGTGTGTGTGTTACATTATACTCCTAGAAACTTGAATCCTATAACAGATGCTTGCTGAGAAAATCAAGAAACATGGTCCTACTCTTGCTGTCACTCTCTTTGTTACTCTCTTGTGTGCAATTTTTAGCGAGTAATTTAGCAGATTGGGGCCTCATTGTTTTGGATGCAAAATGAGGGTCCTGGACTGGATCAAACTATGCAAAAGTAATTCTTTAACAGGGCTTTATAGGAACTATAAAAGATGAAGCAGGCATGAACCTTACCCTCAAAGGGGTTACTTTGCAATGACCAGGATGCAAGAAATATTCAAGTAATGACAGTAAAGGGAATAATAGCAGGCGTCCCCAAAAGAACTGTAGAGAATACTCTGGGTCTTCAGAGAAAAAGAAAGCTCCTGTTGATTTAATCTAAAATCCAGCACTTCTGTGGTCTTAAAGGAAACATGACTTTCCTGTGGCATGACCAGCTGAGATACCCTACACACCATGGACAACATATGCAATAGCAAGATTCACAGAAGCTGCAGTGCTGTCCTTTAAGGAGGAAGGTAAATTATTTAGGCAGGAAGTCAAAGATTCTAAATAGGTCAATAATGGGTATAAATAAACAAAACCACATAAAAGTTTGTTTCCTATCCATGTTTGATATCATCTACACTGTGAGCATTAAAAGGCAGAAATATTTTTTAATTTTTATTAGTGATTTAATAAATTATAAGATAACAGGGGTATAATTCCACACCTTTCCCACCACCAGAATTCTGTGTCCCCATTCCCTCCACTGGAAACTGTATTAGTTCTCCCAAGATCACAGGTATGGGCTGACTATAATTTCTATAACTATATTTTTATATATTTGTCCATTTTTTTCCTATGGTCCTGTCTTCTCTTCCTTTCTAAGTCACAACTACTACTTTTGATTGTCCTTTACCCCTCCACTTTTTTTTTTTTCCTCTCTCTCCAGGTTCTAATGGAATTGGAGTTCAGAACCCTCTGGTTATCTTCCCTAACACTTACCCCTCTGGGAGTATGGATTAAAAGTCTTTATGGGGTGCAGAAGGTGGAAGGTCTGACTTTTTTTTTTTTTAATCAGAACACAGGCCAGCCCTTGTTTATGGTGGTGCAAGGGATTAAACCTGGGACTTTGGAGCCCCAGGCATGAGTCTTTTTTGCATAACAATTATGCAATCTACCCCCACCCTGAAGTTCTGGTTTTTGTAATTGCTTCTCTGCTGGATATGGTCTTTGGCAGGTCGACCTATACTCCCAGCAAAAGGTAGGAATCTTATCCTGTTCACTTCTGTGTCCCCAGCGTATGACACAGTACAAGGGCTATAGCAAAAGTGCAAGAAGCATTTTGTAGAACTAAACTAAGACTAGGTCTAATTTTCATGGCTAAAATAAGTATGCCCCCCCAGGGGGGGGCAGAGAGGGTAGCCATCTTTTGGGCAGTTTCAAGGTAGTCTGAACAAGATCCTACAATGTAGCAAGTTATTATTGAGTCTTCATTCTAGAAAGACCTAGTCTAGAAAGTATTTCTTCCCACTGCTCAAACATGAATGGAAATTTTCAACAACCATATTTTAATTTCCCCGTGAATAATCTTTGTATTTTTCTTTTTTATATTTTATTTATTTAGGCTAGAGATAGAAGTTGAGAGGCAAGGGGGAGATAGAGAGAGAGAGAGAGAGAGAGAAAGAGAAAGACCTGAAGTTTTGTTTTACCACTCTCAGAGCTTCCCCTCTGCAGGTGGTGACTGAGGGTTTGAATGCAGGTCTTTGCACATTGTACTATGTGCACTTAACCCAGTGTGCCACCACCTGGCCCCAATCTTTGCACATTGTAATGTGTGTGCTCAACCAGGTGTGCCACCACCTGACCCCCTAATTTTTGTATATTTCTAATTTCTACAAAGAAAGACTTATCATTAGAGTTAGTGACTTGTTATTCAACTGTTCACATTATTAGGAGTAAATAGTAATGCATCCATTATTTATAAAGTCCTTTAAAACATTTTCTAGTCCTCATAATACTCTATAAAGTTTAGTCCATAATTTGCTTTTTGTAGTTGAAGAAAACAAAAGCTAAGTGTATTCATGCTCGTTAACATCAAATGTAACAGAGAGAAAATCTCATACTATGTGCCAAATGTGTCTTCTCAACCCTATCTATTAGCATAGAAAGAGATATGTAAAAAGACACACAATGTTCTTGGGTTTCTTCTTCTTCTTTCCACTGAGTATATTTAAAATTACAGACTTAGAGCCTATGGAAATTTGGATATCATTCTTGCATCAAAAAGAAATTTCTGGAGACTTTTGGTTAATTAGAAAGATTGACTTGATATGAATTTGTTTCTGACACAAAAAATACATAGAGGGACTGGGTGGTGGCACACCTGGTTGAGCACACATTCTATAATGTACAAGGACCCAGGTTCAAGCCTCCAGTCCCCACCTGCAGGGGGAAAACTTGACGTGTGGTGAAGCAGTGCTGTAGGTGTCTCTTACCCTCTCTCTCTCCCCCTTCCCTCTCAACTTCTGACTGTCTCTGTCCAATAAATAAATAAATGAATAAATTAAATAAAATACAAAAAATATATAGAGAAAACCTGGACTAAGAAGAACAAAAAAGTATTTTCTCAAATACATTGTTGAGCTTGTAATAAGGAAGTAAAGAGAAGAGCTCAAAGCTAGAGTAGCAAGTCAGTACTGAGACTATGATGGTTGACAGGGGTCTCAGATTCAGAGAAAGGCTTTAGGAGTTAGAAGCTAAGCTTCCAATACTAAAAGAAGACACATAAGAGAAACTCCAGGGTCTGGGAAAGGTGAGGAAGTGAAATGTGCTTAACGGTTAAATAGTAATTGGAAAACCGTTTGCCAGCTAGGGAATTTGCAGTCCTACTACCCACCTGGAACACCGGGTGAAAGAATAGATACCAAATGAGAATCTAAGTAAATTTAAATCTGGGTTATGTGTGGGCATGGCATTTAAATTTATAATATCCAAGTAGAGTGGTGTGAGAACTAGTCCAAACCGGTAATATCACTAGGGCCCTGGAAGAGGCTGAGTGAAACCACACACAAAAATCTCTGCTGAAGGTAAACTCTTGACAAATAGGAACAAACTAGACTAGGAAACACAACATCAGGAGGAAAGTTAACAAAGACAATAATGGAAATATTAGTATCTGTAAAACTGCAGATTATAGAACATTCTGAAAGAAAATATAAAATATATACCTTTAAAATAGTTAAAGAGGGAAAAGGTCAGATGGGTGTGGAACTAAAAAAAATAAAAAAAATATCAAAGAGGTAGAATTTAAATAATGAAAAATGGAAAGAAGCCAGCAGAGAAGAAAGAAAAGTAATATTGAAATCTAAAACTTAATGGACTGTCTAGATGCTAGATTAATTATAAATGAAGACAGAAATAATAAATACAAATGCAGAGAGAATTAGTTATATGAAATATGAATCTGAGGAAGTCACCCAAATGAAACATGCCCAAACAAAGGGATGTATGTCACTGAAGAGAGGTTAGGAGACATGAAAAAATAGAAAGAGAAAATCCAAATATACTTTTAATACAGATTCTGAAAGAGTCTAGAGAAATGTAAGAACACTAATATTTAGAGGTATCTGGCTCCTAAGACTGAAAAAAGATGATTTTCCAGGTTTAAGGAATATACTACTCAATTTTATGCAGGATTAAACAACTATACACTTAGACATTAGCATAGTGCAGCTGCAGAGGTAATACAGACAGAAATTAAAAAGCACTTCTTCCAGGCATTACAAGCTACTAGAAGTGAATACAAACATATTTTCTATGCAAGCATGTCAATTTGGCTGAAAGAAGACCTCTAATCAGCAATCAGAGGTGTCAGAACACAGTGGAAACAAGTACAAAGAGACAGATCAGAAGAGAAAACACTTGAACTGGAGTTGGTGTATTGCACCAAAGTAAAAGACTCTGGGGTGGATGGGGGCAGAATACAGGTCCAAAAAGGATGACAGAGGACCTAGTGGGGGTTGTGTTGTTATGTGGAAAACTGAGAAATGTTATGCATGTACAAACTATTGTATTTACTGTTGAATGTAAAACATTAATTCCCTAATAAAGAAATTATATATATAAAAAAACAAGTACAAAGAGAATAATCAAAGTAAAAAAATTTAAGGGCTGGGGATACAGCACAATGCTTATACAAAAGATTCTCATGCCTGAGGTTCTAAGCTCCCAAGTTCAGTCCCCAGCACCATCATAAGCTAGAGCTGAGCAGTGCTCTGGTATCTCTCTCGCTCTCTACTAAAACAAATAAAATGTTAAAAACAAACAAACAAACAAACAAAAAACCAAAACCCAAAAACCTATACATAGCAAAAATGTTATTCAATTGTGATTTTTCAGGAAAGGATGGAGTTTATCTGTTATACACCTTTACTGAAAGGACTCATAAAGAATGTACTTCAAGTGGTCTGGGAAGTGGCACAGTAGCTATAGACTTAAACCAGGAAGTCCTGAGTTCAATCCCCAGCACTGCATATGCCAGGGTGCTTTGGTTTTCTTGCTCTCTCTCATTAGTAAATAAATAAATCTTGAAACAAAACAAAAAGAATGTACTTCCCTTACCTGCAGGGGAAAAGCTTTGCAAGTGGTGAATCAGGGCAGCAGGTCTCCCTCCCTCCCTCTCTCTCTTTCTCTCTCATCTCCACCTACTGTCTCAACTTCTGGCTGTCTCTATCCATTAAATAAATATAATTAAAATTTTTTTAAAGAATGTACTTCAAGAAGGAAATTAAGACCAGATGAAAGGAGAGATATGGCAAGGAGCAATATAAACAAAAATAAAAAATAAAGTTTATATATAAGCATACATATAGCTTCCAGGGTTATCACTGGGGCTGGGTGCCAGCCCTAAGTGAATCCACTGTTCCTGGAGGCCATTCTTTCCATTTTGTTGCCCTTGTTGTTGTTATTGTTGTTGGATAGGACAGAAAGAAATAGAGGAGGGGAAGACAGACACCTACAGGCCTGCAGATGGGGAGCTGGGGTCTCGAACTAGGATCTTGACTGGTCCTTGCACTTCATGCCATGTAGACTTAACCTGCTGCGCTACTGCCCTGCCCCCTACAGTATATAGCTACATTTAAGGGTGTTAGGGAGGTGGTTTGGAGGTAAAATGGATGCTTTGCATTTGTACAGCTCTGGATTCAACACCCAGCACTTGAGGGTGTTATTATTTCTCTTTCTCAACAGTAAAAAAAAAATAATACATATCACATACTTGAATAATTTTAGTAGGTTTAAAAATAAAATACATTAGGGGCTTGAGAGCTGATGTGTTCTAAGGTTCTTATGTTGGGGGAAGAGATTAGAGATTAACTTTATAGTCACAAAGACATATCTATGTTAAAATTATAAGGATCTTACTAATAGAATGAAAATAAAATGTAAACTAACCCCCCCCCCCAAAAAAAAAAGGAGAAGATGAAGAAGGAGGAGAAAAAAAAGAAAAGCACATTAAGGGGGCTGGACAGTGGTGCATGTAGTTGAATGCTCTCTCTACCATACCCAAGGACCTGGGATCAAGCCCCCAGTCTCCACCTGCAGGGGGAAGCTTACAAGTAAAGGAACTGTGTTGTATGTCTGTCTCCTGCTTCTTTCCCAAGTTCTCTGTTCTAACAAATATAAGAAAAATAAAGAAAAAATTGATATATTAACTAAAATAAGATCAATTTGGTAGACTGCAAAATAAGAGAAGTAAAAATGAAAAGAACACAAAACAAAGTAGAAATTTGCTCACAAGTATCAATAACCACAATGATATTATTAAGTTTCTGAACTGACACTTAATAAACGGCATTGTGCTATACACATGAAAAAAAAAAAAAGATAAATTAAGGGCCAGGCAGAAGCGCACTGGGTAAAGCATACATAGTATGAAGTGCTAGAACTGGCTCAAGGATCCCAGTTTGAACCCTGGCTCCCCACCTGCAGGGGAGTCGCTTCACAAGTGGTGAAGTAGGTCTGCAGGTGTCTATCTTTCTCCCTCTCTGTCTTCCCCTCCTCTCTCAATTTCTCTCTGTCCTATCCAATAAAATGGAAAAAAATGGCTGCCAGGAACAGAAGATTCATAGTGCAGACACCAAGCCCCAGCGATAACCCTGGAAACAAAACAGAAAGAAAAAAAAAAAAAGATAAACTGCAGTTTTATCTTCAAGAAGTTCACAATTGGGGGGCAGGCAGCAAAGCAATGATAACAACAGTTTACTTGTTATGACAATGGGGAACACAGAGCATGATGGGGTTAAAAGACGGGGCATCTAACTCAGCCTGTGGGCAGAGGGCTAAGGAGGGCTTCCTGCCCATGGTGATACTTCACCTGAACCCTGAAAGATCAACAAGAAGGCAGAGGGGATAGGATGGTGCACCAGGTACAGGGACCAGCCTGTGCAAAGGCATGGAAGAGGGAGAGAACATGCTGGTCCCATCTATTCTTGTTACGGATGAGGAACCTGATGCCCAGAAATGGTAAGGAGACTCTACCAAGGTCACCCACTGATTCATAGCAGAATAAAGGCCTGTACCTCCCCCCCCATCACACACACACACACACACACACACACACACACACACACACACACACACACACACACACACACACTTCCTTTCTACTGCACAACAGTGCCTTCATTTCTAATGGGAGTTCTGATGTTTGCATGTTATTGGGGCTCCAGACAGCTTTGAATGTGAGCTGCATGTGGGTGTGGGGACTGGACCTGTCTCTGACCTATCCTGGGCTGGAGCAAAGCCAGGAACTTGGCAGTTTTGGGAGCTTAACAGTCTAGCTCACCCCAAGGAAGCCACAGCACTGACACCCAGTTTAATAATTAACTCCAAGTTCACAGGGCTGGGGCTGGAATGCTCAGGACTGGGGAGCAGTCTGGGTTTCCAGGGAGCTGAGACAAAGATGGCTTCCGAGATGGAAAGGGGGCCAAAGTTTAGAATGTGGTCTATCAGTCTTACATGAACTATCCTCTGGGCTTAGGAATAAAGGCTCTTGAAGCCCCTTTCAGGTTTATTGGGTTGTACATCACCTTGCATTTTCCTCTGCCACGGCCTTTATGCTGCATGATAAGTATTTACTCATCTAGTTGTCCTGCTAAACTCTGACTTCCTGGAGGGTAGAACGCAGTCTTTAACCCTTGCACCTCAGTCTGCATTGTCTGGCACAACGTCTCTTGATACCACAGTCAAGATGAGGTCCGTCAAACTCATAGATGGAATGCACTTAACAATTTTGTCTTTTCCATTTCATCCCCTAGCATTTGGATGACGGAAGAGCATATTTAAAGTTGCTTTGGCATTCTTGGGAGAGAGGTGCTATTCAAGCATGAGGTAGCATTTTATTGAGGAAACAAAAAAGCTCAAGGAGGGCAAATTCCAGTAGCATAATAAAGGTAACTGCTCCTTATAGTCTCCAAAAGCTGCAGCCTGCAGTTGGACAGAGTGAATTAGCAGTAGCATTGCCAAACCCCATGAATGCACCTTTCAGGGGGCTTCTGGGGCCCATAGAAGGAAAATTCCACTGGAAAGTGAAGTAGAGGTGGCAGCATGATTTCTCTGTCTTTCTGGTGAACTCAAATTTCCCATCTGTAGAGTAGAGGTGGTCAGCTCTTCTTCCAAAGACACCGATGAGGAGTACATGGAACATGGCATAAAGGCTCTGGTAACCAAGAGACATTCAGAGAGTGAACAACTTCTCTTCTAAAAGTAAGACTCCTGAAGCTATATAGAACCAGAGATGTGGAAATAAATTCTGCTCTTAAAGGCCACATGACTGGTACTTGACTCCTCAGCAGTCTACTTTGGAAGACAAGAATCACTTTGCTCACTACTGGCTGAAAGTATAAGCTTTTTGTCTGCTGTACTGCTACAGTCAGTACTGGGGGACACTGGTAAAAGTAACTTCCTGGGGCCAGGTGTTGGTGCACCTGGTTGAGTGCACACACTACAGTGTGCAAGGACCCAGGTTCAAGCCCCTGGTCCCCACCTGCATGGGGAAAGCTTCATGAATGGTAAAGCAGGGCTGCAGGTGTCTCTCTGTCTCTTTCCCTCTCTATCTCCCTCTCCTCTCTCAAATTCTTTCTGTCTCTATCCAGTAAATAAAAAATAAACAAAATATTAAAAAAAAAAAAACCGTTCCTTATAGCAACAGTCACTCTCTTGTATCCGCCAGCTCACCAAGTTAAAGCCAAATGAAAAATGTTGACTCTCACCCTGTCAAATCCTGTGTCACCACAAGGCTTTGGCTACTCTGAGAAGACTGGCCAATCTCAGGGAGCCTCCTCCTTTTATACCACTCTCTGGGCATTTACTAGTTGGGCATATAACACAAACAGTATGCACTCAGATGCACATTCTCAGAGTTCTTTAAGTTGTTTCCATTTCTAGAACTCAGTGATTATGCCAAAAGCCAAGTTAATTCAGGAAGGACCTCAAGCTTGGACTCCTCCAGCTTCCCACATGCAGTTGGCTTGAGTACTAATAGAGAATACTGTCCCTTTGCAGGGTATTGGAAGATACTGAACTGCTCTTGCCATCTAATTTCTTTCCTATTCCCCTTTTCAGTTCTCCCACTCTCCCTGAAGAACTGAGATGAAATGAGAAGTAAATTGCCAAGGGAGATCCTCTCTCTTGGGACAAATTTCCTGTCTTTGCTTGTGGGCAAAGAGACTCTGAGTGGGGAGGCCAGTTACAGGGCACTCTCCCAGAACCAGCCCTGGGGTGACTGGTGCAGGTTGCATCCACTCTTTCACAGCGGGAGGGAGAAGAAAGACTGTGTAGGAGACCCCAAGGGCTGCTCTCTTCCCCTACCAGCCCTGCCCCGAAACTGTCAGTCTCCATCAAGCCTCACAGAGAGAGAGAAGTGGGGGTGGGGGAAAAGATGTTGGGGTGGTGGGGTAGGATGGGGGGAATCAAAGAAAATTGCGAAAGTCAATGGCCTGGAACTAGAGGCAGCCTCAGAAACTGCAGTGTGACTTTGATTCCCCTATCATAACCCTGAATTAAAAATTCAGGCAATTATCTGCATGGCTTCCTTCTGATTAGAACGAGCCAGAGCCTCATTAATGCACCGGCACAGAGGAAAGCCATTAGGGTCTGTGAAATGGAATGTTTCTCTGAGAACAGGTTCCGCTTGATGTAGAATACCCAGCAAAAAGAAATTTCACACATTTTTGAGTTTAGAGTCACAGGACGGCACCCTGCTTCAGGGCTGCAGACCCCGACAGTCATCCCCTCTCAGCTGGTGCTGGGTGAAAGCCACCTTTGTTTCCCAGCCTCTCTTTGGCATCTCCATGTCCACTGGAGCTGTGGGGAGGGCAGGGGAGGGAAGGTGAGGAGCCAGAAGAGACTTCCTGGCTGCTCTCTTTGCTTGGTCCCAAGACAGCCAGTTGGCCGGGATGTCCCCTGGACCTTGAGCCACAAGGAGCACAAGAACTTCTTGGAACTCATTGCCTCCTGGAAGAACTAGATGCAAGGTTGATGGAGACAGTGAAGGTCTCAGACTTCAGGAAAGATCAAACGGTCTGCTTGGCCCCCAAAGTCTTGGTACTCTCCTGGCCTAAATGGTGACTTGGGCATCTAAGATCGAGGCAGTCCAAGCAGGATATGGTGAGGCCGAACCACCCTTGGGAGTCTGTTGCTTAGGACTGGGTGAGGGTTGGAGGTAAGTAGGGCACTCTTACTCATCACTTATTCTGTAAATTCAGAGATTTTAGAAATGCAGATCTATTGCCCAGTCCCTTAGTGAATAGCCCGACAATACCTAGCGTCTAGAAGTTCTCATGAACCCCCTCTTCAGGATTTCCAAGGAGTGACTTTCCTCTTCAAATGACTGTATATAGATTACGGGGAAAATCCAGGGCTGCTTTCCAAACAACTGCCTTTTCAGGCTGAGTAAGTTCATCTCTTTAAAGAACTGAACTTGATCCTACTTCATCTAGATTTTCTTAAGCTAGTGGATGGAACTCAGGCTCTCTCATTTTAAACAACTCAACATTTCTTTAACACAGGGATTTTCAGCACACCAAACACTCATCTTGGTATAAACAGCATAAATAGTCTCTTTAGGAGAATAATTACTTATATAAGATGAGGTCTGGAAAAAAAAAAAAAGAAGAGTTTTGAAGGGAGAGAACTCTTTATAATCAATAGGATGCCAACCAGGGAAATATTGTCCATCATACTGTACACCTGTTAACCATTCTTAACCTGGTGTTAAGAACCAGGGCCAAGTGTCTGTGAAGCTATAAACAGTGAGGTCATAATTAGGATCATAGAGTCAATGCATAACTGGTCTCATTTGTACCAATGGCGCCCCCTGCTGTATGGCAGCAAAACTAAGGCAAACAGTGGTAATTCAGGTTTGAAAAAATGTTTTTAGTTGCATCCCCCGTTAGAAGGGTACATTCCTGGTCAACAGGGAGTTTTTATAAAGCATGTTTTCAATAATAGGACAGTTTTATGGGTGATGGCTCCTAGAGTCTACCTCACCCTCCAACACAAACAAGATGCTTGGTGATTCAACTATGTTCTCTGTGGGCTGAGTGTCCTGTCTCTCACACTTGGCTGTGTCGCTGGACCAACACTCTCACAAGGTTGATGCAGTTGAAAATTACTTTCAACTACAGATGATCTTCATGGAAAGGGATAATCTAAAGTCACTCAAAGCTTTGGGTGTGTGGGTGGGGGTAGCTCTCTAAGCTTGCCAGTTGGTATAAGCATGGAAAGAGCTGGTCAAAGGTCAAGAATCTGAACCTTCTGCTTAGGGAAGGTACTCTATCAGCTGCACAACAGCCTTCTTTCTGTCACTGGAAATAACCAAACCTCAGTCCTTAGCAACCTAATACTATCCACTATAACTAGGTGCTCTTTTATTTTTATTTTTAATTGTTGTTACTATTATTATTGTTATTGCTGTTGTTGTTGGATAGGACAGAGAGAAACTGAGAGAGGAGGGGAAGATAGAGAGGGGGAGAGAAAGATAGACACCTGCAGACCTGCTTCACCACCTGTGAAGCGACTCCCCCTGCAGGTGGGGAGTCAGGGGCTTGAACCAGAATCCTTACACTGGTCAGTGCACTGCATGCCATATGTGCTTAACCAGCTGTGCTACCACCCAACCTCCTTAAATTCCCATTTTTTTCTTTCCTTCCTTCCTTCCTTCCTTCCTTCCTTCCTTCCTTCCTTCCTTTCCTCCCTCCCTCCATTCTTTCATTTTTTTTTTTTAATATTTACTTCCATGATCCAGGAGGTGGTGCAGTGGCTAAGGCACTAGACTCTCAAGCATGAGGTCCTGAGTTCAATCCCCGGCAGTACATGTACCAGAGTGATGTCTGGTTCTTTCTCTCCTCCTATCTTTCTCATGAATAAATAAATAAATTATTAAAAAATATTTCCTTTGTGTTGCCCTTGTTTTTATTGTTGTTGTAGTTATTATTGTTGTTGTTATTGATGTCATCATCATTGTTGGATAGGACAGAGATAAATGGAGAGAGGAGGGGGAGACAGAGAAGGGGAGAGAAAGATAGACACCTGCAGACCTGATTCACCGCCTGGGAGGTGACTCCCTTGCAGGTGGGGAGCCAGGGGCTCAAACCGGGATCCTTATGCTGGTCCTTGCGCTTTGCGCCATGTGTGCTTAACCCACTGCACTACTCCCTGACTCCCTTTCTTTCTTTCTTTCTTTCTTTCTTTCTTTCTTTCTTTCTTTCTTTCTTCCTTCCTTCCTTCCTTCCTTCCTTCCTTTCTTTCTTTCTTTCTTTCTTTCTTTCTTTCTTTCTTTCTTTCTTTCTTTCTTTCTTTCTTTCACCAGAGCACTGATCAGCTCTGGCTTATGGTGGTGCAGGGGATTGAACCTGGGACTTAAAAGCTTCAGGCATGAGAATCTCTTTACATAACTATTATGCTATCTCCTCTGCCCCCATTTTTTCCCTTTGATACTGCCTTCTCTTCCTTTTTTTTTTTTTTTTTTTTTTTTTTACCAGAGCACTGACCAGCTCTGGTTTATGGTGGTGCAGGGGATTGAACCTGGGACTTCGAAGCCTCAGGCATGACAGTCTGTTTGCATAACCATTATGCTATTTACCCCTGCCCCTTCTTTTCCATTTTAAGTTACACTTAGACTTATTACTATTTCCACATGTCTTTTCTTTTTTCCTTTTCTCTCTCTGGGTCCTGATGGAATTGGGTTTCAGAGCCCTCTAGTCATCTTCCCCTAATATTTCTTCCCCCTGGGAGTATGGACCAAAATTATTTTAGGGGTGCAGAAAGTAGGAGGTCTGGCTTCTATAATTGCTCCTCTGATGAACATGGACATTGGCAGGTTGGTCTATAACACCAGCCTGTTTCTATCTTTCCCTGGTGGTATGCTTTCTTTTTTATTTTTATTTATAACATGGAAGTATTAACAAAACCATAGGATAAGAGGGGTCCATTTCCACACAATTCCCATCCTCAGAGCTCCATATCTAATCTCTTCCCTTGATAGCTTCCCTTATCCCTCTGGAAGCATGGACCCAGAATCATTGTGGGGTACAGAAGGTGGAAGGTCTGGCTTCTGTAATTGCTTCCCTGCTGAACATGGGCATTGGCAGGTCGATCCATACTCCCAGCCTCTCTCTCTCTTTCCCTAGTGGGGCAGGGATCTGGGGAGGTAGGACTCCAAGACACATGGTGGGGTTGTCTGCCCAAGGAAATTAGGTTGGCATCATGGTAGCATCTGGAACCTGGTGGCTGAAAAAGCATTGATATAAAGCAGAACAAACTGTTAAATAATCAGAAACCTAAAGGCAAGAATATTGCAGATGAAGACTTGTGGTTTTCATTCTGGAAAAAAAAAGGTCTATTTTAGGTATATTCCAAGGGGCTCGTGACTTTACTAGGTTTTTCCAGAGCCTGACAGCTAACATGCAGGTGGACCCAAGGTATTGTCTGGGTAGATGGTGTCATGGTTGGAAAAAAGACTAGAAAAATTGGATCAGGCAAGAGAGTAGCTCCCAAATGTGGGGAAAGTATATAAATATTGTTAACTGTAAACCCCACTGGTTTGATTCAGGGCCAATATTCATCACAGGAGTCTGTGTAACCTCTGCATCTCTGTAGGTCTGAGCTCTCATCCTGTGGTATTCATAGCTAGTAACATTCCAGGCTGCACTGATTTCAGGACCCATCTTCCTCGGGTAGTAGGTAGAGTATGTTGTCCAACCTGCCTTCAGAGAATGGAACATCTCCTATCACTGTTGATCATGGTAGGCTTTCTTTCTAGGCAGATCATTGCTTTATCCCAAAGTAACTAGGTTCCTACTTTCCCAATTTGTGGTTCTTTATTTATTCAATACTTTCTAAGCAACTACTATGTGCCAGACACTGTTCTAGGAACAGGAGATGTAGCATTAAATAGAAGACTGATAGTGTTTGCTCTCATGGTACATGCATTCCAGTTGGGGACACAGACACAACAGCTCATCTAGACCTCAAGCATCTGCAGACTCTGCATTGTTGTCCTTATTTTACATGTGAGGAAAGTGAAGCTTCATTCACCCAAGGACACACACTGTTGAGTGGTGACACTGGAATCTGAACCCTACATTCTTCCATCTTGGAGTTACTGAGTGTTCTTGACATGTCATCACCAGGAAGCAATGACCTCTATTTCTCAGAGACTGACCCTGAAGAAGTGCTCATACCCCTCGCCTCACCCTTATCTGCCAGGCTATCGATTTTTCCTTGGCTACTAACCATGTAGTGACAGGCACTTCATTTCCCCATCATGGGACTCAAGCCCTTTCTAGCAGCTGAGATTAGAGCAGATTATGTCCCAGGTCTTTTCCAACTCTGACATTTTAAGGAATATGATCTTCTCCAAGAGATGGAGGCGGGGTTGATTTAAGACTGGAGAGAAATCAAGTTTCCTTGCATCAAAATAATTCACTGAATCTGATTTTTCAGGATACTAAAAACAAAACACAGGTGTGTCCATTCAAGTAAAGCTTAGTAAATACTGAATTCCTACTATGTGCTGGGCCCTCATGTGTACTGAGGATACAGAAAAAAACAACATTGTTCTGACCCTCTAATATGTGCAAATGGAAAGACATATATGGTAAGCTCTTACTGCAATAATAATAATGGCTAATGTATTATAGACACTCACTCTTTGCCAGAAATTGTTCTGAGCACTTTAAACCTTTTAATTCATTTTAATCTTCCCAGCCATCTATGAGGTGGAGTCTATTCTTATTCCTACTTTACAAACGAACAAATTGAGGTACAAAGAGGTGTTTATGTCAAGGAGGCATTGTGAACAGTAATACTGTGGGAAAGTGTTTATTTACAGGGCCTCAGGTGTAGAAATAATGATAGGCGATGCTGGAAGTGGGGTAATGTTGCACAATGGTAACTGTTGGTTTAGTTCCCTTGACATTTCATTTATTCATTTCTTGATCCTTCTGCCATTTAGGGTTAGGCACACACATTCATCTGAGGAAAGATTTTCTGTAGAGAGCAGAGGATGGCAGAGTTAGGGTTCTGAGACTCAAATCTACGGCTGCAAGGTAACTAAGGATATAGAATAGCTGAGTTAGAACCAGTTTTTCTCTCTTAAGGGAGAGTGAGAAAGAGAGAGAGGAATGCATACCCCACTCAGGGTAGTGTACCATCCTGCTCTCTGCGTAAGCTGGGTGTTCAAGGAATTTGGGGATCTGATGCTGGAGTGGCTGGGGTGCATTATTCTAGATGTGCTTGAAATGGCCTTACTGACTGATATGGCAAGAGGGCAAAAGAGCAAACACTTAACCCTGCTAAATTTCCCTCTAGCCAACATGTGCACATAGCAGAATAAATGTCTGTCTCCTCAAGGGTGTAGGAATAAAAAGAGATTCACTGGGGGGGGGGGGGGGGTGAAGAATCCTCTCTAACGTGAGCAAGGAAAAATGCAGCTGGGTGGGGAGGGACGCCAAAGGACCATAATGGAGGGGAGGCACAGATCTGCCTCAAAGAGACTACAGGCAGCAAGGCCAGGGAGGGAGCTAGCTCCTTGAAGCAGGAGACTCTGCTTTGTTCAATGCTCCATCCCCTGGGTTTAGGCCTGGTAATAGGCAGTTGAAAACTTGTATGAATACTTTTGATGGGTTGCCTCTAGAGTTCAGCTATTGAGTATTAATTAACTCTCTGCTCTGTCTCTTATTAGCCGGGTAATTTTTGGGTATGTCTCTTCCCTTCTTTGTGCCTCCTGTGTAAATGGGGATGAATATAGTGCCAATCAGTACTGGTCTGAGCTAAAATGAGAGAAACCTCATAAAAATAATATAGTGGGGGGCCAGGCGGTAGCACAGCGGGTTAAGCGCACATGGTGTGAAGTGCAAGGACCGGCGTAAGGATCTTGGTTCAAGCCTCCAGCTCCCCACCTTCAGGGGAGTCCCTTCACAAGCAGTGAAGCAGGTCTGCAGGTGTCTATCTTTCTCTCCCCCACTCTGTCTTTCCCTCCTCTCTTGATTTCTCTCTGTCCTATCCAACAACAATGACAGCAATAACAGCAATAATAATAACAACATCGATAAACAACAAGGTCAACAAAGGGAAAAAATGGCCTCCAGGAGCAGTGGATTTGTAGTGCAGGCACTGAGCCCCAGCAATAACCCTGGAGGCAAAAAAAAAACAAGAATATAGTGCCTGGCACAGTACAAGTGCTCAAGTGATATGTGTTCTAAGTACAACTGAAAACTGCTCAGGAACAAATGAGGAGTCCAGACTCCAGAATAAGCTAAGATCAACTTCCTACCACCATCACACAATGGAGACTGAACAGAAACTAAGCTAAGCACTTAAAAAAAAGAAAAAGTAGTATTTCTTGTACAGTGGGGAAAAGTAGCATTTACTGCATAGTAGGCTGACACTGAAGAAGAATGAAAGCCTGTGATAATCAGGCGGTCCAGGGGCGGGTGTTGGCACCTTTGGTACAGCACACTTGTTATAATGTGCGAAGACCCAGGTTCAAGCCCCCATCAACTCCTTCCGGGTAGTGCAGGGGGTGGCGGGATAGGGAAAGCTTCATGAGAGAAGTAGTGCTACAGGTGTTTCTCTGTCTCTCTCCCTATCTCCTCCTCTCCTCTCAAATCCCCCCTTTTTATATTCAAAATAGATAAATAATACAAAAATATATAGAAAAAAGACAATCAGAAGACCCTTGGTGGCCCTTGCTAGCACATGAAATTAAACAACTTTCTCTCTGCTAGGCATGCCTACTTGTAGAACAACTTCTCTGTCCTTGCAGTTGATCCTCTGGTTGAGTTAATATTTGCACATGCTGCCAACAGAACTCAACTTTGAGAATAAGAGGGTAAGTCTAGAAGTGGAACTTCCCTCTTTCTTGCAGCCCACCCCCAAGGATTTGTGCATTTTTCTGAAGAAGTTTACTACTTCTGGTTCCATTTTAAAAAAATGTACTCTCCAAAAAAGTGAGTGATAAATACTGCCAATTTTTTTAAAATAAAAAAACCCTGGCAGCTGGAGAGACAGCATAATGGTTATGCAAAAGACTTTGATGACTCACTTTAATTCTGGCTCTTTGGTCACCACCAGGCCACCCTATCACCTGGGTCTCACAGACATGATGGATCTAGACATCTAACAAACCCCTCCCTCTCTCCACTGTCACTGGTCATCTCCATCAGGAACAACATAATGAATCCCTTTGTGGGCCCCTATAGGACCTTGCCCTCAATGTGGATCAAAAATGGCAGGGACTGCCTCATTCTCCAAAGGGAGGTTGGATAACATGTTCTACCACTCGAGGAAGATGGGTCTGGCAACAGGTGCAGCCTAGGATTTTCCTAGCCATGACCACAGGATGCGAGCTCAGACCTACAGGGATGCAGATGTTATACAGACTCCTTGATGAATATGGGCCACAGATCAAATTGATGGGGTTTATAGTTAACAATATTTATATACTTCCCCATATTTGGGAACAACTCTCTTCCCTGATCCAACTTTCTAGTCCTTTTTCCAACCATGACACCATCTACCTAGACAATACCTTGGGTCCACCCGCATGTTAGCTGTCAGGCTCTGGCAAAAACTAGTAAAGTCATGGGCTTCTTGGAATATACCAAAAATAGACTTTTTTTTTCCAGAATGGAGACCCCAAATCTTCATCTACAATGTTCTTGCCCTTAGGTTCATGATTAGTCAACAATTTGTTCTGCTTGGGACTAAGTGGTGATGTACCTGGTTGAGCACACATATTGCAATGTGCAAGGACCCAGGTTTGAGCCCCTGGTCCCCACATGCAGGGGGAAAGCTTTGGGAGTGGTGAATCAGGGTTGCAGGTGTCTTTCTGTCTCTTTCTCTCTTTGTCTCCCCCTTCCTCTCGATTTCTGTCTCTATCCAATAAATAAATAAATAAAGATAATAAAAAATTTTTAAAAATCTGTTCTTCTTTATATCATAATGCTTTTTCAGCCACCAGGTTCCAGATGCTACCATGATGCCAACCTAATTTCCCTGTGCATACAACCTCACGAATGTGTCATAGAGCCCTGTATCCCCAGATCCCTACCCCACTAGAGAAAGAGAAAGACAGGCTAGGAGTATGGATCGACCTGCCAATGCCCATGTTCAGCAGGGAAGCAATTATAGAAGCCAGACCTTCCACCTTCTGCACCCCACAATGATCCTGGGTCCATGCTTCCAGAGGGATAAAGAATAGGGAAGCTATCAAGGGAGGAGATTGGATAGGGAGCTCTGAGGATGGGAACTGTGTGGAAATGTACCCCTCTTATCCTATGGTCTTGTTAATATTTCCACTATATAAATAAATTAGAAAAAAAAGATTTTTTGCCTGTGGCTTTGAGGTACTAGGTTCAATTCCCAGCACCACCAGAAGCCAGAGCAATGCTCTGGACTTTCTCTCTGTACCTTTCTAAAAATAAATAAATAAATAAATAAATAAAATCCTGGATTTACCTGGCTTCCCACTTTAGACAGACCCTAATGGCAAAATCAAAGACTTGTCAATTCAAGAGAGTGTTTGGATTTTGTTCTTTTGTGGGCAAGCAAATTCACTAAACTTTAAATCAGAAGGCTCACTGTCCAAGGGGGTAATTTGAAACTGATTCCTTTTGAGGCAATGTCCACTTTGATCTGTACTGGCAAGCCTGACCCTAAGATTCTGCCAAGGGAGAGAGGCCTGCTGCCTGGAACTGCCTGCTTGACAGGGAGGGGGGGAAGTCAGAGAGAAGACTGTTTCAAATAGGACTGCCTGACAAGCTAGAGACCCCCTTGTTTCTACTTCTTTCCCAACAAAACTGTTGCTTTTGTTCAGGTCCTGAGTTTGACCACAAATCCTAGCTGTCGCAGAGTAGTTCTGTTGTCTTGGCCTCACTGGCCATTGCCTGCCTGTGCAGAGTCCTGTGGTTCATCCCTACACAGAGAAACAGCTCAGGATGGGGGTCTCCCTCCAGCCAGGCAGACTGGCCACCGGAAGCTTCTGTGTGCTGCAGACCAAGCTTTGCTGCGTTTTTTGCTCAGATCTCACAAAGCCCACCCACACAGCATGCTAAACTAGTTTCCGGTCACAGGGAATGCAGCACAGCCAGTTTCTGCTGCTCATGGGCTAATGTGAGTGCTCAGGCCATTTGGCCACAGAGGTTGGATTCCAGGGGTAAAGCACTTCTTTTCACTGGTGCTGCCTGCTTTGCTTCCCAGGGCCAGTGTGTCTCAGCCTCTGCTTACCCCAGGCCTGTGCCCCAGCTTGGCCATAGCAGAAAGACAAGGCCTTCACCTCTGCTCTCCTGGGAGTCCTTTAAGGAACACAAGAGAAATGTCTTTACCCTCAGGAATTGATTGGTTCTTCCCTCCCTTCCCCCCTCCCTTTCTTCCTTCCTTCCTTCCTTTCTTTCATCTCCAGGGTTATCATTAGGAGTCCACTGCCCCTGGAGGCCATTTTTCCCATTTTGTTGCCCTTGTTGTTGTTATTGTTGCTATTGCTGTTGTTGTTGTTGGATAGGACAGAGAGAAATCGAGAGAGGAGGGGAAGGAAGAGAGGGGGAGAGAAAGATAGACACCTGCAGACTTGTTTCACTGCTTGTGAAGTGACCCCCAGGTAGGTGGGGAGCTGGGAGCTTGAACCAGGATCCTTAGGCCAGTCCTTGAGCTTTGCACCATGTGCGTTTAACCTGCTATGCTACCTACTGCCCTGCCCCCTTGATTTTTCCCCCCTATGTAAAATGGACAGAATAATCTGTGGGGTTCAGTGTAAAATAAAAGGGGGCCTTGATCAGGGGGTGAGGAAGTTAATCTCCCCTTTCATTGAATCTGTTGCCCCAACGCATGGTGAACAGGCAACTTCCAGGGACTGCAAGCTCTGGGCTAGGGGATGCTTCCTATCTGAATCAGTAGTGGGCTTGAGGTCTCTGCAAAATCTTTGGCCAAAGGTGTTCTAGCACTGCTAACCAGAGGTGAGGGGTGCGTGCCATCTTCCTCTGCCCCAGAACACCTATCCATGCCTCTGCCCGAGTCCTCAGCAGGGTAAAGCGCAGGCAGAATGGCAGGTGCAATCCAGTAACCTCCTGGGGAGGATGGCAACAGTTCAGAGTGGGGTGTGGGAGGGGGGGGTTGGCAAGGAGTGTGGCATCATGAACTTCTCTCAGACAGACATGAAACAAGACTACTGATGAGCTGAGGCTTTAAGGTGTTCCCAATACATGCTCCATTATTCCTTTAGATTTTGCTCAGAGAACACAAGTTCAAAGAGAAAAACACTAAGAATTTTAAAACAGCAAGTGTAAGCATTAAGTCTGTTCTGCAGGTAGAGTCCTGCATGGTCGGTGGAGTTTGTCCTGACAATGGGAACCTGAAACTAGCTAGGTTCTGTGTTCTATTTGGGGGTGGGGGGGGGGGGGGTCTCAACAAAGCCAAAGCCAATGGCTTGTTTTTAGTAACTGGAGGGCCTAGGGCTTTCACAGCACTTTTTAATTTTGCTCTAGTCTTGACCTTCAAATTTCTTAATATAATGCTTATTTTTACTTTCTTTTTCCATTTTCTTGTTTAATATTGTAGAAGGATATAACACTATAAATTCATTTCAAATCCTCTGTCATGTTTAGATTATACATTTTAAAAGGAACTATTTTTCTCATAGCACTGATTTTGTTCCTAAATTTAGAAGGGTTCTTTTGGTAATAGGCATATAGTTGAAACATCTGCACCACTGCACCTCCTCTGTTTGAGAGAAAGTTTGAAAATACAGGGTATTCAATCATGATCACACCAACTGGGAATGTCATTTTAAGCCCTTTTGTAGGTTTACTCAGGAATGTTCCCTCACTATGAAATAGCATTGATAGAGACTGTCACACTTTCTGAAGGGAGCCTGGGTCATGTTTCTCTGCCAGTCAAAAACTAGCTCTGAAATGAGCACAACCTGGAATGTTTCCAGCTGTGACTATGGACTGTGAGCTCAGTCTGACAGGGACTCAGAGGCTATACAGACTCCTGTGCTAAATATGAATAGATATGGGCCCCACGTCACATCATTGTGGTTAATAGTTAATTGCATTTATATATCTTCTTCAAGTTTGTGAGCAACTCTCTGCCCTAATCCTGCTTCCTAGTTCTTTTTATTTATTTAAACATTTTATTTATTTATTAATGAGAAAGATAGGAGGAGAGAAAGAACCAGGCACTACTCTGATATATGTGCCGCCCATATCATGCTTGAGAATCCAATGCCTCACCCACTGTGCCACCTCCTGGACCACAGGCTTCCTAGTTCTACTCTCAACTCTGACACCATCTTCACAGACAAGATTTATGGTCCACCCCCATGTTAGCTATCAAGTAGAGATAATTAAGACATAGGCTCCTAGGAACATCCCTAATCCCTAAAATAAACTTCCTAGTTCCATTATACCTTAAGATCACAACTTTCATCAGCTGTATTCCTACTTTATAGTTCCTGTTTATTATTTTATAGTTCCTGTTTATTATTTAACATTTTGTCATGATTTTCATCTTACTGCATTTCAGCCACCAAGTTTCAGATGCTACTGATTCCATCCTGACTTCTTTGGACAGACAACTCACCAATGAGTCCTGGAACCTCACGTCACCAGAGCCCTACCCCACCAGGGAAGGATAGAAATGTGCTAGGGGTATGACTCAACCTGCCAACACTCATATCCAACAGAGAAGCAATTACAGAAGGCAGAACTCCCACTTTCTGCACCCCAAAAAGAATCTGTAGTCCATACTCCCAGAAAGATAAACATAGGGAAGTTTCCAGTGGAGGGAATGCGACACAGAACTCTGGTGGTGGGAAAAGTATGGAATTACACCTCTATTACAATTATAGTTCTTATAATCTCATAAAATAATATTAAATCACTAATAAAAACTTAAAATAAATAAATAAAAATTAAAAAAAGAAAATACAAGGTGAACACACTAATACAGCAAATGCATTATTAGGCTGGGTAGATAGCATAATGGTTGTGCAAATGACATTCATGCCTTAGACTCTGAGGTCCTAGGTTCAATCCCTAGTACCACCATAAGCCAGAGCTGAGTCTGGTGACCCCCTCCCCCACTCTTTCTTTCTGTATTTATCTCATTACATAAATATTTTAAAGAGAAATGATGAAAAACACACAAATAATGCACTATTGATCCATTACTGGCAAAGCATGTTTTTGAAATAGTTTGTCCAGTGGTGATGGTTTTGCAGGGAGCCGATCATACCCAATCTCCTGTGTAAAAATTACAGAAACAGCTGACCAGACTCTCCATTACAATTGCACTAAGCAGTTCCCATATTAGTTACCTATTGCTGTATAACAAATTACCCTAACATGCTTTGGCTGAAAACAACAGTTATCTTGTACTATCTGCAGGTCAGGAACCCAAGAGCGGTTTAGCATTGGGTGTTTTTGGCTGGGGGCCCCCAAGAGATTGCAGACAGGATGTTGGTTGGGTTGCAGTCAGCCAGGGACTTGCTTGACTGTGGCTGAGATAGTTCACTTCTAAAATGGTTTGCAGGAAGCTCATGTTTGTTGCTCTGCAAAGGGCTGCCTGAACATCTTCATGACATGGTAGTAGTTTCCCAACTGATGTCCTGGGTTCGATGCCCAGCAGTACATGTGATGTCTGAGTGATGTCTCTCTTCTCTCTCTTTTTATATTCATGAATAAATAGATAAAAAAGGGGGGTTTGGGAGTCGGGTGGTAGCACAGTGGGTTAAGTGCACGTGGCGCAAAGCGCAAGGACTGGTGTGAGGATCCCGGTTCGAGCCCCCGACTCCCCACCTGCAGCGGAGTAGCTTCATAGGAGGTGAAGCAAGTCTGCAGGTGTCTATTTTTCTCTCCCCCTCTTTGTCTTCCTCTCCTCTCTCCATTTTTCTCTGTCCTATCCAACGAGGACATCAATAACAACAACAATAATAATCACAACAATAAAAAACAAGGGCAACAAAAGGGAATAAATAAATTTTAAAAAATAATAAAAAAATAAATTAAAAGGGGGTTTTGTTATATTTCCAATAGTCAGAGAAGAAAGATAATTACATCTTTCCTTGGGGTGACTGATTAAAAATTGCTTATCATTGTGAGCATATTATTATTATTATTATTATTATTATTATTATTATTTTTAGAGTAGGTGTCTTATTTGGAAAACCTGATCTAGGTTCTTTATAAGTGAGCACAGGACATTTCAATTGTTCTTGTGTAAAGGACACTCCTCAGGGCCATTGGAGGGTCTGCATGAAGAACAGACTTGAAGCTTCAGCTGTCCTATAAATCTTCCCTTGGAAGCACAGAGTTTGGTATGTAGCAGGTGTTCAAGAAAAATAAATGTGGACATCACCCTCGTTTTCTTGTCCCATTGTCTATTGCAAAATCAGAGGTTTCCCATGCATGACTTCATCCTACTTTTCCAGTAACTCCTGCAGGGCCTCTGAGAAGGCAGGGACAAAATACATCTCCTGTTGTGATGGAGTAGAAAGGGTATTTACTGGTTGGGGCTTGGGTGGTGGTGCAGCAGATTAAGTGCACATGACGTGAAGTGCAAGGACTGGAGCAAGGATCACGGTTTGAGCCCCAGGTTCCCCACTTGGATGGGGCTCACTTCACAGGCGGTGAAGCAGGTCTGCAGGTGTCTCTTTCTCTCCCCCCTCTGTCTCCCCCTCCTCTCTTGATTTCTCTCTGTCCTATCCAACAACAATGACAGCAATAACAACAATAATAACAATAAGCAACAAGGGCAACAAAAGGGAAAAATAGCCTCCAGGAGCAGTGGATTCATAGTGCAGGCACAGAGCCCCAGCGATAACCCTGGAGGCAAAAAAGAAAGGAAGGAAGGAAGGAAGGAAGGAAGGAAGGAAGGAAGGAAGGAAGGAAGAAAAAACAAAAGGTATTGGTCCCAGAATGGAAAGATCTGGGTTTGAGTCTTGGCTTAGCCACTTAGTATATGTGTGATTTTGAGCAAATTAACCTAACTCCTCTCAGAGATGGTCACAGATATGCCAGGCTCATGGGATGCTAAAGAGATTAATGACAGATTATAAGCAAGAATGTTTTGAAAATTTTAAATGAATTTTACAATTGCATTTTTATTTTGGTACCTGGAAGTTACTGAGAAATCAGTTTGGAGGGGGCTGGGTGATGGTGCACCTAGTTAAGGGCATATAGTATTAAGCAAAAGGACCCAGGTTCAAGCCCCCAGCTCCCCATCTGCAGGGGGGATGCTTCACAAGCGAAGCAGATCTGCAGGTGCCTATCTTTCTCTCTCCTCTTTTTTTAAAAAATGTTTTTTCTTTCTTTTCTTTTCTTTTTTTTTTTTTTGCCTCCAGGGTTATTACTGGGGCTTGGTGCAGGCACTAGGAATCCACTGCTTTTGAACGCCATTTTTTCCTCATTTTGTTGCCGTTGTTGTTGGATAGGAGAGAGAGAAACTGAGAGAGGAGGGGAAGACAGAGCGGAGGAGAGAAAGACACCTGTAGACCTGCTTCACAACTGTGAAGCAACCCCCTGCAAGTGGGGAGCTGGGGGCTCAAACTGAGATCCTTACACTTTGTGCCATGTGCGCTTAACAAGCTGTGCTACTGCCTGGCCCCCTTATATTTTTTAAAAATTTATTTATTTATTTATTTATTTATTTATTTATTATAGGAAAGAGAGAAATTGAGAGGAGAGGGGGAGACAGAAAGGGAGACAGAGAGACACCTGCAGCCCTGCTTCACCACTTGTGAAGCTTTTCTTCTCTAGGTAGGGACCAGGGACTTGAATCTGGGTCCTTGCGCACTGTAATGTGATCAGTTAACCAAGTGCACCACTGCCTGGCCCATCTCTCTCCTTCTCTAGCTTCCCTTCCCTCTCAATTTCTCTCTGTCCTATCCAATAAAATGGAAAAAATGGCCACCAGGAGCAGTGGATTTGTAGTGCTGGTACCTAGCTCCAACAATAACCCTGGAGGCAAAAAGAAAAAAAGGAAGGAAGGAAGGAAGGAAGGGAGGAAGGAAGGAAGGAAGGAAGAAAGAAAGAGTCAGTTTGGACATATACACTAAAGAAACTTTATATTCAAATTAGACATTAATTAAATTTGTCATAATGACCACTTTTGTTCATTTTTTTTTACTACAGGTATTGACTTCCTGCAACTGCCATAATTTGAGCTAGAGCTGGGGACTCTGAGATAGACCATAATCCTGATTCTTCAGGCTTGTGGTGCAGGTAGCTGGAGCCCCAGACTGACATCTGGAGGTTGTTCATCTGGGTCGGTTCAGTTTCCAAGCCAGTTAAGTTTACAGCCTTGGCTTCTGCGTGCCTCGGTGTCTTCTTCTGCGAGGGGCATGACCAACTGGGAGAGGGGTGTGGAAACAAATGAGTGACAACCAGAAGATCTTGCTAAGAATACTTAGCCAGGAGTCTGACAATTCCTTCAGAGGGCTGAACTGAGACCACCGAGACTGACTGTTCTCCTTGGGGAATTTTCAGGAAGCTTTGAAGTGCCGCCAAGACAAGGGAGGTTGCCCCATCCAAGAGGTGCTTTCACTTGTAATTTACTCCTCCACGTGGGCTCTGAAGGAGCCCACACAGCCTCATATATCATGCACACTGCCCAACCCAGTTACAGAAACGCTGAAAGAGTCAGGGAGCCTGGGAGGGGAGGAATCACCAAATTAAGACGGTCCCTGGGAGTGAGAGGCCTTACAGACACTACTGAGTCCCTGTGAATTTCTGTCCTTAAAGCATAAATATTTCCAACTAAGATCACAGACTCCCTCATCATAAAATCAATGAAACCACAAGGGAAAATGATCTTCTGCTTGACTGCACCAGAGATATCTCCAACGGAATCATTTCCCCTCCGGCAGAAGCAACTGGGCTGGGGTTGGGATTTGAAGTGCAGATCTGGAATTGGCTGAGAACTGAAGGGGAGAAAATCAAGTGGGTTGGGTGGTGTGTCTTGTTTTACTTGAAACTTTTTGTCATAGTTTCTGTCCAACTCTTGCTGCAACAGGAGAGCTACCCCTGGTGTCAGACCTGTGTTCAAGCTCCAGCTCCTTTGTATGTCTTTGTCTATTGGCAAAGAAGGAATTCTCCATCCAGAGAGGATGAGAGAGGTAACTCAAGGGGGAGAGAGGGTGTTTTCATTGCCATGTGCTGATCCAGGTTCAAATCCCTGCACCATATGGGAGGTACAGTGGGGGAAACTTCAGTGTCATGGTGGGTCTCTCTCTTGCTTGCTCGCTCGCTCTTGTTCTCTCTTGCTCTCTCCCTCCATATATATATTTCACTAAAGTATCCTATCTGTACTTCAGGAATAGCCATTTATCTACATAAATACATTCAACCTCTTCCTAGAAGAGATAAGTCACAATTTCATCAGTCCAGCTTTCTGGATGGTAAATAATCTTTGTATAGTAGGTTCTTTTTGGTCCTGTGTGAGTTAAATGGGAGATTTAATCACTACTAAAGCACTCAATAAAATAGGGGTGGAGAAAGAATAGAGGGATTGCAGTCAATACCATCATTAAGAAGAGGAAAGAGCAAGCAGCAAGTTCAATGGTTACTGACCCTGTGCCCACGCCATTTTCTGCCAGAAATCACAAAGGCACTCTGCCCCACCAGTGATGAGTACAAGTCTCTCCCCTTTCAGCCCTCTGGAATGTTCTTTGGCCTTTGTCCTCTGTGAATCCTGATTTTGTTTTTGGGAAACTCCCTCTATGGGTTGTTTTTCATGGATATATAATAATAATAGTAGTGATAATGATGTTAATTGAGTGATTTATTAGGCCTAGGCACTGTGGAGGAACTAAGCAGAGTAAAACATGGATGATCTTTGTCCTAAGGAAGCAGAAACCTAATTATCACATAGTGACAGAAGTAGTAGGAATACTTGTCTGCTTAGCAAGTATGTAAGGACAGGGGTAGATAGTATAGTGGTTATGCAAAGAAAAGGTTCAGTGTGGAAATTGTGAAGTCAGATACAGAAGAGTGTGGAATTGAGTTTAAATCCTGGCCGTGTTGCCACTGAACTGAACAGTTATCTAAAGAAGAGATGCACATGGCCTACAAGAACATGAAGAAGTGCTCCACTTCACTTATCATTAGAGAAATGCAAACTAAAACTTCACTGAGACTCCCCCCTCATACATGTGAGAATGGCTTACATCAAGAAAACAGGAAATGACCGGTGTTGGCAAGGTTCTAGACAAAGAGGTTTGGGGCTAGGTGGTGGCACACCTGGTTGAGAGAATATGTTACAATGTGTAGGGACCCAGGTTCAAGCTCCCAGTCCCCACCTGCAGGGGGAAAGCTTTGCAAGAGATGAAGCAGTGTTGCAGGTGTCTCTCTGTCTTTCTCCTTCTCTATCCCTCTCTTCCCTCTTGATTTCTGGTTATCTCTATCCAATAAATAAATAAATATAATTAAAAAAAATTTTAAAAGGGGGAGTCGGGTGGTGGCGCAGTGGGTTAAGCGCACGTGGCACAAAGCACAAGGATCGGCGTAAGGATCCCGGTTTGATTCCCACCTGCAGGGGAGTTGCTTCACAGGCGGTGAAGCAGGTAAAAAAAAAAATTTAAAAAGGGGAAAAGGTTCTCTGCTACATTGCTGGTTGGAATGCAAACTGGTGCAGCTCCTTTGGAATACTGTATGGACAGTCCTTAAACAAATACAAATAGAATCACCTTATGATCCAGCAACACCATATCAAGGCATTTATCCAAACACTAATTTGAAGAGACATGCAAACCCCTATGTTCATAGCTACATTATTCACAATAGCCAAAGAGTGGGAGCAGCCTAAATGTCCATCAACAGATGACTGTCTAAAGAAGTTATGGGAGTGATCCAGGAGGTGGTGCAATGGATAAAGCACTAAACTCTCAAGCATGAGGTCCTGAGTTCAACTCCTGGAAGCACATGTACCAGTGTGATGTCTAGTTCTTTCTCTCTCTCCTCCTATCATTCTTATTGATAAATAAGTAAAATATTTTTAAAAGAAGTTATGCGATATATATTCCATAAATACTACTCTGTAGTGATGATATTGTAACATGAGAAAACTAAAGGTTAGAGAACCTTGCCCAAGGTTACATGTATGACCAAAATTTTAAATTTTTTTTATTTGTGATTAACAGTGGGTTATAAGGGTGTAATATTATAGTGTATAATTCCACACCACACCCACTCCAGAACTCCCAAAGATAACCCCCATAGTTACCAGAAGTCTTAGAAAGTTTGCTTGCTTCTGGTGTTTGTTATTGTTGTTTTGGATTTTTTACAAGTTAATTGTTTCAGTTCTCTAGATGTCACACATGAGTGAAACCATCCAGTAGTTATCTTTCATCTCTTTATTTATTTTGTAAGCATAATCACCTCCAATTCCATCCATTTTGTCCTGAAGGACACAATATCATCTTTTTTTTTTTTAAGTTTTTTTTTGTTTTTTATTTTTTAAATATTTATTTTATTTATTTATTCCCTTTTGTTGCCCTTTTTGTTTTATTGTTGTAGTTATTATTGTTGTTGTCGTTGTTGGATAGGACAGAGAGAAATGGAGAGAGGAGGGGAAGACAGAGAGGAGGAGAGAAAGATAGACACCTGCAGACCTGCTTCACCGCCTGTGAAGCGACTCCCCTGCAGGTGGGGAGCCGGGGTTCGAACCAGGATCCTTATGCCGGTCCTTGTGCTTTGCGCCACTTGCGCTTAACCCGCTGCGCTACAGCCCGACTCCCCACAATATCATCTTTTTAAACTGCAGAGTTTTTGAGCACTCGCCATCTATTTTCCACAGTGTCTGCATTTTGCTACATTCCCATCAACAATGTACAAAATTTCAAACTTGTGCACATCTTGCCAACATTCAATTTCTTAATTCCAATGTCACTTTACTGAGGAAATGTTGAGTTACAGGATTTTTTTTTATAAATTTCTTTATTGGGGGAGTAATGGTTTACAGTCGACAATAAAATACAATAGTTTGTACATGCGTAACATTTTCCATTTTTCCACATAGCAATTCAACCCCCACTAGGTCCTCCTCTGCCTTCACGTTCCAGGACCTGAACCCTCCCTCCTCCCCACTCCATAGTCTTTTACTTCGGTGCAATACACCAACATTTATTTTCATTTACTTGCATTTGATAATAGTCATCCTACGGTGTGAGCCAGTTTTAATTTTTCACTTCTTATACTGTTAAATAATTGTCTAACCTTGACATCCTATGGTCAATGGACATTATTTATACTGTGGTATCTAACAACTAACTTTAAAAAAAATTTTTTTTCCTTTTTTGCCCTTATTGTTTATTGTCATTGTTGTTGTTATTACTGTCGTTGTTGTTGGGTAGGACAGAGAGAAATCGAGAGAGGAAGGGAAGACAGTGGGGGAGAGAAAGACACCTGCAGACCTGCTTCACAGCTTGTGAAGCAATTCCCCTGCAGGTGGGGAGCTGGGGGCTCGAACTGGAATCCTTAGGCGGGTCCTTGCGCTTTACGCCACATGTGCTTAACCGGCTGTGCCACCGCCTAGATCCCTAACAACTAACTTTTTAAAAAAGCTTTATTTTTTTGTTTTGTTTTGTTGTTGTTGTTGGAAAGGACAGAGAGAAATTGAGAGAGGAATGGAAGACAGAGAGAGGAAGAGAAAGATAGACTATTGCAGACCTGCTTCATTGCTTGCAAAGTGACCAACCCCCCTGCAGGTAGGAAGCCAGGGCTTGAACTGGGATCCTTGTGCTGGTCCCTGAGCTCTGCACTATGTGCACTTAACCCAGAGTGCCACTGACTGGCTCCCTGCATTATACTTTTTTTTTTTGCATTATACTTTTAATGTGCATCTCTTTTATTTAATATATTGGGTTGTCAGAAAAGTTATGACATTTTTTTCTGTTTTTCAAAGGCCATTTATTTATATACAAGACAAATATGAATCAATGATAGTGACTGTTTCATTCAATAACATTTTGCCATCTTTCAGTGAGCTTGATAATTTCTCATTTCATAGAAGGGACTGTCTTAAGCAGCAAAAAACTGAACAAGGGGCTGATTTACAGCCTCATCTGAATTGAATGTTATACCTTGCAAGGAGTTTTGAAGAGAGTGAAACAAGTGGAAGTCTGACAGCACAAGGTGGTCTGACACTATATCCAAGTACCAATAATTTTTGACAGGTGATCGAACTTGTGTGTGGCCTCATGTTGTAATGGAGCACAAGTTTATAATTAATGAGCTCTGGATATCATTTCTGGATGATGGATTCATTCAGACTTCCCAGTTGCTGACAGTATTCATTCCAATTGTTTGGTTCCTTGGTAGGAACTCAAAAAACACATCCTTAAAATCCCACCACAATGAGAATATAAGTTTCCTCTGATGAATGTCTGCTTTTATTGTCATTTGAGGCGAATCATCAGATTGGGACTGAGACTGTTTGCACATCACATTGTTGTAGACTATCCACTCCTCACCACAGTTATCAGTCACAAGACAATGGAGCAGTGCTTACAGAGTTCTGAGGGAGAATGCTTTCAGCCTAGAATTCTCAGTCACACACAATGTGAAATAAATAAATGCATCTTTTAAGACCAGGAGTTGACTCAGCAGTAGAGTGCAGGATTTACAAGTATGAAGCCCCAGGTTCACTCTTCTAGAATTCTATCAAGATGAAGAATAGAATAAACATCAAATTTACAGAGATTTGTAAGTTTTCATTCAGAAGCAATGTTTCTTGTGATTTTCACTCCTGCATGGTGAAGACAAGAAGAGGGAGACAGGAGTCTACCCTAGAAAAAAAATGAGTGGAAATACCTCCTTTTCCTATAGTTTTTTTCCTTTTTTTTTTTTTTTTGGCCATCACCAGGGCTTCACTTCTCCAGGATGACTTTTATTTTTTTATTGGGAGGTTAATTGTGGAGGTGCAGACCCCCCCCCCCAACCTGGATAGAGGCCTGCTACTTCTATACTGAGTCTTGAGGAGGTAGACCCCAAGGCCAACGTGGCCTAAAGGCACGTCCCTCTTCCACTCTGTAGGCTGATATGGCACCGAGCTCAGGGGCAAGGGAGCTGTCTCCTTACACAACATACGCTAAAGGTTCCCGTTTCTCGTGTGTGACCAATATGTGACCTCCCTTTATAAGGCCATAACTTGGGTCCTTATAGGCTAGTAACTTGCCTTTAAGTCCGAGCTGGATATGAGAAGCAGGTGTAACCTAAGAGCATGAATAAGGTGCACCTGGGGGTAATTAACATGGAGTGAGTGTCTCGCGCTTTCCTCCTTGGGTCCTACATACTTCACCTATGTTCCTATTGATGGTGATCAGTATATCTAACCTTGTGTCTGAACAATAAACGAGCTGTCTCTCTGAAGCACTCCCAGAGGTTGATCCTTTCCTCCGTGCCTTACCCTCACCAACGGTTCCCCGTTTCTCGGCTGACTGGAGGACGCCCAGCAACAGTAATGGTTTATTTTTTTATTTGGAGGTTAATGGTTCACAGTACAATTGTTGGCATATGAATACATTTTCTCATCTCACTGTCATTTTCTCAAACACTGTCACTCCAAATTAGGCCCACCATTTTATACCAAGAGCTGAAAGCTCTGCCCCCTACTCCTCTTCCTTCATTAGAGTTCTTTGCTTTGGCACAATACACCAAATCAGTCCAATAAAGTGTAATGTATATTTATACTTCCCCTTTCTGTTCTTGTTTCTTAAGTTCTGCCTATGAGTTAAATCTTCCCATATTCATCCTTCTCTTTCTTGCTTATCTCATATAACAGGATTTCTTCAAGTTCCATCTGAGATGAGGTGAAGAAGGTGAATTCGTCATTCTTAATAACTCGGTAGTATTCCATTGTGTATATAGACCACTACTTTCTCAGCCACTCATCTATTATTGGAAACCTTGGTGTCTCTATTTTCCTCTCCTCTATCAATTTCTTTTTGTCTTATCAAATTCAATTTAAAAAAAAGAAAAAAAAATGACTGCTGGGTGGTCGGGGAGATGGCACAGAGGATTAAGCATTGGAGTCTCAAGCATGAGGTCCCAATTCCCAGCAGCATATGTACCAGAGCGATGTCTGGTTCTTTCTTTTTCTCCTCCTAACTTTCTCATTAATAAATAAATAAAATATATTTTAAAAGAAATGGTCACCAGGAGGGGTGGATTTGTAGTGCCAGCACCAAGCCCTAGGAGTTACCCTGGAGGCAAAAAAAAACCCCAACACCAATCAATCAATTAATTAGTTAATTAAAAGAGAGAGAGAGAGATGAGAACTTCTCAGCAGGGGAGAAAAGATGACTCATTTCAATCTTGACTCCTCCTAAGGAGGAGTGTTTGACTTCCTCTCTAGAACCGCTATGCCTGTGAGTGTGAGGAAGATCTGAAAAATGCAGGCGCCTTTCCTTTTTGTTTAGCCATGTGTTGTCCTAAGGAATTCAGGATATCTCAGAGAGTAAAAATTTCCAGATCATGTCATTGTCTGACTATTCTTATGAAGCTATCTATATATGGTGTTACATTAGAATCCAAAATTTTCCTTGTTACTTGTGGTATTGGGATGAAGCTTAGGAATCTCACATCCATTCTGCAGGTGGTCTATGATAATCATCTCTAAATGTCTTAGAGTCAAAGAATGAATTAACAAGAGATCACTGTGTCTCTTGGTAAATGTAGATTCTCTTTTTATCTGGTAGAAGCAGTGTCCCTGGGGGACTGCTTTATTTTGAATGGGTTTCTAGAAATAAGAAAGAACCTTGACCAGTGTCACTGTATTCACAAGGTCTGGAGCAGAGTCAAGAAAGTACTGTGCCATTTATGTGTCCTCCCAGGGAGTTAAACTTGGAAACAATCAGTTTGTAAGTGAAAGAAACAAGGTCCTAACACTGTGCTTGAGAAATATTTCTGACAGGGCCAGATGGTGGCACACCTGATTTAGCACACACACTACAGTGAACAAGGACCTGGGTTCAAGCCCCTGGTTCCCATCTGCAGAAGGAAAGCTTCACAAGTGGTGAAGTAGAACTTCCGGTGTCTGCTTTTCTCTTGATATCCCTCACCCCTGTCAATTTCCCTGTCTCTATTCAATAATAAATTTTAAAGAGAAAGAGAGAGAGAAATATTTTTTACTATGGAGCTCTTCTCTCTCCCTCAGTATGAACGAGACAGATAATCAGAGCAGACTAATTTGTAGGCTAACTTGTAGGCTAAGTAGGGCTAACTTGTACCAACTCTGAGCTTTTATCTTTTCTCCCTTTTCCTTCTCCTCAGGGACACAACTGTCATATAGAATTAGGCTACGTAGATGTCAGCTTAGACTGCAAAACTAGGAAATCCAATCTGTCTAGGAAGTGCATTGAAAAAAAGAAGTTCGTTGACTACAACACTGACATAGGGTGCAGTGCCCTGGATTCAAGTTTGCTCATCAGCTTTTGTCTTGTGTTGGATGTTGTAAAGACAGTCCCTTCCTAGAGTTTATGGTCAAGCAGAGAGACTACCTCTAAAGGCAGGTAAAGTTTTCTTATCCATTTGAGGCTGGCCAAGGGATGCCAAATGTGGGCAAGAGACTTAGTACCAACCTGACATGTTGGTACTAACTTCTAACATGCCATCAAATTTTGATCAACACGTAAAGGTCCAATTAAATGACTATGTACATATCAATTTTTCTGTCAAATTGAGGTTGAGATTATATGCTTCAAAGTCATATGGGTCTAATTTACTTTCAGAGAATGGACACATAGAGAAAGCAAGAGAGTTTGCTGGAGCTTTCCAGAACTCTGCCTTGATTAATAAGATGTAACCTGGAAGGAACAGCTAAACTTATAAATGATGCAAGTTAAATCCAGGAAGTAGAGGGTTAACTGTAGGTGTACTATAGTCATTGAGGAACCATTTTATTGTTTCATCATGGCTGTTGAGTTTTTTTATTTAAAGATTTATTTTCATTTTTCTTATATTTAGTACAGACAAAAAATGAGAAGGGAGCAGGAGAGAGAGGGAGAGATAAAGAAAGACACTTGCTGTACTGCAGCACTGCTTGTAATTTTGTCCCCTGCAGGTAGGGACCAGAGGCTTAAACCCGGGTCCTCGAACATGATAATGTGTGTGCTCAACCAAGTGTGCCACTGACCAGTCCCTAAAGAGTCACTGATTTTATGAGAGAAAGACATCAGAGCTTGCCTCTAGCATATGCAGTGCTAAGGACTGAACTTGGGGGTCTCATGCACACAAGCTCTGCACTCTACCTAGTAAACCAGTCTACTAGTTGTATTTTGAATTTCTGACCCCTTCTAACATGCCACCCAAAACTGTAAAGCTGAAAAAGTTGAGAACCACTGAATTATCTACTAATTCCCCAAAGTCCTCTCTTATTAAAGTTACTAGGTAAAATACAGGACACTCAGTTATTTTTAATAGTTCATGGACTTACATCTACTAAAGACTACTTATTTATTTTTTTCATTATCTTTATGTATTTATTAGATAGAGACAGCCAGAAGTCGAGAGGAAGGGGGAGACAGGGAAGGACAGGGAGACAGAGTCAGAGAGACACCTACAGCACTGCTTCACCACTTGCAAAGCTTCCTCCCTGCAGGTGACTCGAACCAGTGACTCGAACCCAGGTCCTTGAGCATTGCAACATATGCGTTCAACCGGTGAACCACCCCCTAGCCCCAAGACTACTTATTTATTTTGCTTGTTGCTTAGTACAAAATTTTGAAATGTGAAATTCAAATTTAACTGGAATCTTCTGTTTTTGTTAAATCTGACAGCCCTAAATCCCACTCCCTTGTCATTGCAAAGTGGCCAACTGCAGTTAGCCTTCAGGACTAAAGTTTTGTAATGTGCACCATCTAGTGGTTGCATACATGAGAAAGAAATCAAAACCACCTTTAAAGAAACAACCCGAAAACTCACGATTGAGTGAAAGTTGAATAAAAACAGCCATACTTAAATTAAAAGTCATTTAAGAAATATTTGACTTACTTTTTCAGATGTATTGTCATCGTATAGTGTCTAAGAATATTCAAAATCCTTTGTAAGTCATCTAGAGTTTAAACAGCAACATTCAGAAGCAAAGACCTTGGACTACTTCATTAACACACAAATGCTAATACACAGCATGGGTCTGGATCTGTTGAGATCCCCAGCACTCCTAGTGACTGCTTTACAGTAAGCTCATGCCCTCCAACAGTATCTCTAGTACAGTGTCAGGCTACTGCTGGGGGTGCACTTTTATTAAACTTAGCTGCACCTGTAGAGAGACGCAAGCATGTGTTTCCTATTGCTTTGATTGAGAGGGTATAGTGTGAAGCACCAGAGGGAGCTGGTCCCATGCAGTGAACTATGGCTGCTCTTTGGAAATCATTGAGGATTTTAAAGAATTAATTACCAATACCAGGACCTTCCCTCTTTCATTCCCTTTCCCTTTCCCTCTTGTTCTGTTTAAATCATGTGAGTTTATACATTCAAAGGTGTCACTCTGAAGAAGCAATGCTGGAGAAGCAAAATGAAATCAGATGTTACTTTAAAGCTTCATACCTATATATTTTTTAAATATTTATTTATTCCCTTTGTTGCCCTTGTTGTTTTATTGTTGTAGTTGTTGTTGATGTCGTCGTTGTTGGATAGGACAGACAGAAATGGAGAGAGGAGGGGAAGACAGAAAAGGGGAGAGAAAGACAGACACCTGCAGACCTGCTTCACCCCTTGTGAAGCGACTCCCCTGCAGGTGGGGAGCTGGGGGCTCGAAGGATCATTATGCCGGTCCTTGTGCTTTGCGCCACGTGTGCTTAACCAGCTGCGCCCACCTGACTCCCAGCTTCCTATATTTTAGGGACAAAAATCTTTCATTCTCAGCTTATCTACTCAGTCTGCTAGGCCTATTGTTGTATTTTGTTTTGTTTTACAGGCAAGGCTAAGGACAGAGACATCTCCATGACTCCAGTTTCTGTGGCTCTGTGATTTTACATTTAACATATTAACTGTGAAATGGCACAGTAATTTAGCCCAGGATAAAACCATAGGGCTCAATTCATTCTTTGAATAAGATTTAGAATAGACTGGAGGGTGAGAGGAAGATTCGGGGTGGACTTTATTTTTATTTATTTATTTATTTATTTATTTATTTATTTATTTTAGTTTTAAAACAGTTCTTTTTTTTTTTTTTTAATTAATTAACAAAACCATAGGGTAGGAGGGGTACAACTCCACACAATTCCCACCGCCCAATCTCCATATCCTACCCCCTCCCCCGATAGCTTTCCCATTCTCTATCCCTCTGGGAGCATGGACCCAGGGTCATTGAGGGTTGCAGAAGGTAGAAGGTCTGGCTTCTGTAATTGCTTCCTCGCTGAACATGGGCGTTGACTGGTCGGTCCACACTCCCAGTCTGCCTCTCTCTTTCCCTAGTAGGATGGGTCTCTGGGGAAGCTGAGCTCCAGGACACATTGGTGGTGTCTTCAATCCAGGGAAGTCTGGCTGGCATCCTGATGACACCTGGAACCTGGTGACTGAAAAGAGAGTTAACATACAAAGCCAAACAAATTGTTGAGCAATCATGGACCCAAAGCTTGGAAAAGTGGAGAGGAAGTATTAGGGAGGTACTCACTGCAAACTCTAGTATACTTCTGCTTTCTTACTTTGGTGCCATACTCCAAACTCAGTCAATTTCTGCTTTGCGTTTCTACTTCTTCTTCCTTTTTTTGTTTTTTTTACATGCATAACATTCCCCAGATTCCCATTTAGCAATACAACCCCCACTATTTCATTCGTCATTTTTCATGGACCTGTATTCTCCCCACCCACCCACCCACCCCAGAGTCTTTTACTTTGGTGTAATACTCCAATTCCATTTTAGGTTCGACTTGTGTTTTCTTTTCTAATCTTGTTTTTCAACTTCGGCCTGAGAGTGAGATCATCCCATATTCATCCTTCTGTTTCTGACTTATTTCACTCAACATGATTTTTTTCAAGGTCCATCCAAGATCGGCTGAAAACGGTGAAGTCACCATTTTTTACAGCTGAGTAGTATTCCATTGTGTATATATACCACAACTTGCTCAGCCACTCATCTGTTGTTGGACACCTGGGTTGCTTCCAGGTTTTGGCTATTACAAATTGTGCTGCCAAGAACATATGTGTACACAGATCTTTTTGGATGGATGTGTTGGGTTCCTTAGGATATATCCCCAGGAGGGGAATTGCAGGGTCATAGGGTAGGTCCATTTCTAGCCTTCTGAGAGTTCTCCAGACTGTTCTCCACAGAGGTTGGACCAATTGACATTCCCACCAGCAGTGCAGGAGGGTTCCTTTGACCCCAGACTTTATTTTTAAATACTCTAGATTTACAAGGTATCTCTACTATAGTAATCATGAATACCTGGAATTTAATGTGTCTTCTTTGCTTGCCATATTTGATCAGGATGCTTTCTACACATGGTCTTTTTAACTTTCAAAGCAGCCCTGAGGACAGGGTACTACATCCCCACATTACATCTAAGAAACTGTGATTCAGAAATTGTGTTTCCAGAGATTGACACAGCTACTAAGAGGCAGAAATATTTTTCACACCCAGCTTTGGTTACAAATCCTTTGCTTTTCCCACTTTGACACTGTGCCAAGACTACAGAGCAGAGTTCTATAGACTTCTTCCCACTCTGGTGGAGAGCTCTCTGCCTAGTCCCTTCCCACATCAATGACACTCAATTCCCAGCCATGGCTACCCTGTGTTTCAAGACACTTAAAGCTAGATTAAAAAAAACAAAACAAAAAAAAAAAAAAACACTTCCTTTTGGCTGGCTCAAGAAGTCAAAAAGCACTTTTAATTTTTTGATGACACTTACTGTTGAGTAGCTGAGTGCCCTTGGGGGCTTTGCTAGGACATTAAAGGTTATATCTGAGGACCTATGGGGACCCCCCCCCTTGCATAAAGGAACAATCATTTTTAAAAGGAATAGTAAAGATATACCCACTCAAAAACTGAATTCCATAAGTAATCATTCTTTGCCCTCAAAACCCCTATACTGATGTAACCTCCTGTGGGAAGCCTTCCTCTGCCCAAGGGCCCATGAACCGCTCTCTTCAAGCATTCACTACCTTTTGCACACCGCTGTGTGCTCATGCCGGACACACTGTATCAGCAGCTGTCAGGTGAGGGGTATGTGCATACACATGTCCATACACATTCTTTTCTCTACACCACGGGTGGGGAGTGTCCTACTGAGGATTATATAAGCCCCATGAAATAATGTGGTCTGCCCCTGCCAAGGCAACCACAGGATTTTTTTGTAGCAGCATTAGCTGAGGATTTTTAACTTAATAATTTTCATTGGCCTGCAAATGATGTTATAAATATCCAAATGACCCTTTACTGGAAAAAAAAAATCCCCACCCCTGCTTTAGCCTGTGAGCTCTGTTGGGAGAGCAGAGCTGGTCTATAGACGATTGGCTTGAGCTTCCTCGTTGAGTTTGCAGGTGTCTTAAAAGGAAGAGATCCAGGGAGTGGGCAGTGAACTGGAAGGACTTTGCAGGACTTCAGGGATCCAGGATTGAATGGAATAGTAACGAGGGAGGGCTATGAGAATCTTCAGGGTTTCTCAGTGTGGAAAATCTTGTCTGTGTAACAGCTTGTGTTTTTCTGAGCACCCTAGGTGTTTCTAAACACCTTTAGATTCTCCTCTTTGACCCACAGTTATCCCAAGACCCAACATATTCATTCCTTCACTCAACAAGTGGTTTCTAAGAGCCTGTTAGGGACCAGGCAGTGTGCGGGGTGAGAACAGTGATGAACAAAACTCTCACTGCTCCTGTCTCCATGGAGCTTAGGACAGGGGCAGTGCCTCACAATCACTTGCACTGATAACTGTCTTCCCCACTTACACTGTGAGCTGCTTGGAGGTGCAGTTTAGGTTATATTTACTTTTTACATTTTCATTATATTTTTAAATTTATAATCCATACACCATAAAATGCACTCTGTCAAAGTGTATGATTCACTAGTTTTAGTACATTCTCAAGGCTGTGCAACCATCACCACTATCTATCAGCAGAAAGCTTTCATCACTTCCCAAAGGAACTCTCTAGGTAGCCTTTAGTAATCACTCACAGTCCCCCACTCTCCCAGCTCCTGGAAACCACCAATTTACTTTGTTCTATGAGTTTGATTTTTATAGACATGACACAGAAATGAAATCAGTGCAGTCTGTGAACCTTTGGGTCTGGATTCTTTTACTTACTACTTATAAGATTCACTCACTTTGTACTATATGTTAGTGCTTCATACTCTTTTATGGTCAAATAATATTCCATGAAGTGGATACACCACATTTTTTAAGCAGTCATCAGTTGTGAAATGGTCATAGTTACATTTGTACTTTGTATCACAGTGTCTTCCTTGTTTCCTTCTTATCGCTCTTCTATCCAGTCTACCTTCCTGTGTTTTCACCTTCCTGTCCCAGATGTGTATTACTATCTGAAATTAAAAGGAGAAAAGTCCACTGGGAACAAGAAGACATAGAATTGTACATGCACTAGGCCCTGATGGGCAAAATAAAATTATAAAATAAAAACACATATTATTTTAAAGTAGTTTTAGTTATATAGAAAAGTTGCAAAGATAGTAAACACAGAGTTCCAGTATACTCTTCATCCAGTTTCCCCTAATATTAAATCTTACATATTGTGGTATATTTGCTCTAAGGAATCAGTATTGTGCATCACTATAAAATACACTCTACATTTATTCATATTTCATCTGTTTTCTCCTAATGGCCCTTTCCCGTTCCAGTATCCTAGGCACCACTTACTTTTAATCTTCATGACTCCTTAGGCTCCTTGGACCTGTGATGGTTTCTCAGGCTTTCCTGATAGTTTTGAGTGGTGTTGTTGAGTTCTTTGTAGATATCTCTCAGTTGGCATTTGTCTGATCTTTTTCTCACTGTTAGACAGAGATCACAGGCTTTGGGGTGATAGCCACAGATGTAAACAAATGCATCTTCTAGTTATTGCTCAGAAGCATCCTGGGATGAAGACCAAATATGCCTGCATTACTCAGAGAAAGCCTCTGTTTAAAGCTTTCAAAATGTGTGGTGTAGGGAAGTATTTCCTGGGTGTGTCACCTATCTTCATGTTAGGAAAGAAATAGTTTTACTTGACATGTGAACAACAGACACCAACATCTTGACATTTGTTCTTTCTCTCCCCACGGGCTCTACAGTGTGACCCTGGGTGAATCAAACCCTCTGTCAGGCACCTACACAATCAAGATGTTGGAGCTGGTGATCTCTAACACCTTGTTTCTTTGTCATGATTTATGTTCTAAGAGATGATCCTCAAATCCCTTTATCATCTAGTGTATTCCAAAGTTCAGATCCACATTCTTCCATCCCAACTACTGTGTTCAGGTTATATCCACCCTTAGGAACTAGGCCTGCCCCAATCCCATTTTTCAGCACTTTCATTGCAGACAAACACACTAAAGGAAACAATCCTTAGACCTTGGCCATGTGGATCTCCACTTTGAGCAACTCAGACAGCATTCTAGAGCAGGACCCCTATCCTGGTCATCTCTGCTCCTCTGCTGACATAGCACAAGGGCCAGAGTCATGAGGGTCATAGGAAGATCCACACTCCACAGGATGTTGGAGATGCTTTCACCCCAAGGGGCTGTTTTGGTTCAGCAGCTCTTGTGGCTCAAATAAGTTAATCACTGATGACAAGAGATTAATTTATAACTGGACAACAGACAAGATACTTCAGGCTTCGGTGGGGTGGCAATGAACTGTGGCGTGGTGCATTGCTCAAAAGATGCCTGGGCCCACAGCCTGGTATAGAAACTGAGAAGTTTAGGTTCACTGTGGTTCTAGAGGCCACTAGCCCCACAAAGAGGAAACTGGTGGGAACACTCCTTTTCTTTCCTCAGCATGTTTACTGGTCTTAGAAAACCTATCCAAGCAAGACCCAGGATTATTACAAAATCCTACTTATTACAAAAATTCCTACCAGTTAGAAAAATGTCTAGTTAAGAGAGAGCTTTTCTACCAACTGAGCTGAGGTTCACTTACCAAACTATGGTAGGGAAGGAGAAAAAAGCACCAAGTTGGTGGATTGGTCCCTCTCCTCCTGCAGAGGTTCTGTCTTTGTGGTTCTATCCTCCATCCCATATGCATCTTCTGTGTCATACCCCACTTTATCTCCCTCCACTTGGGCCCCCCTCCCCAATGGAAACAATCATGGCTTGCGTCACCTTCGTGCTTCAGAATTTGCTTGTATATTGTGTAAGATTGTCCTGTCCTGCCACAATGCCCATGTTGTCATTTTGCCCACAATTTCATATTGTATTGTGGTCTGGATGGAATTCTTAAACCAACCTTATTTAATCAAGGAATAGTGGTAATGCTGCCATGATGGCAGTGGGCTCAGAAAACTATTCCATGAGGCTATGGTTTCATTAAAGAAAGCAGATAATGAGAAGGGAAATGAAACTAAAAATATAAATGATGCCTTCATTAGAAAGGGGATATAAAGGAACTCCTCTGTAGGTTTCTGAAACATGGCATTCCTACCAGAAAGCATCCTGGGAACCTAACTGGATAGTAGGTAACTTATGCTTTATTATTATTATTTTTTTAATTATTATCTTTGGGAGTCGGGCGGTAGTGCAGCGGGTTAAGTGCACGTGGTGTGAAGCACAAAGGCCAGCAGAAAGATCCTGGTTTGAGCCCCCGGCTCCCCACCTGCAGGGGGGTCACTTCTCCCCCCCTCTCTGTCTTCCCCTCCTCTCTCCATTTCTCTCTGTCCTATTCAACAACAACAATAACTACAACAATAAAACAACAAGGGCAACAAATGGAAATAAATAAATATTTTTTAAAAGTATCATCTTTATTTATTTATTGGATAGAGACAGCCAGAAGTTGAGATGGAAGGGTGTGACAGAGAGAAAGAGAGACAGAGAGACACCTGCAACACTGCTTTACTGTTTCCTCCCTACAGGCAGGGACTGGGAGCTTGACCCAGGTCCTTGCACATTGTAACATGTGCACTCAACCAGTTGCACCACCACCTGGCCCCTGCTTGATTTCTTTTTAACCAACAGCCAAATTCTTGTCATTTGGTTCATGGGACAAGACTGCCATGTCCCAGAAGCACATCCAAGCCCTACATAGTATTCTTTGGTTGTGTATATTACTTCAACCCAAAATGCCATTCTCCTTTCCTCACACTGCTCATTTTTGTTAAAACCCAACAGTTGAGGCATTATTTCCATCAGAAAGCCTTCCATGAGCCGGGCTTCAAGTTCCTCTGTATGGCTTTTTTTTTTTTTTTTTTGCTTTCTAAATCCATTTTTATTTGTAATTAATAGTAAGATTGTAAGGTTACTGGGTAGAGCTCCATACTGCAGCCACCACCAAGGCTCTGTGCCCCTGCCCTCCCAGTGATAACCATCAACGTCCTCACAAAGTCTTACATACAGTTTGTTTGCCTCTGTGTGTATGTGTTTGCAAGTTCATTGTTTCTAAATTCCACATATGAGTGAAAATGTCCTGTAGTTGTCTTTCATCTCTTTACTTATTCTGCTAAGTATAACCACCCTCCAGTTTCATCCATTTTGTCCCAATGGACACAATACTATCTTCTGATTGCAGAATAGTATTCCACAGATTGTATATCCCATAGCTTCTTTAGCCAGTCATCTGTTGATGGGCATTTAGGCTGCTTCCACTCTTTGGCCATTGTGAATAATGCAGCTATAGGGATGAATATGTCCCTTAAAACTAGTGTTTGACCTGCCAATGTCCATGTCCAGTGGGGAAGTAATTACAGAAGCCAGACCTTCTACCTTCTGTACCCCATAATGATTCTGGGTCCATGCTCCCAGAGGGATAAAGAACAGTAAATCTTCCAATGGAGGGGGTGGGATACAGAACTCTGGTGGTGGGAATTGTACCCCTCTTTCCTAAGGTCTTATCGATCATTATTAAATCAATTTTTTTAAAAAAAATAGTGTTTGCATGTCCTTTGGAGATGATATGTGTGCTTAACTGAGTACACCACCACCCAGCCCCCTGCATGTCCTTTGGATAAATTCCTAGGTGTGATATTGCTGGATATTAAGGTAATTCCATTTTTATTTGTTTAAGGACTCTATGGCATCTTAGTTTCCTTAAACTGACAGCATACAATGACCTCACCAATGTGTCCCAAAGCCTTACCTCTCCAGAGTCCTACCCTCTAAGGAAAGATAGAAACAGGCTAGGTAGGGTATGGATCAAACTGCCAACACCCATCTCCAGTGAAGAATCAATTACGGAAGTCAAAACTCCTACCTTCTGCATCTCAAAAAGAATTTTGGTCCTTGCTCCCAGAGGGATAAACAATAGGAAAATTTCCAGTGAGTAGGATGGGACACAGAACTCTGGTGGAATGGAATTATACCTCTATTAATTTTTTTTTGTATTTATTATTGGATAGAGACAGAGAGAAATTGAGAGGAGAGGGAAGATAGAGAAGAAGAAAGAGAGATAACTACAGCTCTACTTCACCACTTGTGAAGCTTTCCCATATAGGTGGGGACCAAGGACTTGAACCTGGGTCCTTGCACACTGTTATGCATGCGCTTAACCAGGTACGCCACTGCCTGGCCCCTACCCCTATTATCTTACAATCTTATAAATCAGTACTAAATCACTATTTTTTAAAAAATGGGGGTAAGTTGACTGCGACAATATATGTGAACTCTATGAATATGAGTGAACTCTCATCTCTGGTAAGTAGATTGGTATCACCTGGTAGACCTTGTTAACCGTGCAAGTCTTAGATATGCTAATTACAATGTATTGGGATAAGACTGAGGAAGCTGGGTTTTTTTTTTTTTTTTTTTTTGCCTCCAAGGTTACAGATGGGGCTCAGTGCTTGCACTACGAATCCACTGCTCCTGGTGGCTATTTTTCCCATTTGTTGTTGTTGTAGTCATTGCTGTTGGATAGGACAGAGAGAAATGGAGACGGGGGGACAGAGAAGGGGAGAGAGAGACACCTGAAGACCTGCTTCACTGCCCAGGAAGTGACCCCCCTGCAGGCAGGTGAGGAGCCTGGGACTTGAACTGGGATCCTTGTGCCAGTCCTTGCACTTCCTGCCATGTGTGCCAACCTCCCTGGAAGCTGGTGTGTGTGTGTGTGTGTGTGTGTGTGTGTGTGTGTGTGTGTGTGTGTGTGTGTTGCCATAGCCAGACTTTCACCATTCTAAGCTGTTGTTTTCTGATATAAAAACAGAGACAGACACAGAGACAGGGAAAGGAGGTAAGAGGGGAAAAAAGCAGGCACCCTCTCAAATCAGGTGTCTTGCTGGTCCCATATGATTGCTGATGTCAAATCAGAGTTGGGTGTGGCTTTTCTAGGTTATTCCCTCAGGCTGTGGGTAGGGTGGAGGTCACAGTGACCCATGTCACTGTGCCCAATCGGTCCCCTATGCCTGTTAGGGAAGGTGCAGAAATGCAAGATCCGGAACTTTTAGTTCACATCATTTTCACTTATCCATAACCCCTCTTGAGGACACAAGAGCAAAACCCAACACAGTCGACCATTATACAATTTACAGTCTTATGGAGAAGATGAAGACAAATCAAATAACCTGCACACATATTACTAGAAGTGCAACAGGAGTGCTGCAAAGGAAAGTGCTCTGAGAATAATTAACAGACTCTCCTGGGCTGGGAGACTGATGGAGGGGAAGGGAGGTCTAGCTAAGCTTAACTGAGGGGGAATGGAAGATGGGGTGGAGCGGGGAGCATTTTACTGGGTTCTTCTGAGAGCCATGATCTTTTAGAAGCCAGTAGGGAGGTATTAGGGGTGTGTAAGCCCCTCCAGACACCAGTATGGTAGCCAAGGGAAGTATCTCCTTATACCCACTCCACAAAGGTCTACCTTTATTTCTGCTTTTCTGTTAATCTACTCTTGGGAGCTGATGTATTTGAAAACAGAGAAAAGGTCTATTTTTCTATGATGTGGGCTGCCTGATAGCAGATCCAGTGCCTTTGCTTAATGACAAAAAAGTGCATCTCACTTGTAAAAGACATAAGTCACAGAGTACATGGCGTGATAAGTGACACATGGGCTAGATTTCGGTCACTGCTTAATTTCCAGCTCCCCTCCCCCTCATCAGTGGAACACCCTTGTGCAGTGAACAACTTGACCAACCTTCTGTGGTGGTCCTTCTGCAGTTTCTACCCAAACAGGATGTTCTGGTCTCTTGCTGCTCCCTCGCAGCTAAAGGAGCTTTTATCCTAGAAGAAAGTAATAACGTTTGCTATGGGCATAAACTAATTTGGACATTTAGAGAGGAATTTATATGTATTTTTCTGAAGGACTAGGCATTTTTCTTATCTAAATTGAAAAGATGATTCTTTCAAATATGATCCAAGAGAGTTCTTTCATATGGTAATTCACACACTCTCTGGCTGATAAGCCCTAGACTTGGCATAAGGTTCAAAGCAGTTAGCAGTGTTCAGCTGAGGCACAAGGGTACTTTTTGATCTGACTTGCTTTTAACCAGTGACATTGGGACAAATGTGGCCTCTGAGCAGCTGTGGGCCTCAAAAACCTAGTAAAACAAGATATTTTAATAGAGAGTCAAAAATACCTACATCTTTGTGGTGGGGAGACCCAGGTTACATTGGGAAGCTAGAAAAAGAAGCATTTTCCCGGGGAAGGTAACTCTTATTATATACTAGCAAAATCAGGAGATCTAAGTCTGGGTGACCTTTAAGAGATAGACAAATCCTTCAGTGGGGAAACTGAGGCTCAGAGGTTGACATAAACTGAACAGTGAGTGGCAGAGCTAGACTGCCACCTGACAGGTGTTTTCTTCTGCATCTGAACATGTTGATGGCCAACAGTGTACAGTGGGAGCTACATGGGTGATCTTCTTTTTTTTAAAAAAAATTTATTTATTTATTCCCTTTTGTTGCCCTTGTTTTATTGTTGTAGTTATTATTGTTGTCATCGGGTGATCTTCTTCTTAAGAAGAGGATATGCAGGAGTCAGGCAGTAGTGCAGCAGGTTAAGTGCAGGTAGTGCAAAGTGCAAGGACTGGCATAAGGATCCCGGTTCAAGCCTCTGGCTCCCCACCTGCAGGGGAGTCGCTTCACAGGCAGTGAAGCAGATCTGCAGGTGTCTATCTTTCTCTCCCCCTCTCTGTCTTCCCCTCCTCTCTCCATTTCTCTCTGTCCTATCCAATAACGATGACATCAACAACAACAATAACCACAACAACAATATCAACAACAATAATATCTACAACAATAAAACAAGGACAACGAAAGGAAAAATAAATAATAAAAATTAAAATAAATAAGTAAATAAATAAAAAAGAGGATATGCAGGAGCAGGTGGTGGTGCACCCAGTTAAGCACACATAGTACTGTGCATAAGGACCCAGTTCAAGCTTCCACTCCCCACCTGCAGGAAGGACACTTCACAAGCAGTGAAGTGGGTCTACAGGTGTCTCTCTCCCTATCTCCCTCTCTGCTTCCCCACTCCTCTTAATTTTTTCTGTCCTATGAGATTTAATGGGGGGGGGATGGCCACCAGGAGTCCTGGATTCATAGTGCTGGCACCCAGCCCTATGATAACTCTAGAGTCAAAATTCACAAACAAACTAAAAAAACAGATAGGCAGGGACAGGAGACAAGGCCATTGTGGCCCTTCCTCTTTCAGCTGCTTTCAGAAAGCTATTTTCTCAACTTCATAATGGTTAGGGGTAGATCTCATTGTCATGACATGACACTAGGAACAGAATGGAATTGGGAATGGACCAAAGGGGATAGAATGGTCTTACAGGCTCTGGAGAACACATGAAGGAACCACACATACAATATTTACTGTTCCACAAATGTTTGTAGTAACTGCTTTGGAGGTGAGGGAGGATGTCACAGTGACACCTGACCATGGACATGTCTGACAACTGTGAAGACACATTTAGTTGTGAGGGTACGATCTATGGGGGATTGGCTCAGTAACTGCAGTGTCTTACAGTAGCGATGTTGCTAAAGAAAGGGGCAGAGGAAAGGAATTACATATATTTTGTCCATTTATTTACTTATTTTGCCTCCAGGGGTATTGCTAAGGCTTGGTGCCTGTACTACAAACCCACTGCTCCTGTAGGCCACTTTTTCCCTTTTGTTGCCTTTGTTGTTTATTGTTATCATTATTGTTGTTGTTATTGCTGTCGTTGTTGGATAGGACAGAGAGAAATAGAGAGAGGAGGGGAAGACAGAGGGGGAGAGAAAGATAGACACCTGCAGACCTGCTTCACCACTTGTGAGGTGATCCCCCTGCAGGTGGGGAGCTGGGGGCTCTAACTGGGATCCTTATGCTGGCCTTTGCACTTTGTGCCATATGTGCTTAACCTGCCGCTCTACTGCCCGCCCCCCTATTTTGGCCTTTAATCCCCTTCACAAGATTTTCAGGAAACAGGATTCTTCCCATCTCACATGAGAAAACAGAACTTTCCTGCTCAAATTAATACATCTTGAAAGCAATGAGACCAGACTCTTCTCATTACATGCCATTTCTACCATGTGCCAGTTTTTCTTAGACTCAGCACACTCCTGTTGGCTTCAGATATTCCTTACCTTTAGGATCTGTGGCCCCTTACCAGAGGACACGTAGCAGCCACAATCCCCAAATCTGCATGCGTTTCAGCAGCAGTGTAACTCTTAGCACTTGCGTTCCCATTCAGAGTTGCCCAATTTGAGTACTGGCCAACTCAAGCATTTGAGAACACTGGAAATGGGAGTCACTTCCTCAAAGGTGAAAAATTTGGGAGACATTCTAGGATTATCACCAGGTTTGTTTGTTACTCTTAAACCAACCTGTTTTCTACCAGCAAGTTGGGTTCCTGTTCAGCACACGTGTCTGGTTGAGGCTGTTTCTGCTTTGTTCCTAAGGAGTCTGGGCCACCTTCTTTCTCGTGTTCCCCACTTCTTTGGCTTCTGGTGACTAGACACAGCTTCAAATAAAGATCTTCAGTGTTTCTTTTGTAAAACCATCCTGCAGGTTAGGCAAGAGTGATATTTTCATCAATATTCATTTCACTAATGAACTGCAGTAAGATCTAATATGAAAAATTAAACCAAACATTTTTATTCCCTATAAAAGGCATTGATGAATATGGAAAGATAAATTCAAAAAGTTTTCTAACTCTGAAGGGAATATACAGACATCTTGATCAGGCTGGGAATAAGGAGGCTTACATTTTGGTCCTGACTCCCTCCTGCTGCCTGTGTGATCTTGAGCAAGTTTCTTAACCTCTCTGGGCTTACTTGCTGTTAAGGACTTTTTCATGGAAATTATTTGATGATGATAAAGATGGAGAGGATTTATCATAGTTCTTTCATAGTACTGAATTTCACATATTTACCATGGCCAAAGATAATTGCTGAGTTTGGGATTTTTAGTTGTAGGAATAGGAATGGATAAAACAAAGACTTGGGGGAGTTAGGCGGTAGCACAGCAGGTTAAGCACATGTGGCACAAAGCTCAAGGACCGGCATAAGGATCCCGGTTCAAGCCCCCGGCTCCCCACCTGCAGGGGAGTCCTTGCTTCACAAGTGGTGAAAGAAGTCTGCAGGTGTCTTTCTCTCCCCCTGTCTTCCCCTCCACTCTCCATTTCTCTCTGTCCTATCCAACAACGACGACATCAATAACAACAACAATAATAACTACAACAATAAAAAAAGGGCAACAAAAAGGAATAAATAAATAAGCATTTTAAAAAATTTTCAAAAAAAGACTTGGGTTTGTGCCAACCATAGCCCTGAGCCTGTGATACTGACAGATCAGTCAAATTGTATCATAATAAACACTCACACTATAAAAATATTTTCTATTAAATTTTTTTTTTCTATTTGCTTTGCATCAAATCCTGGAGTTACAGTTTCCAGACTCCATTGAATTGCAGCCTCAGAACTAGAAAGCAAAATCTGTGGTCCAAATGCCTCAGTTTATAGGTGTGGGAACCCAGAATGAAGGCAGGGAAGGCCCCAGTGATCCTAGAGAATTTGAGATGGAGCCCAGGCCAGAACATGGCTGCTATCATGCCCAGTCTGATGTTTGTGTCCTCTCCATGTGGATAAGAGCTGACTTGAAGAGTAAAGGATTATAAGGAGCAGACCATTATCTCCAGAGCAAATTTAGTACATCTAACACAGGCCCAAGTATTTTAATTTATATCTTCAGTTTAACATACTTAAAAACACTACAAGTCTTCAAACACCCCTATGGACATTCAATTTGCATTTCCTGAAGCCACCCTAGTGAACAACTCTAAAATAAATTAAAAAGAATGGTCAAGGCTGAATGCACATGGACATTTCCATGTGCTCAACTCAGCAGATTCAGGTATGACCCCTACAGAGCATGGACTCTGAACTGGCACTAACATTCTCTACGCTCAGTGACCATTTCACACAATGAATTCATCTGTGTAATTGTGCTTAGCTGTCCCAAGATTAACTCTATGTTTGCAAGAAGATCAAAATGCTTACTTTAAAAAGTTTGGTTTTCTAGAATTTCTGTCTTATCTGGGAAGGTAGTCATGCTTGGAATTTCCTGGGATTTTTCTCTTTTAAATCTCTTGTAGGGACGGAGAATGTGAGCACAAGAGTAGGGGGTGGCATGATTTACCTTTTATTGCTTTTTTTTTTTTCTCAAACAACAACTGGCAGTCCTTCTTCACTGTTTTAGTACCTCATTGTTAAAGGCATCCCAGAATACTGGAATCTTGAAGAGGGTAACAGCCTGCTTCTGTGCCACCACTCATAAACCCTTTGCTAGTTAGAACCTAATCCAGAATTCTGCTTTATTAATTTTTTTCTCTGTTGGATTATAGTCTGTGAAAAGAGTATATACCTGAAATGTCCACCTTAATAAATTTTTGGTTTTGTATATGTATATGTTGTGCTTTGCTTCAGTTATTGCTTATTATTATGCAGTTGAGAAATATTTGAGTTTTTCCAAGAAAGGTCACATTTGAGAGAGAAGGAGGCTGATCTGGAGGGCAAGAGGGGTGGTGGTGTGAGTCAAATCAAGTCAGAAAGATTTACTTTATACTGTTTCACCCCGTTTGCACTCTAGCCGCAGATTCGAGGAGAAATACTGAAAGGCACACTGCACTTCTGTTCACAATGGGAATCGGCCAAAAAAGCAAGACATTTGAATGGAGTGAGGCGTTTCCATTTAATCATTACCTCTGCTGACATCAATGAAAACCAAGTGATGTGATTTGTCTGCACAGGCACCTACAACGAGTGGAAACGAGGCTAGGTTCTTAGAAAGGGTTCTGATGAAGTAGGTGACAGAATACAAAACTGAGAAAGGGGAAAGCAGTGTGTGTGCTTGCATTTTAGCTTTGGTGCCATTGTGTTTTGTGGCTGAATGGCCCAAACCACGCTGGTTATTTCAAAATAATGTCAGGAGAGGAACAGCTATGTTTCCAGCACCCTAGTGGTTACCCAGGACATGAGGCAGCCTTAAGAACAAATATGTCCTTTCTCTGAAATAGGAAGCCAACTATTTACTTATGCAAGTAATGCTTTGAAAGGGCTAAGTTGAGCTGCAGCTCCTGAGCTTTGGACTGACCCCTAGAGTTGTCTCAAAAGGCTCCTTCCGGAGGAAGGAAAGTCCTGAGCTCTCAGGTTGAGCACTGGCTCAACTATTTAAATCAGGTAGAATCTCTGTCTACAAGCTGAACCAGCATAGGCTAACACCCTCAAGACAGTTTCCAAATAAGCATGACAGTCCTGTTTCAGCCTGCACAGACATCATAACCTTGTTTTAAAATTCATTTTGTGAATGGAAAGTTTTTTTTTTTAATTCACTTTAAGATCCTGTGATTATTCACCTGAATGATTCACCTTGTATACCCTTACCTGTTTCCCCCTTTGCCTTATCTAACTCCTTTACTCCTTTGGCAAAACCATAGCCCTGGTTAAGTCTAACTTTTTGCTCACTTAGCTGAATGAGGATAAAAAAAAAAAGTCATAACCACACTGGTGGTTTTCACTTTAAAGACGGGACCTTGAACCTCAATTGGCTGCTTAGGGCTGCCAGGCGATCAAACTACACACCCTTAGTCAATATGCATTGGTGTATCCCTCTCAATATCTGTTGTATTTTTTTTTTTTTTTAGGGTCCACTGATGCTACAGGTCTGCTTGCCCAAGTTTTAAAATGAATTTTATTTTTAAAAGTCTTACTTGCCACTTTTTTTTTCTTTCCTCTAGAGTGAGGGTGAGTGACAGAGAGAAGAAAGGGGAAAGAGACCCTACAGCACTGCTTCACTGCTTTTGAAGCTTCCTCCCTATATGGTGGCCCAGGGCTTGAACTCAGGTCCTCATACATGCTAATGTGTGTGTTCTACTGAGCGACCCATGGCCAAGCCTCCTAAAAACTTTTATAGGCCGGGAGTATGGATCAACCTGTCAACACCCATGTACAGCAGAGAAACAATTACAGAAGCCACAACTCCCACCTTCTACACCCCAAGAAGAATTTTGGTTCATATTCCCAAAGTGGGGCAATATTAGGGGAAGATGACCAGAGGATTCTGAACCCCAGTTCCACTGGGACCCAAAATGTTTGTCACCAGGAATCTTTGTTTTTATACCATCACTAAAAGGAAAGCAAATCTGAAAAACACCAAAGAAGTCAGGCACTGTTTTGCTTATCTGAGAGAGAAGAGGAAAAAGGAAGGACACTCAGAAGTGGTACTAGGTGTAGGTGTGACTTAGAAAGGAAGTGAAGGATGGCAGAGGAACTAGTGGGGGTTGTAGTGTTCTGTAGAAAACTGGGAAATGTTATGCATGTATAAACTACTGTATTTACTCTCGACTGTAAAACTTTAGTCCCCCAATGAAGAAATTTAAAAAAAAAGAATCTTAAGAATCTTAGGATGCTGAGGATACAGAACTTTGGTGGTGAGTATGGTGTGGAACTATACATTGTAATCTTCCAGCCTTCTAACATACTATTAATAACAAAAAAGAAGAAAAAGAAGAAGAGGAGGAGGAGGAGGGAAAGGAGGAGGAGGAAGAGGAAGAGAAAAAAGGAGAAGAAGAAAAGGAAAACTGAGTCAACTAGACGAGGAACACTAATAGCCAAGTCTATTATGAGACCGGCTGCTGCTGCCATCCAGTAATGTGGCTGGGATGCACGGAAGAGCCTGTCAGGATGCAGGGAGGGGTGGGCAGAGTCCTGCGAATGCTTAGTTCTGGCTATGCCCAGCAGTGCAGCCCACTTGCAGTCACTGGAGGACAGGTAGGATGGTGGGGTTTCTGTTTCACTTCCTCAGTGACACTGCAACAAGAGCTGGCAGGAGAGTTGTTTTAATAGGAGCAAGCTAATATCCAGGTGTTTAAACTCCCGAGTCCTAGAAACAGTTTTTATTATGAATCACTGAGTCTGAATGACTTTGCATTCTCTGTCTCCATCTGCTGGCCATTAAACCACATTGCAATAGCATGCCTATACAATTTGGGCATCTAAGGCTGTCTGTACTTGTATCTTCAAATTTGTTAAGAGGTGGCTGCTAGAGGTGGTGCTATGGGCGGACTCTCAAGCATAAATTTGTTAAAGTAGGTCAAAGAAAAGAAGAGTTTGAATTAAAGAAAAAAGCTGAAAAGTATATTATTGTATGTAGTAAATACCTTTAGGATCTTTTCTGTGCTTGGTAAATAAAAAGCAGCCAAGGTGTGGCACTACCACTGTCATTAGATATAAGATAGGCCTCATCCTTTGCATACCAGTTCATTTTGACTGGCTTTCTTTCTTTCTTTCTTTCTTTTTGATGTCAGGATGGAACCCAGGGAAAAACGTGCTGCACCACTTGACCTCAGTGATTCATCTTGAATAAATGATTTTAATTCATTTAAAAAGTATATTTAAATATTTTATACCAGGCATATTGTTGTCTGTGGGTACCTAATATGAACAAATACAGTCTATTCCCTGGGCAGACAACCTCACCAATATGTCCTGGAACCTCACCTCTCCAGAGCCCTACCATACTAGAGAAAGACAGAAACAGGCTGAGGGTACGGATCAACCTGCCAATGCCCATGTCCAGCAGAGAAGCAATTACAGAAGCCAGAACTCCCACCTTCTGCACCCCAAAAAGAATTTTGGTTCATACTCTCAGAGGGGTAAATGATAGGGGAAGTAAACCAGAAGGCTATGTTCCCTATTTCACCAGGACCTAGAGCATTTGTCTCCAAGAATCTTGTTTTTATACCATCAATGAAATAGAAGAGAATCTGGAAAACACCAGAGGAAGTCAGGGATGGTTTTGCTTATCTGAGAGAAAAGGAAAGACACTCACTTGGAAGTAGTAATATGTTGGGTAGTATGCCAGCTCCCCCTGGCTTCTGCTTAACCAAGCACTGGTATGCCTATATAGGGAGGGATTGGTTTGATCCCATTCAAAGCGGTCTATTTACATAAATCACTTTTACATTTACTTAAAGCACCACACTCCCTCCAGGGCATTGATGGTTTAGTGGTAGAACTCTCACCTGCTCCGCCCCCTCTCCTTGTCACACCCTGATCCTCTCCTTGTCACACCCTGATCTTCCACCAGTCACTTTTCGCTCCACCCTCTCTATGTCACATCCTGTTTCCACCCTACTTGGAGAGTATAAAAACAGCTGCTCTTCTGATTAAAGACACTTGGAAATTGCTTTCCGGCTCCGAGAGTTCCAGAGTGTATCTCCTGCGACGTTAGTGCGGCACGAGTTCCTGATCCCTCTCCCACGCAGCAGCCTAGATCGGCTCCAGTTGAGTTCTCTCCAACCCAGAGAGCACTAGCTCGGGAAGAAGCACCCTCAGGCTATCCCGGCAGTAATAGGTATAGGGTCAAACTAGAAAGGAAATGAAGGCAGGACAGTTGAATAGATGGGGAAAACACACACACACACACACACACACACACACACACACACTTACATTTATAGAATCAGTCCATACTGATGACCTTGGGGGAACTAATGCAGTTTCCAGTGGAGGGTATGGGACACAGAACTCTGTTGGTGGGAACTGTATGGAATTATACCCCTATTATCTTACAATTTTGTAAATCAATACTAAATCACAAATAAAAAATAAATCTCAGTCTACAGAAAGAGATGGAAAGATTGTATTTACACATCTATGCATGTATAAGTACAATATCATTTTTATTATTATAATTACTATTATTTTAGTATAGAAAACTAGACTTCTATGAGCTTTGTCAAATGTATGAATTTATATAAGTGTTGGGGGTAGATAGCATAATGGTTATACAAAGAGACTCATGCCTGAGGCTCTGAAGTACCAGGTTCAATCCCCCACACCACCATAAAATAAATAATTTATTTAAAAAAGAATTTATTCCTTCAAGAGCAGGACGTCACAGAACTTATTATAGGATCAGCACAGAGCTGGGTGGTAGTGCACCTGGTAGAACACACATTATCATGAGTAAAGACCCAGGTTCAAACCTCAGGTCCCCACCTGCAGGGGCGAAGCTTCATAGTAAAGCAGTGCTGCGGGTATCTCTTTCTCTATACCTTTCTATCTCCTTTCCCTCTCAATTTCTCTGTCCTAGCAAATAAAAATAAATAAGCCCCCTGAACTCTTATATAAATTTATGTACAGTCATTTCCTATACAAAACAAACTGAAGAATTCCTATTTGGGTATTATTCACGGTACTGATAGTCTAATCCATTGGAAACTGGCACTCTACCAATAGAAAATTAAGCCTTCAACTGAGGCCCTAGTCAAGGAATCCCTGTATTACGCCACAGATTCAGTGGACCTAGACCTCTATAGGTCCCTCTCTCCACCATCACTGGTCACTTCCATCAGGAACATCATTAAAAGGCTTCTTGTGGGCTTCTTCAGGATCATACTCTCACTATGAACTAACTCTCTGAAGGGAGGCTGGGTCATCCGACTCTACCACTTGAAGAAAACTGGTCCTGAAATGAGTGCAACTTTGAATGTTCCCAGCGGTGACCATGAACTGTGAACTCAGACTGACTGGGATGCAGAGGTTACACAGGCTCACTCCTGTGCTAAATAAATATGAATAGATAAGGGCCCTGGGTCAGATAGGTGTGGTAAACAATTCACTGTATTTATGTATTTTCCTAAGCTTGGGAGCTACTCTGCCCTGACCCAGCTTTCTAGTCCTTTTCTCAACTCTGACACCATCTTCCCAGACAATATTGTTAGTTCGTTCATCTTTATGTTAGCTAAATTACTAGCAAAAATTACCAGTCATAAGCCCCTAGGAACAAACCTAAAATAGACTTCCTGGCTTCTTGTCACCCTAGAATCCCTATTCCCATCTGCTCTATTTCTACTTTTTGGTTCCTGTTTATTAAACACGTCCTGCTTTATATCTTACTGCCTTTTAGCTACCAAGTTGTGGATGCTACTACTATTTCATCCTGAACTTCCATGGCAGATAACCAATGTGTCCCAGAACATCACCTCTCCAGGGCCCTACCCTACTAAGAGAGAAACAGGCTGGGGGTATGGACTGACCTGCCAATGCTCATGTCCAGTGGAGCAGTTGCAGAAGCCAGAACTTCCTCTTTCTGAGCCCCATAAAGAGTTTTTTTGGTCCATATTCCCAGAGGGGTAAAAAATAGGGGAAGTAAACCAGAGGTCTCTGAACTCCAGTTCCATCAGAACAGGAGATAGAAGAGGAAAAGGGGGGAGGGAGGACATTCATAAGTAGTAGGTGTGACTTAGAATGGAATAGAAGGCAGAACAATAGGGAAATAGGGCAAATGTATGTAAATATAGTCAACCCATATCTGTAGTCTTTAAAAAAAGAATATTTTGAAGAGATGTTTGAAATTTTAATAAATTCTAATGTATCAAGAAAAAAAAAGAAAATTAAGCCTTCCATACTGCTTCTCAGTCCCCGCTTAGATAAACGGGAACTGAGAACACCTGTTTTAAGCATCTATTTTAAGTCACATAGTAGTAACATCTTACCAAAATCCATTTTACATACACAGGAAATTCTCACTTAACATCAGTAGGTTCTTGGAAACAGCAACTTTAAGTGACATGAACAAGACTAATATAGACAAGAGTTAAATTCCTGCCGAATACTGTGGTCACAAATAAACTATCAAAATTATAGTAAAGACCCAAAACACTTCTAATAGTAAACAACAATTGGATTCATTCACTTTGCAACTATATCACATCAATTCAGGGTCACCCTGGACAGAATACCCTTCCCTTGGAGAGTGCATCACACACATCCACTCACTTGGCTGGACAATGGAAACACACCAATGAACCGAATGTACACATCTTTGGAATGCAGGAGAAAATTGGAGTGCCTGGAGAAAACCCATGCAGACCTGAGGAGAAGATGTCAATTCCACAGACAGTGGCCCCATCCAGGAATCATTTTTTTTTCTTCTCACCAACATCATAATGAAATGATATTGGACCTGTAATTGCTTAATTTTTACTTATCCCATCCCAAACACAAGTGTGGAGAATTTTCATTAGTTCTCATATATCTCAAGTTTCTGACTGAAATCAATCTCAATATATCGCTCATGGTCTTCAGGAAAATAGCTCAGCTAGTATAAAACAGGATTTGCATTCCTGAAGCTCCAAGTTCAAACCCCAGTGCTACATATATCTTGACTTTTCCCTTCTCTCTCTCCCTCTCTTTCTCCCTGTCTCATATTATATTAACAAAATAAATATTCTTTTAAAATAAGTATTTATTCCCTTTTGTTGCCCTTGTTGTAGTTATTATTATTGTTGTCATTGATGTCTTTGTTGTTGGATAGGACAGAGGAATGGAGAGAGGAGGGGAAGACAGAGAGAGGGAAAGACAGACACCTGCAGACCTGCTTCACCACCTGTGAAGCGACCCCCCTGCAGGTAGGGAGCCGGGGGCTCGAACCGGGATCCTTATGCCAGTCCTTGTGCTTTGTGTAACCTATGCTTAACCCGCTGCACTACCACCCAACTCCCCAAAATAAATATTCTTAAACGCTGATGATCCTATACAGACGCCTAATATATGACAAAGGAGCCAAAACTATTTAGTATGAAAAGAGTGCTTCTTCGACAAATGGAGCTGAGAAAACTGGATAGCATGTGTAGGAAAATGAAACTAGACCACCACACACCAAAATCAACTCAACAAAGATCAAAGACCTAGTTAATTAGACTTGAAACTATAAAACAGATAGAAAAAACCTCAGTGAAGTACTTCAGGACTTCAGTATTAAAGACATATTTGGAGACTCGACTACATGGACAAGTAAAACTAAAACATGATTAAATAAATGGGACTGCATCAGATTGAAAAGCTCTGCACACTAAAAGAAAACTCCACAAGGATAAAAAGGCAACTCAACAACTGGGAGGAGATATTTGCAAACCACATATCTGATAAGACAGTAATATCAAACAACGATTAAGGAAGGGATACAGCAACAAAACAAAACAACAAAATAACCCAATTAAAAAGTGGGCAAAGATGTGAAATAGCTTTCTAAGAAGTTGTAAGAAGAAATACAGATGGCCTACAGGCTGATGAAGAAATGTTCCGTTTCACTTATTAGAGCAAATTAAAGCAACCCTGAGCTTCCTTCCCACACCTGTAAGAATGGTCTATATGAACAAAACAGGAAATGACAAGTGTTGGCAAGAATGTGGAGAAAAAGGAACACTGTTACACTGTTGGTGGAAATGCAAACTGATGCAATGTCTATGAAAACAGTATGGAGAATCCTTAAGCACATAAACATGGAAATGCCTCACGATCCTGTAACACCACTCCTAGGCAGATAGCCAAAGGACATAAAAATAGTAATTCAAAGGGACATACATGTCCTTATGTTCATAGCTACTTTATTCATGAGTGCCAACAAGCGGTAACAACCTAAACACTCATAGACAGATAACTAAAGAAATTATACTAATGGAAAACTACTCTGCAATTATAAACAAGATGACATTTTGTGCTCCAGGACAAAATGGATGGAACTGGAGGTAATTAGGCTTTTTAAGGTAAGGAAGGAAATGAAAGACTGAATGGTTTTGCTCATATGTAGAATATAAGGAACTGAAACACAGGAACTTGCAAAAAAAAAAAAAAAGAACAAAACTATCTCTAAGACTTTTGAGAACTATGGTTGGGGTAGGGATGGGAGTGAACTGTTGGCAAGAATGTGGAGAAAAAGGAACTCTGTTACATTGCTGGTGAGAATGTAAACTGATGCAATGAACTCTGGTGTTCATAGAACGTTCACAGAACTTTGGTGGAGGTGCCAGGTGGTGGCACACCAGGTTAAGCGTACGTAGTATAAAGAGAACTTTGGTAGTGGGTGTGGTGTGGAATTAAAATAGCTGCTCATCAAAAGATGAATATAAAATTTAAATGTAAATAATTCTTTAGCAAGAATTTCCTTTTATTTTTAAAAACTCTTAAAATAGTGGTCCAGGAAGTGGTGCAGTGGATAAAGCATCAGGTTTTCAACCATGAGGTCCTGTGTTCAATCCCTGGCAGCACATGTACCAGAGTGATGTCTGGTTCTTTCTCTCCTCCTATCTTTCTCATGAATAAATAAATTATTTAAAAATAACTAATTAAAAAAAAACTCTTAAATAGTCCTCTTTTAAAAGGAAAAAATTTCTAAGTATCCAAAATCCCATAATCTTAGTATATGGGACATGACCCTCTAGAAGGTATTAAGTTTACATAAAGATCCATGTGCCAGGAGTTAACTGTATGGTTTGTGTATTATAAGGAGACATCCAGGGAGGGGTCATTCTGGTTGGGCAATTGTACAGCAACTATTTACTGACCTGTAAGGAACAATTTTAGCATTTTCGCAACTGATATAGTTGGCATGGCACAAACTGGCTAAACATTAGCTTTGTTTGCTGGTTTCTACAAATGCAACTTGTTAAAAACAGGAAATTATGGGCATGGTATTTTCATAAGTTTATTATAAGAGAAAAACAATTACCAGAGATGCAGTATACAATACTCTTAATTTCTAAATTCTTTTACAATTTAAAATTCTGCAATTTTAATATTCACAAATCCCCCCATGCTATGACTGATACATATATATATATATTTTACCAGATCACTATTCAGCTCTGGCTTATGGTGGTACGGGGGAATGAATTTAGGCTCTCAGGGCCTCAGGCATAAGGTCTGTTTGCATCATCATTATGCTGCACGCGTGCGTGCGCGCGCGCGCGCACACACACACACACACACACACCCAACCCAGCCAACTGATTCATTTTAATAGAATATTTTACTTTAGTGAGAAAGAGGGAGAAACCAAAATACTGCTCAGCTTAGGTTTACAGGGGTGTTGGGGATTAAACCTAGGAGTCTCAGGACCTTAGGCATAAAATTTAGTAAATGACTGCTATGCTAGCTTCCTGGCCCAACAACAACAAATATCATTGCCTTCTAGCTATGAGGTCAGAGGTTCCAACAACCTGGAACATGAACAGTGCAGCAAAACCACTTAAAGTGGTTGAGCCCTTTGAGAAAAGCTTAAATTGCTAACTCATTCTAAATAAAAAGTGGATGTGTTGTTTCTGTCCTAAAATTAAACCCCACATATTATCTGATGCTAAAACTTGGTTCTTCCTTTTTAACACCTGGAAAGTATAAGAATAATCACTGATTTGTTAATCCTAGGAGTGCTACTTGTGATCAGGATGAGTCAAAATATACAGTCATGACATCTTCTAAAAAGTCCAGGATGGTCCCTTTGGCTGTGTCACCAGTTAGTGCTTGAACACTGTTTATATGCTCCAGTGCAGTTTTGATCTTCTGGTCTCTTCCCTCCAGGTTGTGGGGTACTCCAGTGTCATCTCCTTCTGTTCCTGATTTTAAAAACCGTAGAATATAGGACTTGACCATGTCTCCATTCAGTTCAAGAGTTTTCTGGATGCAGAATAGGTCTGAGGTGCTAGCCAAATTCAAGAGGTGAATCAGCGCCTGGCAGATTTGGGTACGTAGACTGGCAGAATACTTAAATTCCAAAAAGTCTGTGGTGTCTTCACTCTTCTGCAGGGCAGTGACTAATGCATTCCAGATCTGAGCATACTGGTCAACAGACCCATAGTGTTCTCTCTTGCTTGGGATGGAAAGGGCAGCAGCAGATCTAATTCGCACCTTAAAGTTCTTGCAGGATGTCACAACAGATGTCAGGGCACTGTAGGCCTGGGAGGTCCATGGAGCTGTTCCTAGAAAGAAACCACAGCCATTGACTAAATGAAGGCTTAGCAAAAGTGAGGTATGCAGGTGGAAATATTCTTTGCACCACAAATGATGTAGTGGTATTGTTCTGGTCTTTTTTTTTCAATTCAATACATAAAGAAATCTTAAAAAAAAAAAAATGGGGTAAAACACTGTCAAGCAGAAAGAAGCAAATATATGAGTGCTCAAGCTACTCATCTTGTATTTTCTTTTCATTCTGATAATAATTCTGTAAGACCAGATTGTGCATAACTGTGGGATCCTAGGTGAAAGGTTGAATGCTGACTCTCAAACCTCTCTCTTTCCATAGCCAAGTCTGCCACAAGCTTAGAGCTTCTAAACCTGTACATAGGGACTTAGGAAGAAGCTTTTCCTCTACAAAGATTCTGTTCTGAGGGGATTAAGACTTGGTGAGAGGAATACAGACTAAAGTGCAATTCTGTTTCTCCTCTCAGCTGCGTGTTTCTAGCAATGTGTAAACTGTAAGTTTATATCCATTCTTTGCTCACGAGGATTTCCTCATACAAATGAATATCCAGACACTGCTCTGGCACTAGCAAGTTCTGTAATCTATTGGAAAGGAAAATATTTTTGATGTGGAAGTGACTGGGGTATAGAATAATCAAATTATCTGAAGGCTCAGTTTTTTAATTTTCAGAAGATATGTAGATTTTGGTCTTTAATTCCTTCCTCTTGGCCCTCAGAAATAAATCTGCTTTCTTCTTTGAGCTACCATTCTCTACTCCAATCTGAAGTGGTTCTCATTGCTCAAGATGAGTGGCAGAGTGAAATACAACTCAAAATCTCCTGATCTTTTTCAAATGTCATCTGAGGCCATTTCCTCAGTGGAAAAAGCTATGTGGTGGTGGTGGCGCACCTGGTTGAGCGCACATGTTGCAAAGGGCAAGGACCGGGTTCAAGCCCCCGGCCCCCTCCTGCAGGAGGGAAGCTTCACAAATGGTGAAGCAGGGCTGCAGGTGTCTCTCTGTATCTCTCCTTATCTCCCCCTTCCTCTCAATTTCAGGCTGTATCTATCCAATAAATAATGATAAAAAAATTAAAAAAAAAAAAAAAAAAAAAACCTATGTGGCTATTGTATGCCTAGCAGCTGCTGCCTGGCTGTTCTACCTGGACACTTGTGGCTAGTAAAGGAACACAATCAAATCCCCTAACTACATGCGTGGCTCTACAAGTTCAGAATGGTTTTTCCTCTCAAAGAACAAGCTGGTGCACTTGGTTAAGTGCACATAGTTCCTCATCTGCAAGGGAGACACTTCACAAGTGGTGAAGCAGGTCTGTAGGTGTTTATCTTTCTCTCTCCATTTTCTCCCTCCACTTTCAATTTCTCTGTTCTATCAAATGAAATAGGAAAAAAAGAAAAAAATGGTCACTGTGAGCTGTGGATTCATAGTGATGACAGAGCCCCAGCAGTAACCCTGGTGGCAACTAAAAAATAATAAAGTGGGAGTCGGGCACTTAGTACTATGTGTGCTTAACTGGGTGCACTACCACCCACACCCAAAAAGAAAAAAAAATGCCCTTCTATAAGCCTGGAGGTTCCTGAGAATGATTCAGAATTTGTATAAATAAAACTTTCAATAAAATAAATCAGCCTGGAAGATGGAATAGTGGATAAAGCAATTGATTTCCTAGGCATGAGACCCTGAGCGTTGCATCCTGGTATTGCACAAACTGGTACTGCACAACAGGTGCTCTGGTTCCTCCTTTCTCTCTCTCTCTCTCTCTTATTAATCAACAAATAGATAAGTACATAAATCTTCTAAAAAGTAAAGAATGAAGTTTGGAGGCTATGATTCCTATGTCTGAGCAACTGCTAGCCACATGATAATGTATCAATATATCACTAATTAGAAACACATGCCCCTTTCATAAAGCATTCCACTCCAGTAACTTGTGTTCATATGAGATTCCCAACCTGTATCCTCTTTCTTCCATGGCAGTTTTTTTCTTGAGTGTTAAACAATATATTCTCCTTGTTGAAAACTGAGCAAATTAAAGTAGGAAAAAAACACATTCATCACCTACTCAGAGGCAACCACTGTTGAGATAATTTTACACCTGCTTTAAAAAAACATTTGCTTTGCATCAAGAATATTTTCCTATATTAGCAAAAACTTTTGAAAACATAATTTGATTTTTATTTTTAAATCCAGAGCACCCTTTAGCTCTGTCTTATGGTGGTGCAGGGGATTGGACCTGGGACGTCTGGTGACTCAGGCATTAAGTCTGTTCCCCAACTGTAAACATAAATTTATTTTATTTTTGCCTCCAGGGTTATTGCTGGGGCTCAGTGTCTACATTACGAATCCACTGCTTCTGGAGGCTATTTTTTCCATTATATTATTGTTGCTGTCATTTTTGTATTATCATTGTTGGATAGGACAGAGGAATTGAGAGAGGAAGGGAAGGCAGAGATGGGGAGAGAAAGATAGGCAGGCACCTGCAGACCTACTTCACTGCCTGTGAAGCCACCTCCCCACAGGTGGGGTTCCTGCGCTTCGCACCATGTGCACTTAACCCAGTGTGCTACTGCCCAGCACCCTGTAAATGTAACTTTAAATGTCAACAAAATAGTCTCTTGAACACACACACACACTTTATCACTCCCCTAAATTTGACTGTTAGTGTATTTCCACTTTTTAAAAATTCTTTGACAAATAATATTGTTTAGAACATTTAAACTAACAATTTAACTAGACTGATATGTGCTGTCAAAAGCCTTTCATCATGAAGGAAGAGGAACATTCTTACCTAATGGAAGAGCAGGGTTTTTAAAAACATTTCCCACTGCGTAACAAGCATTCCATCGGACTTTCATAGCAGCCTCAGTCAGAACAGTAGAAATCAGAGCCTGGATAGACCGCTCAATGATTTCAGCAAACCTGGGTTTTTCTATGTGAGATGGCTGAAGAAAATGAAGTAAATTTCCAAGGGCCCGGACGGCATTGCTTTTTACCTAGAATAAAGTATAAAAGTAGTAGAAATCTAAGCTGCTACCAGATGTTTCACAACTATGAATCCAGTTTAAAAGCAGAACAATAGGAGGTCCTAGACATCAAATAATAAAAGATCTAATGAAAATGCAACCCAGAGGAGCTAGGTGGTGGTGTAAGGGGCTGGGTGGTTCAGCACACATGGTACAGTGTATAAGGACCCAGGTTCAAGCCCCGGGTCCCTACCTACAAGCAGTGAAATAGTGTTGCAGGTCTCCCCCCTCCTTCCTGTCTCTATCAAATAAATAAAGTGCTTTTAAAAATGTAACCTCAAAAGGTACAAATTCTCAGAAGTTAGGCTGTTAACATTCAAAGCATCAGAAAGATGAGATTCTACAGAGCTCTTTGCCTGGATTATTTTCAGTATCAGAATGAACTTCAGAAGTTCATTTTCCTCTATTTACAGACCTGGTGGTGTGAAGGGTTCTGGGGTAATAAGACAATATTGGTTTGTGACGAGGTGACGAGGAAAAGCTTAAGTTTCAAAATTCTTGTTCAGTACTCTTTTTCTTTAACTAGAGAAATACTTTTTTAAAAATTATAGAGACAGGAGTTGGGCGGTAGCGCAGCGGGTTAAGCGCAGATGGCGCTAAGCACAAGGTCCAGTGGAAGATCCCGGTTCGAGACCCTGGCTCCCCACCTGCAGGGGAGTCGCTTCACAGGCGGTGAAGCAGGTCTGCAGGTGTCTATCTTTCTCTCCCCCTCTGCCTTCCCCTCCTCTCTCCATTTTTCTCTATCCTATCCAACAACAATGACATCAGTAACAACTATAACAATAAAACAAGGGCAACAAAAGGAATAAATAAATAAGTAAATAAAATAATCAAAAAAAAAAGTAAAAAGATTAAAAAAAAATTATAGAGACAGAGGCAGAGGCAGAGGGAGTGAAAGAGGTCACTGAGTAAAACTTTCTTGCTGGGAGCTGAGCCTAAAACTGATTTGTGAAAAAACAAAAAAACTGGTTTGTGCAAATGATGTTGTAGCACACTATGCAAATGAGCTATATTACCAGCCTGAGAAATACTCTTCTACTCAATGTTCGCAGCTTATTGGAATCACCTGGGAAGTTTTCTTTTTTAAAAGAAACCACTCCAAGCCTTAACCCCCAAAATTTTGATTGTATTACTCTAAGGGCAAGGCTTTCAGAACCACTGTTTTAGGTGTTTTAACATAAGGCATCTCACAGTCCAATGAAGAGTGCATAAAGATTATCTTTCAGAAAAGTTAAAAAATGCACCAAAGTTCACTTAGATACTAAAGGGAACAACAGAACTTGAATCATACCTGCCTACCCCTAGCCCAAATCATGCTTCTTACTTATTAGTGCAATAGGAGATTCAAAGCCAAAGGTTTCTCATTTTTCTGACTTGTTATTTCCACACACACACAAAAAGCACATTACTGAGGCAAACATGGGTGCTATGATGAAATGGTAATACCTTGAGTATATCTCAATCTCCTTCAAACAGGGATAATTAGTGGGACAGTAGATAAAATCAAACCATACCAAGTTACCAGCCTTGCTGTGATGAAACTACAATATACCAAGTATCTAAATGAGAAATAGTAGGTTTTGTTGGGTCTACCTTATCTTTATCCTTGGATGCTTCTATAGCAGAACTCAACATCTTCAAGAGTAGAAGATCGGAGAACTCGTCATGGAAACTTGGGTCTGGTGCTCCCCTGTTCCACCCAAAACATAAACATGTTAAAAGGTAAAACCAATCTAAATAAGTAAATATGTTCATTTTATAACTGCAAAAACTCTAGGAAAACCACACAATGAGTTAATCCAGATTATACCAAGTATCTACCATTTGACCTGTAAATTAAATCTAGGAATGCCTCTAACAAGGAATGCAAGGAACATCACCAAATGGAGATTTCATGAACAAAAATGGTGACCATCCCTGAACCTTCTTCCTGGTGCTGTCTGCAAGGCCCCCTTGTGGTGCTGGGACTGGAACCTAGAGGTTCCTATAAGGCTAGTGCTCTACTAGGTGAGTTATCTCCAGGTCCCATTATTTATTTATTTATTTTTAATTTTGGGTTATTATTTTTAACATGTCATTTTTCATCATATTTTATTTATATGACAGAGATTAGAGCACCTCTCAGCTCTGGCATATACAGTGCTGAGGACTGAATTTGGACTTTATGCATGCAAGTCCTGTGCTCTGCCATTGAGTAATTTACTCTGTCAAAAAAAAATAAAAAGTAGGGCAACCATTACATAGATTTCCACATTTTCCTACAATGTGAGCATATCAGCATGCGACATTTTATACACAGACATCAGTCTTTTTTATTTTATTATTATTATTTGCCTCCAGGGTTATAGCTGGGGCTCAGTGCCTCCACTACAAATCCATTGCTCCTGAAGGTCATTTTTCCCTTTTTTGTTGCCCTTGTTATTGTTATTGCTGTTGTTGGATAGGACAGAGAGAAATCAAGAGAGATGGGGTAGACAGAGGGGGGAGAGATAGACACCTGCAGACCTGCTTCACTGCTTGTGAAGGGATGCCCCTACAGGTAGGGAGCCAGGGGCTTGAACAGGGATCCTTGTACCTGTCCTTACATTTTGCACCATGTGTGCTTACCATGCTGCGCTACCACCCAGCCCCCTCAGACGTCAGTCTTAACATACTACTCATTCTCTAAGAATAGCTTTTTGGAGGGGTAGGGCAGTGGCATACCCAGTAGAACACACACATTATCAATGTGCAAGGACCAAGTTTAAGTCCCAGGTCCCCACCTGCAGGGGGATGCTTCATGAGTGGTAGAACAGTGCTACAGGTGTCTTTCTCCCTCCCCATTTCTCTGTATCATAAAAGGGGGGGAAATGGCTACTAAGATGCAGTAATAATCATGGTGGGAAAAAAATAGCTTATTAGGACACAGGAAAAAGTTCAGTAGCAGAGTGCATGCCTCCTATGTCTGCAGCCCCTGGATACAGCATCCAGCACCACCCTGGAGGAACTATGGATAGCACCAAACCCGAGGGGGGAGCTAGGAGCAACACTATATATATATCCACCCATCCATTCATCTCATGGATGACAAAAGTGTATGTCAAAGATATACTTGGGACATCAGTCTCAGAAGTCATTCAAGAAAAAAGAGCTGAGTCACCTACATGTTGATAATCAAAGTATCTGTCAGGTTGCCCAGAGACCAGGCTGCTTTGGCCCGGACATTCACAGACTTGTCTTGAAGTGACATCAATATTGCATTCGCTGTGTCTGCAATAAACAGGACATCCTATAAAACAGATAAAACAAAACACTGTAGTTACTCTAGGAGTCAATATTGCTACCTTCAAAATTGCCCAATTTATTTTCAGATAAAGTATCCAGTTATTATTACACATTTCTCTCTGCAAGTCAAAATTCATGTATTCAATTACTTTTCTTCTATTACAATTTGAAGACTCATTAAAATATCTAGAGGACCTTTCCCATGATTTTGGACTAAGCTGTGTATATACAAGGCGTTTATGAATTTTACTCTTGCAACTATCCTATAACTTGGCATCTCAGCACACAATGTTCTGAAAATGAAATACATTTCCAGAACAGAGCCTATTTTATACACCCCTCTCTGTAAGAAAAGTGTCACAAAAGTGAAGATTTTCTTCTTAGTGAAAACTTACATCAGTTTTCTAAATGATTATTATCACATAATAATAGTCTAATTTTTAAAAATCTTTTGTTAATGTAAGCATTTACTAGGCACCCAGGGTATACTAAGTAATTAAAAAAGTTATAGGCAATATCATATTTTAGTAGCAAGTACAGAAATCAGATTGCAAAGTTATTTAATATCTCTCTCTGTCCAACTCAGGAGTTCTGGCTACCAGTAAGAGTACTGACATAGGCTGTAAGAGCTCTGCAGTTTCACTCTGACCTGTCTGAGACAAGGAAAAAGCACATAGACTCCAAGGGCCCTCGAGGTTGCAGTTTTCACTAAACGATTCTTGCTGTCATTGAGCCCAAGTAGCATCGTGAGGCACAGGATCTGCTTATCATTCTGCGTGAGAAAGGGTGACAAAGGAAAGAGAGAATGAAGTTAACTACGAACTAGTGTCTTTAACAGGTGACTGTGGTTTGTTTGTATTTGAGTCCATATTTAGAAGTTGTACACAACATAGGTCTTGGGGCACCCTGGTCCAATTTGTCTATTTTTAAACATCTTATTTATTTATTTGGTAGAGACAGAGAAATTGAGAGGGAACAGGAAGACAGAGAGGGTGAGAGAAAGAGAGACACCCACAACATTATTTCACAGCTTGCAAAGCTTTCTCCCAGCAGGTAGGGATGGGGCTTGAACCCAGTTCCTTGCACATTGTAACGTGCACTCAGCCAGGTCCACCACCACCCAGCCCCAATCTGGCTCAATTTAGATCCAGTTATTAACTGAGGTGAGCCCATTAGGTGCAAAGCATAAGAAGCATCTGAGATCATATTTAACTTTTACTGAGTGGTAAATTCACTGAATTAGGTCTTTTTAGTCTTCTACTTCATTAAAGCTGACTTTTAAAAAACTTTTTACGACACCAGGGTTACTGCTAGGGCTTCACATTGGCACTACGAATCTACCACTCCCAGAGGCAATTCTCCCCCCCCCCCATCTTTATTACATAGGACAGAGAGAGAGATTGAGAGAAAAAAGAATATAGAGAGATATCTCACTACTCCTGAAGCATCCCCCTGCAGGTGGGGAGTGGGGACTCGAACCCAGGTCTTTGAGCTTGATAATATGTGGCACTTAACTGGGTGCACCACTGCTTAATTCCCAAGCTGACCTCTTTAAAAAGCTAATTTATATACATATTCTTAAAGAATATGTATATAAGAAAAGAAGCTGCTTAAATACCATATTATTGGGCACCAAGTTAAGTATTTTCACATACATCATGTTATTACTCACATCACTCCCATTTAACATATGGTAAAAAGTTACTGTAACTGGGGCCAGGCAGTGGCGCACCCACTTGAGTGCACATAGTACTACGCACAAGAATCCAGGCTCCAGCTCCCACTCCCCACCTGCAGCTGGGATGCTTCAAGAATAGTGAAACAAGTCTCCAGGTGTTTATCTTTCTCTCCCCCTCTCTATCTACCCCTCCCTTCTCAATTTCTTTCATATCCAACAAAATAGAAAAAACAAGAAAAGAAGGGGAAAAAAAAAAAAAGCATGGCTTTGTGGTGCTAGCACAGAGTCCCAGCGAGAACCCTGGAGGCAAAAAAAAAAAAAAAAGTTAACGTAACTGAAGAACTAAAAAGTGTAAGAGCTGGAATTTAAATCCAGGTCTTTCTAACATCTGTGGTTTCAAAGATTTTGCTAACCCCATTCTACCACCTGCTTTCTAAAGCACCAAGAGGAAAATTTCTACTGAGATACTAGCATTTTTTTTTTTTTTTTCCTCCAGGGTTATTGCTGGGCTCGGTGCCTGCACCATGAATCCACCGCTCCTGGAGGCCATTTTTCCCCCCTTTGTTGCCCTTGTTGTTGTAGTCTCGTTGTGGTTATTATTATTGCCCTTGTTGACGCTATTCGTTGTTGGATAGGACAGAGAGAAATGGAGAGAGGAGGGAAAGACAGAGAGAGAGGGGGAGAGAAAGATAGACACCTGCAGACCTGCCTCACCGCCTGTGAAGCGACTCCCCTGCAGGTGGGGAGCCGGGGGCTCGAACCGGGATCCTTACGCCGGTCCTTGCGCTTTGCGCCACATGCGCTTAACCCACTGCGCCACCGCCCGACCCCCTAGATACTAGCATTTTTAAGCATTCCCATTCACTGTTCCCCACTGCTCTCATCCTGTATTCAAACAGAACAAATACGTTTCCCTCAGAGATGATGGTGAATACTGGTTGAAAATAAAAAAAGAATCAAAATCAAACTTAAAGGGCAGGCAGTGGCATACTCAGTTGAGCATATGTTACAGTGCACAAGGATCCAGGTTGGAGCCCCCGCTCTCTACATGCAGGTGAAAGCTTCACAAGTGGTAAAGCAGGACTCCAGGTGTTTCTCTTACTTTCTCCTTCCCTGTATCTCCTTTTCCTTCTCAATATTTCTCTGTCCTATCAAAACAAACAAATAAATAAATGGCTGCTGGGAGCAGTGGACTTGGCATGAAGGCACCAACCCCATCAACAACTTTGGTGGCAATGAAGAAACAAAAAAAAAAAATCAAACTCAAGTTCTGATACATCACTTAAGGATAAAAGAATACTCTTCCATACGGGAAGATTGTCGAAGGCTTCTGGCAAGATGGCAGCGAGAGCATCACAGGCACTTGCTTGAAGATTCGGGTACTCTGCATTCTGTAGGGCTTTGGGTAAAGGACCATTCAGCATCAGAGTCCAGAACATCACCACCTAGAACAGGGACACAGTCCATGAGATAGCAGTGGAGACAACCTCAAAATTAATAATAAAACATATGTCATTAAAGTAATAGCTTCCCCCCCCCCTTTACAGATTCTTTTATTTTTTCTTTATAGAGAAAAGAAATTTAGAAAGAAAAAAAAATTGAATCCTGCCATTTTATTGATTAGGAAACAACAGTCTGCTAGATTTAAACAGCAATAGTGATACTACTAACAAGAAGGATATGATAATAGTGAAAACCACAGTAGTAGGCTCATCCAGCAAAGTATAAACTTTACCATGGTTGAGGACCTATGCTCAAGTTCTAGCTACCACCTAGAGCACTATAAGAAGGGGAAGCCTCATGAGCAGTAAAGCAATGCTGTGCTATTTTTCCTATGTCTCTCTCTCTCTCTCTCTCTCTGCTTTTTACCCTATCTGGAAGAAAAAATAGTCTCCAGTGAAGCTCCAGGGACAGGGAAAAACAATAAATAAAAAGAATATCTATTTACAAGACTTAGTAGTGGGCTAATGTTCTTCAGAGAGTTTATCAAATGCAAGTCACTGTTCAAAATGCTTAACACATATCAAATTGTTTTAAACCCCTCTATAGCTAAATACAAAATAACCAACCAAAGCATAAAGAGATAAAGTAATTTGCTAATAAGTGCAGAACTAGAATCTAGATCAATGATACCTAGCTTAGGCTCATTCAACATGATCCTTTGAGGGCACAGGAATCAGGCTCCCAGAATAAACAAGAGGCCTTGAGTTCAAAGAGCACAGGACCCACAAGCAGAGCTTGGGATGAGTTCTTCAGTGGCTGCTTCCTGTCTCTGCAACCTCAGGAGAGTCACTGAACTTATTAATAAGGCCTGATTACTCTTTAGTAAGTCAGGACAGAGATAACTATTTGGGAGTTTATGTGAAAATTAAATGGAGGACTTTATGTCTGCATGGTGCTAGAAGACTTCAGTGGAGACCTCACTTGAACATTTATCTCTGTTTCAAATACTTTGAAGAATGATCTCATTTCAATCACCATGGAGGTGGCTTAATGGGTAGAGTGCAGGAATCATAGTGTGGGGCCCTAGATTTGACCCCAACACCTTGATATGCTAGAGTGGAGTAGTGCTCTGGTCTTTGTCTCTCCCTCCAGCCCCCATAAAATAAATCTAATAAATGCTTTTGTATAAGTCTAGTCCTCACACATAAGCAATTTCACTGTTTAGGATGCACATGGCAGAAAGGGAGAGGAGAGTGGCAAAAGCACTGGAGCTTCCTTTGGTGCCGTAACAACTCCTATGTGGAGTCAGAGTTCAAATCTGAGTGAGTTATGTGCATAGTTAGATAGTTATGTGCATAGTTAGTTAGTTAGTTAGATCTTACCTGGCAAGCTATTTCTGAAAACCTAAATCAGTCCCTTGGGGGGGGGGAAATTATCTGACTTTAAAGTCCTTCTACATAAGCTTCTAAAAAGTATTTTAAACTCGGTTGCTTTCCCATACCTTATATAAGCCCTATGGTTTAATATTTATTTATAAAACTCTGATTTTGGTGTTTCTATTTTCTGCCCCATAGATTTTAGTTCTGAGTTTTGCTATGGATGTCATGTACCCTTTCTTTTCAAAAATATTATTTATTTATTTATTCCCTTTTGTTGCCCTTGTTGTTTTATTGTTATAGTTATTATTGTTGTTGTTATTGATGTCAATGTTGTTAGATAGGACAGAGAGAAGTGGAGAGAGGAGGGGAAGACAGAGGGGGAGAGAAAGATAGACACCTGCAGACCTGCTTCACTGCCTGTGAAGTGACTCCCCTGCAGGTGGGGAGTCGGGGGCTCCAACCGGGATCCTTACGCTGGTCCTTGCACTTTGCACCATGTGTGCTTAACCCGCTGCGCTACCGCTAGACTCCCAACATGTACCCTACATGTACCCTTTCTATTCTTTCTATAGTACCAGTTCTTGGAAACCCAGTCTGGGCTCTTCCTACCCCAAATCAGAATTTTAACATGTGTGGTTGTCAACATCCAAAATATTCCAGAAAGATTCTTATCTATTATTTTTATCCTATGCAGTCTCCTCCCACACTGACCAGGACTGACCCATGTAACCTCTAGGATGTTGTGGAATAACAGCATGAAACTTCCAAAGCTAAGTCACAATGCTTGCTGCTTTGTCTTGCTTTATCATTCTTGATTCACTAGTTGTGAGGGCAGCTGTCTGACGTGTCAAGAGAATATTCAAGTAGCCTCCTAGAGAGTTTCTCATAGGAAGAAACTTATAGAGGCCTATTGCCACTACTTAGCACTACAATGCCAGGGATGTGAGGGAGCCTTCTTGGAAGAGCTCTCTTAAAGTCCTGTCAGATTTAGTTGGTTGCAGCTTCTGGGACCTTTGATGCAAATTCTAAGAGCCCTGTGCCAGAAGCACCCAGCTAAGATCTTCTAGAGCCCTACAAAAACTACTAGAATATGAGAGAATAAATGTATACTGTCTTAAGCATTCAAATGTTTAATTATCACTTAGCAATGAATATTAAAGTATATCCTTTTTTTTACAGATGAAATATCTAGATATGAAAATTTAAGAGGCTTGCCCCAAACATCTGACTAGCAAAAGAAAATTGGCTTCAAACACAGTTCTAAGAGCAAAATTCAATTAATATTCCAGTAAATAGTATCATTTAAGCTTTAAAGTAATCTAATAAATGGCTAAAGGCAAACTTTATTTTTGTCATCACTAGAGCCTCACTGCTTCAGGTCAACTTTTTCAGATACAGAGAAGGGAAGAGAGGGGAAAGAAACCACAGTGATGAAGCTTCCTCCAATGTAATGAGAACAAGGCTCAAACCTGGGCTGCATACATGGCAAAGCATCACACTAGTTAAGTAAGCTATTCTGCCAGAGCCCAAGGTAGACATATTTTTTTTACAATTAAAAAAAAATTATATATTTATTTTCCCCTTTGTTGCCCTTGTTTTTTTTTCATTGTTGTTGTAGTTATTATTGTTGTTGTTATTGATGTCCTTGTTATTAGATAGAACAGAGAGAAATGGAGAGGAGGGGAAGACAGAGAGGGGGAGAGAAAGATAGACACCTGCAGACCTGCTTCACTGCCTGTGAAATGACTCCCCTGCAGGTGGGGAGCCGGGGGCTCGAACCAGGATCCTTACGTGGGTCCTTGCGCTTTGTACCACGTGCGCTTAACCCACTGCACTACCACCCGACTCCTGGTAGACATTCTTAATTCACTGCTAGAATGATGAAAATTCTGAAGGAACAGAGAGGAGAAAGGGGGCATCGGGAAAAAAGCCTTTTCTAGTAGGGTCATGTGTTTTTCTTCCAAAGAAGAAATAGTGTAGCATGGGGTCAAAAAAACAGCCCAAGGTCACAGGATGTGGGATAAGAGAATGGGTAGTGGTAAAGGAGCTAAGGAAGCTAATATTCACTGAGTATCTATTTGCTAGCATCTTATATTTCATTCAATCTTTCAATAGTCCTATGAGTCAAGGATTGCTCTTTCTCTTTAGCTTAAGGAAACTGTGTTCACTGTTAACAGATCCATTAAGTAGTACTCCCTAGATATGGTCCTATGCCTTCTGACTTCAAGTCCCTGGCTCTTCTTACCATTCTGGTCTGCCTCTTAAGCAGGCTGAATAAACTGGGCTTTATAAAAGAGAAATAGTTTTTTTTTTTTTTTTTTTTTTTTTCCATTGCTAGTTAGTTGGCTGTAAGTTATTCTACCACACACTAAACTACAAATAAAATCTTTTCATGATAGGCTGGGGAATTGTAACAGCAGTTGTGCACCAGAATTACATGTCTAAGGCTGAGAAGTCCCCAGTTCAAGCCCCAGACACCACCACATGCCGGAGCTAAGTACTGCTCTGGTCTATCTCTTTTTCTCAAGAAAATAAATCATCATTTTTTAAAAAAACTATTCATGTTAGTATTACATTCTCCTAGATTACAAACCTTAATCTTTTATATTGGAAGAAATCATACTATCTTCTCTATTTTCTACTTCATCACTGAATCTCAAAATAAAACTAACTGAAACCCTGCAAAAAAGAGAAAACTATGAGTTGACATTTACTTACCAAGGAAACCGGCACTCTCTGATCAGTTGCTATGACAGAATCTGATTTGTACTGCTGTATTATGCCTGCACCCAGTTCTTCCAGAAGCTATTAAGATAAAAGAAGTAGAATGTATTATTTCCCTATCTGAAACTTCTTTTTTTTTTAATTTAATTTATTTATTCCCTTTTGTTGCCCTTGTTGTTTTATTGTTGTAGTTATTATTGATGTCGCTGTTGTTGGATAGGACAGAGAGAAATGGAGAGAGGAGGGGAAGACAGAGAGGGGGAGAGAAAGACAGACACCTGCAGACCTGCTTCACCGCCTGTGAAGGGACCTGCCTGCAGGTGGGGAGCCGGGGGCTCGAACCGGAATCCTGACGCCGGTCCTTGAGCTTAGTGCCACCTGAGCTTAACCCGCTGCGCTACAGCCCGACTCCCTATCTGAAACTTCTTAAAGAAACCTCAGATTTAGGGCTGGCAAGATAGCTCACTTGGATAGTAAGATTGCTATCATACGCATAGCCCTGGTTTGAGCCTGGCCCTTGTCACAGTAAGGGAAGCTTCAGTGCTCTGGTATCTTTCTTTCCATCTTTATCTCTATTTGCCTTTCTATCTGAAAAAGTCAGCCTGGAATGGTGAAGCCACCGTGACAAAATAAAATAAGTTAAATAAAACCTATCAACCAAATGAACAAACAAAAAACACAATTCAGAGTTGACAGACATATAGCAGACGGAAGACTATATGAAGAAAAAGGCATGTAGTTGTCCAGCTTTTAATGACAATTACCTTGGTTCCATGAAGCTGCATGGAAAGGTCTATTTCCCCCATGCATCTGTAAATCACCTCTCCCAGCTCCATCAAATAGAGCTGAACCATTGAAAAGTAGCCCCTTGCCAAATGAGCCAAAACCTACAGAAAGAGCAGAGGATGAGCCTCAATATCTGAAAAGAGGGTTACAATAATCAGAAAAGTATTCTGATATTTAAAAAAAAACTCTTAATAAGAAGCTAAAATCTGACACTACTGAAATAAGCAATAATCACTTTCATTTTATGACTAAAATGAATAAATCATATGTAAGTGTGTAGTTCTTTACTCTTTACAAAATATGTTCATTGATACTACTAATATTATCTCACTTAAGCCTGGGAACATTTTTTGTTTTAATTTTTTCCCTTTTATTGCCCATGTTGTTTATTGTCGTCGTTGTTGCTGGATAGGACAGAGAGAAATCGAGAGAGGAGGAGAAGACATAGAAGGGGAGAGAAAGACACCTGCAGACCTGCTTCAACGCCTGTGAAGTGAATCCCCGTAGGTGGGGAGCTGGGGGCTTGAACCAGGATCCTGATGCCATTCTTTGCACTTTGTACCATGTGTGCTTATCCCGCTGCACCACCGCCCAACTCCCACATTTTTAGATTTTTTTAAGTAGGTATTAACAGAATAGTTCAGCTGAAGAAACTAAGACTAAAAAGTTAAAGGACATGCTTAATATTAACCAAATAATTATAAACAATAAAAAAAATCTATGTCTTAGATCATATAAATTTTTTATTTTTTTTACTATCTTTATTTATTGGCTATAGAGACAGCCAGAAATCAAGAGGGAAGGGGGTGACAGAGAGGGAGAGACACCTACAACACTGCTTTACCATTTGCAAAGCTTTCCACCTACAGGTGGGACCAGGGGCTCGAACCTAGATCCTTGTGAACTATAACATGTACACTCAACAAGGTGTGCCACTGCCCGGCCCCTCTTAGATCATATTATAGTACAGAAATTACACACACTTTAATCTAGGGTTGTTTTCTTTCTCTGCAGGAGTAATTATTTTGCATAAAGCAAAGATAAAATCAAAGAAAAATTTCATAAAGAATTAAATATTTTTCAAAAATGAAAGGCTATCTGTACAATTTCTTACACTCAACTGTTGTATAGTACCTGAAGTTATGAAAATGACTCCCAACAAAAAGGAATGAATCTCACATTTAACAAACAAAATTTTCCCATGCCCTGATACAAACCAACCAATCATTGATACCTACAGTGCAATTCCTACTAACAACACTGACACACTGTCTGGTTTTACATTGCTTCCACAGACTAACTTCAGTCTGGTTTTACATTGCTTCCACAGACTAACTTCTCACAATGAATTTATTATTTTTTTTAAAGAATGTTCTTTTTTTTTTTAAAAAAAAGATTTGTTTATTTATTAATGAGAAAGACAGGAGGAGAGAAAGGAGACATCACTCTGGTGGTACATGTGCTGCCAGGGATTGAACTCAGGACATCATAATTGAGAGTTTAATGTGTTATCCACTGCGCCACCTCCTGCACCACAATCACAATGAATTTATTAAACATGATTATTTCCAATTCAGGAACGAGGAAATAAAACCTCCTACCTGTAAGGCCTCCAGTCTCATAGGGGATGGCTTATAGGTGCTTCCTAGTGCACAACCAGTATCACTACCTGAACAGGAATCCTCTTTGGGCAACACAATGGTGGAAATGCAAAGTCGAATGAGCCAGCATGGCTCTGAAGAATCCCTAGGTGACTCAAGTGATGTTTCTTCCAGAAAGGATCCTGAGGAAGATTTCTTCCACCAGTCAGGAGGACTGATGTGAGGAATAGCTGAATTGTTACTGCTGAGTCCAGAAGAACAGGGCTGCTGTAGAAGTAACTGGACTTCAGGTAAAGGTGCGTGAGTGGACACTATGGCTCCTAAGAGTGTGAGACTTGACACACGAACATTAACATCTGTCAAAGAAAACAGTAAAAACCTATCACCATGGGAACAGCTGTCACAAGATCAAAATCATCCTTTCAGGCAATTAAAAAATAAAGAACCCAGGACCAGGCAGTGGCGCCCCTGGTTAAAAGCACATATTACAATGGGCAAGGACCCACGTTCAAGCTCCTGGTCCCCACTTATAGGGAGAAAGCTTCACAAGTGGTGAAGCAGAGCTGTAGTATCTGTCTCTCTCCCTCTCCTCTCTATCCTTCCTCCCCTCCTGATTTCTCTCTGTCTCTACCCAATATTAATAAGTAAATAGAAATATTAAAAAATAAAGAACCCTAAGAATAGTAGGCATATTAATAGTATCTTTTAATAAAAATATCAATGATTCCAAAAATAAATAAATAATTCTTGTTTAACCTGAATCTAATTATACCTTTAGACCTAAGTTCCAATTTATAGAAAATATATGACAAAAGCATAGTTAAGACAGTAAAAGAAAAATTCAACAAAGTTGAGAATGCCAGACATTCTATATAGCATAGACTTAGACAATTCCAAAAGTCAAACCGGAAATTTATAAAGATTTTAAAAGATAACGGTCAGCAAGATATTTCACCTCAAAGGGTATAGTACTTGCTGTGCCATGCATAAAAATCCAGTTCCAGACTGGTCCCAGTTATACAGGGGTAAGTTTTAGTGCTGTTATGTCTTCCCCCCTTTCTGTCTATTTCTATCTGAAAAAGTTGGTTGGGGGCTGGGGAGACAGCATAATGATTATGCATAAA